>NC_040908.2:64990745-65329288 GCF_004126475.2 Phyllostomus discolor | reverse complement strand
AAAATCTGAAAAAAAAAAAAAAAAAAAAAAAAAGGGAACTTATAATATATTCCCCTCAGCCTAAGTGAAGTTTAGGGGGCCACAAGGGTTTTGGATAGGTGTAGCATGCCTTGTACACCTTCCTCCAGATAAGTCATTCTTTACTTAAGCCCCTGCCTTTGTCATTTAGTGGTTATGATTTAATTGTGCCTCCCAACTTTTTCCAAATCTGTCACCTCCAGAATATGACCAGGATGCCAACGGTCCAGTGATGCCAGCCTTTGGGCACCGAGCCTGAGACTTCCTGGTGACAGCCAGCTGACCAGGATTCTGTAAGGTCCTGCCCCTTACAGGAAGGACTCCCTCCATGCTGCATCCCCCACCCCCTTTCAGGGCACCCCTGACCCATGGGTGGGTAGAACAACGTCCATTTCCAGCCGGAAGCAGTTACAAGAAGATGAGACCTTCGTCCATTGTCCTTTATAAGATTATAAAGTGGGTGTAAATCTGAAAGGAGGGATTGTAACAGGGTGCAGCCTAGAGGGGAGCCTCAAATAGGGATGTGTCATAAGATCCAGAAGAGCCTGGAAATAATTGGCTCCACACCACAGGGCCACACCTGCCCAGAATCCGGCAGCTGTAGCCAGTTGTGAGAGGAGCCGGAAATGGGGCTTCAGGGGAAGATTGGCGCTGGCATTGAAACCGAGACGCGGCAGCCATTTGAGGGGGGAGAACCATGCGCAGCCCTGCAAGAGAGAAGCACACAGCGTTAGCCGAGTGAAGACTCTCGAGGCCCTGAGGGAGAACCACGCGTCTCTGGCAGAGTGGGGACTCCCGGGGTCCGGGGAGAGAGGACCACGTGCCTTTGCCAGAGTAGGGACCCCCGCAGCTTTAGGAGATACGGTACTCTGGACTGGGCAAAGGGGGGAGGAAGGAAGGACTGTGTCTGTTTGTGGGTGCTTTAAGGGTGTTTAGGATTTTTGGTGAAGGCATTAGGTCCCTACTTTAAGTTTGTATAGCATTAAAGAAACGTTTCCTTTCCTTTCCACAACTCTCTGGCATTGAGAGACGTCTTTCCTCTGGCGGCGGACAGAACGGACCTGGGGGCTTCTTTCAATAATAGCATATCGTCGCAGGCCCCCACGCCCCCTTGTTTGTTCCGTACCACAGTTTTTGCCGACCACGAAGGGACGATAACTGTCCGTGGCAGACCGACGGCCTCAGGTGGGAGAGAGGACTCCGCACTCCTCCTGAGGGCATCGGCCGCCTATCATGCCTGGAAAGGTGAAAAGGAAACGAAACGGGGAGAGAG
Organism: Phyllostomus discolor; assembly: GCF_004126475.2. Lineage (NCBI taxonomy): Eukaryota > Metazoa > Chordata > Mammalia > Chiroptera > Phyllostomidae > Phyllostomus > Phyllostomus discolor. The sequence continues at coordinate 65,327,997 of NC_040908.2, read as the reverse complement.
AGAGCAGAGACGTGGAAGTGTTTTGGTTGAAAACTTGGTCTCTGAGTGCTTTTTTTTTTTTTTGGAATAATGGAGCGGGAATTTTGGATAATGGATCTGGAAATACCTGGTGTTTACGCCATCTGTAACCTTTGCTTGCTTTGTTGGAACTTTTGCTTGCTTTGTCGCAACTGTAAGAGTAGTTCTGAGCCAGTCCCTAAGTGGGGCCCTTTGGGTAGAATCCTAAGGGATTGGGAGAACTCGTGTGCTAAGTCGACATACAAGATTCCCTTGACTAAGCAGTTAATGGTTTCTTGTTGTAACACGGTGTGGCCTACTTATGTTTTGGGTGATGAGCTGAGATGGCCAGTGAATGGTTCTTTGAGTTACTGCATCATTGCTAGATTGAAACAGTATTGCAGGCGGTATGAACTATGGGAAGAGTTATACTGTCTTACTGCATTATAATATTGCACAAGAGCTTTGTGCCAGAGACAGAGAAGCGTGTGATGGTCCAGAAGGGAAGAGTGGTCTCAGAACCCTTCCCTGATAGTCGAACACAGGAAGAGAGAGAGAGAATGAGGAGATAAACCTCATTAATGCTCTGAAGGCAGGGAATGGGGGCTCGCAGACAGGGGGAACTCCAGTGGTGCTGCCACCTCCCCAAGAGGTGGGGGCCGCCACGACTCCCCAGCCCTTGCAGGTGGGAGAAGTCTCCACCACAGATTCGCGAGTTGGCTCCTTTAGCTATGCCCACCAGCATATGGGAGGGGACCCCTTGGCTGTGGAAACCAGAGCTGGCTGGCCGGCGCCATCTTTACAGGTGGGCGCATCCTGCGTTCTGCCGCCACCTTCACAGGTGGGAGGGGCCTGCGCACCGCCTGCCTGTGGGGCACCGCAGCCTCAGTGGGTGGGGGTCGGCTCTGGAGTCCCGGTGCCCCGGCAGGTGGGAGGTGCCTGTGCTTTGCCTCCGACCAGCCCCCTGTGGGTGGGGGGCGTCTCCGCGGGACACCGCCCTCTGCAGGTGGGAGGAGCCTGGCCCCCTCTGCAGGGTGAGGCCTTGGGGCACCACCCTCTGCAGGTGGGAGGGCCCTGGCCCCCTCTGCAGGGTGAGGCCTTGGGGCACCACCCTCGGCAGGTAGGAGGGGCCTCTGAGAGGGCACCACCTTCACAGCTGGTGGAGGTTTCTCCAACTGCTCCACCTCCACCTGCTGAGCAATGTGTCTCACCCTCCAGAACTCGCCAGGGCACCTCCTATACCCGGGGAGCCTCCAAAGGTGTAGCCAGCCAGTACCCTTTGAGGCAATACCCGATAGGCGGAATAAATGGAGGAGGCCAGCCCGCTGGTTACTATTGGGCTCATACTCCGTTCTCCACTTCCGACTCGCCGAACTGGAGGAATGCCAGCCCCTCATATAGGAGTGATCCTCAGAACATGGCAGATCTTATTGCCTCTATTTTTGCCACTCACCACCCAAACTGGGCCGACATACAGGCCCTCCTGAACATTTTGCTAACAGCAGATGAAAGACGTTTGGTTCTCAGTAGGGCTCATCTGGAGGCCCAGCGTCTCCGTGATGAGCACACCGAGGGAATTCTTAAGCCAGTGGAGGCAATTCCTCGGGTAGACCCTGAGTGGGACCCGAATAGCAGGGATGGCTTAACCTCTTTAAGACACTATAGAAAGTGCATATTGGAAGGACTTAGGAAAGGAGTGGCCAAGCAGAGGAGTCTGACCATGATACAGACTCTCCAGCAGAAGCCAGATGAGGATCCTTCTGAATTTCTAGAGAGGGTCTATCAGGCATATGGGAAATACACTGACGTTGATCCAGAGGCCCCAGAGAACGTGAGAATGGTAAACATGACTCTTATTGGGCAGAGTGCTCCGGATATCAGGAACAAACTTCAGCGTGTAGACGGAGTACTGGGAATGAGCTCCTCCCAGCTAGTGGACATAGCCTTTAAAGTCTACAATGCCCGGGAAGCAGGGAAGGGCACACGGGCCACAGTGTTTTTGGAGTTAGCCCAGGGAAACCAAAAGAAGTGGGGCCCTAGGGCAGCAAAGGGAAACTCATCGGGTGGCCGCCCCTGGGCCAGAGGCAAAAGGGGCCCTACGGAGAAGAAAGGCGCACTAGGCCGTAGTCAATGTGCCTATTGCAAGGAGGAGGGGCACTGGAGGGATGAGTGCCCCCATTGCAAGAGGGGGAAGGAACCAGGGCTAAAAGAGAATGACGGTTAAAGCTGGATGCGAAAATTATGTGTAAAGGTTGTGAAAGTTTTAAACCTGGAGTAGAGGAACTACTTGTCTTGTAGAAAAAGCGCAAATTTCTCACATTGGTTTTGTTTCTGATCAGAAACCTGTACCTGAAGACCTAGGAAAGGTCACGTGTAACCGGTTGGGGAGCATGCCTTTGCCACTCGGGACCCAGGAAGGGTCATTTGGGGCTGACGAGTGCTTCAGCCAGAGGCAAAGGGGGCATGTCTCTGCCAAGAGAGGGCGCCTGAAGGAGCATGTCTCTGCGAGGCATGGACATGCCCGATGGACACATTGGTGCAAGAGAATGCTTCTACCTGTGTATTATTCTGGAAGTCTGTGTTTTGGATTTGGCTGTGCATCTGCTCTGAAAAGGAAATCGAGGATTCCAGGGAAGGTTGAAACTTCACACTCTGCAGGAAAGTTTTGAGGAGCCTGGTGGATATGAGAAGGAAAAGGGTTTCCCTTCACGCTTTGTATTTTTCTCCCTACCTGATCCCTCCAGAATTTGGCATTCTGAAGGAGTGAGCGATAATATAAGGTTTCTTTGCATAAAACCAGTAAGACCAGTCGTTAATAGTGGTTTTGTTAACCCAGACTTTGACTGGAATGTCACGCCTGAAGGAGGAGGCACGTATGGGTTCTGGTCGTCACCGGAAAGCCCTGAGGAACTGGGACTGACTTGTGAAGCGGGCGTATGCCCGCGAGGAAAGCCTGGTACTTTGGTTGGTTGTGTGGTTCACGGCAGTCTTTCCAGGGAAGGAACGAAGGTTGCTTTCCTGAAAAATGGCCGGAGGGAACCTGTAAGCACAACGGAAGCCTCAAGGATTTGAGCGAAACAACTGGTACAGGCGAAGCCAGATGGCGGGTGGGTGGCTCTGCTTCTGTGCCCCAAGCGCGGGAGGGGGGTGGCGGACTGAGAAGTCAATCTAAAGGCTGCCTGTGTGAGTTCCAGCAAAGTAGCCTCAAGGATCATAAGTGATCCAGGCTGCTCTTGGTGTGTTTATGCAAACGAACAATCAAAATGAAAAGCGGGACTCAAAGTAGTCCCTTTAATAACAGTGAGGGTGATCTTAAGGAGAAAAATTATGGTTTGAGGAAAATACAATACTCAGTATTGAACATCAGAAATGGCGCAAGTGTCTTGAAAATTTGCTTTTCAATTTACAGGCACAAAGGATCTGTCAAATTGCCACTGCTAAATACCATTGGAACAAGGACCTTGTAACAAGATGTCTTCCCAAAAGACAGTCTCACAGGCACAGAGACTGGCTTGGGAATTTTTGTGTAAATTAGCCTGTGTGTTCTTCTGTTTTTGGAGGGCGTATGCGTAGAACCTCCTCACCTGAGTGATTGACGGTAATCCAGGCCTCACTTAAGGAGCCCATTTTCATCATCGCCCCCTGAGATTCAATGGTTTGGCTGAACTAAGTGGTTGGGCTGCTGAAGGGTTCGGGCGATCTGTGGGCTTCACTTTAGAACTGATTTCCCGTTTTCTGTCTTGATGGCTTGGACAGAAATGGCCCAGAATCTGAAAAAAAAAAAAAAAAAAAAAAAAAAGGGAACTTATAATATATTCCCCTCAGCCTAAGTGAAGTTTAGGGGGCCACAAGGGTTTTGGATAGGTGTAGCATGCCTTGTACACCTTCCTCCAGATAAGTCATTCTTTACTTAAGCCCCTGCCTTTGTCATTTAGTGGTTATGATTTAATTGTGCCTCCCAACTTTTTCCAAATCTGTCACCTCCAGAATATGACCAGGATGCCAACGGTCCAGTGATGCCAGCCTTTGGGCACCGAGCCTGAGACTTCCTGGTGACAGCCAGCTGACCAGGATTCTGTAAGGTCCTGCCCCTTACAGGAAGGACTCCCTCCATGCTGCATCCCCCACCCCCTTTCAGGGCACCCCTGACCCATGGGTGGGTAGAACAACGTCCATTTCCAGCCGGAAGCAGTTACAAGAAGATGAGACCTTCGTCCATTGTCCTTTATAAGATTATAAAGTGGGTGTAAATCTGAAAGGAGGGATTGTAACAGGGTGCAGCCTAGAGGGGAGCCTCAAATAGGGATGTGTCATAAGATCCAGAAGAGCCTGGAAATAATTGGCTCCACACCACAGGGCCACACCTGCCCAGAATCCGGCAGCTGTAGCCAATTGTGAGAGGAGCCGGAAATGGGGCTTCAGGGGAAGATTGGCGCTGGCATTGAAACCGAGACGCGGCAGCCATTTGAGGGGGGAGAACCATGCGCAGCCCTGCAAGAGAGAAGCACACAGCATTAGCCGAGTGAAGACTCTCGAGGCCCTGAGGGAGAACCACGCGTCTCTGGCAGAGTGGGGACTCCCGGGGTCCGGGGAGAGAGGACCACGTGCCTTTGCCAGAGTAGGGACCCCCGCAGCTTTAGGAGATACGGTACTCTGGACTGGGCAAAGGGGGGAGGAAGGAAGGACTGTGTCTGTTTGTGGGTGCTTTAAGGGTGTTTAGGATTTTTGGTGAAGGCATTATGTCCCTACTTTAAGTTTGTATAGCATTAAAGAAACGTTTCCTTTCCTTTTCACAACTCTCTGGCATTGAGAGACGTCTTTCCTCTGGCGGCGGACAGAACGGACCTGGGGGCTTCTTTCAATAATAGCATATCGTCGCAGGCCCCCACGCCCCCTTGTTTGTTCCGTACCACAGTTTTTGCCGACCACGAAGGGACGATAACTGTCCGTGGCAGACCGACGGCCTCAGGTGGGAGAGAGGACTCCGCACTCCTCCTGAGGGCATCGGCCGCCTATCATGCCTGGAAAGGTGAAAAGGAAACGAAACGGGGAGAGAGAGAGCAGAGACGTGGAAGTGTTTTGGTTGAAAACTTGGTCTCTGAGTGCTTTTTTTTTTTTTGGAATAATGGAGCGGGAATTTTGGATAATGGATCTGGAAATACCTGGTGTTTACGCCATCTGTAACCTTTGCTTGCTTTGTTGGAACTTTTGCTTGCTTTGTCGCAACTGTAAGAGTAGTTCTGAGCCAGTCCCTAAGTGGGGCCCTTTGGGTAGAATCCTAAGGGATTGGGAGAACTCGTGTGCTAAGTCGACATACAAGATTCCCTTGACTAAGCAGTTAATGGTTTCTTGTTGTAACACGGTGTGGCCTACTTATGTTTTGGGTGATGAGCTGAGATGGCCAGTGAATGGTTCTTTGAGTTACTGCATCATTGCTAGATTGAAACAGTATTGCAGGCGGTATGAACTATGGGAAGAGTTATACTGTCTTACTGCATTATAATATTGCACAAGAGCTTTGTGCCAGAGACAGAGAAGCGTGTGATGGTCCAGAAGGGAAGAGTGGTCTCAGAACCCTTCCCTGATAGTCGAACACAGGAAGAGAGAGAGAGAATGAGGAGATAAACCTCATTAATGCTCTGAAGGCAGGGAATGGGGGCTCGCAGACAGGGGGAACTCCAGTGGTGCTGCCACCTCCCCAAGAGGTGGGGGCCGCCACGACTCCCCAGCCCTTGCAGGTGGGAGAAGTCTCCACCACAGATTCGCGAGTTGGCTCCTTTAGCTATGCCCACCAGCATATGGGAGGGGACCCCTTGGCTGTGGAAACCAGAGCTGGCTGGCCGGCGCCATCTTTACAGGTGGGCGCATCCTGCGTTCTGCCGCCACCTTCACAGGTGGGAGGGGCCTGCGCACCGCCTGCCTGTGGGGCACCGCAGCCTCAGTGGGTGGGGGTCGGCTCTGGAGTCCCGGTGCCCCGGCAGGTGGGAGGTGCCTGTGCTTTGCCTCCGACCAGCCCCCTGTGGGTGGGGGGCGTCTCCGCGGGACACCGCCCTCTGCAGGTGGGAGGAGCCTGGCCCCCTCTGCAGGGTGAGGCCTTGGGGCACCACCCTCTGCAGGTGGGAGGGCCCTGGCCCCCTCTGCAGGGTGAGGCCTTGGGGCACCACCCTCGGCAGGTAGGAGGGGCCTCTGAGAGGGCACCACCTTCACAGCTGGTGGAGGTTTCTCCAACTGCTCCACCTCCACCTGCTGAGCAATGTGTCTCACCCTCCAGAACTCGCCAGGGCACCTCCTATACCCGGGGAGCCTCCAAATGTGTAGCCAGCCAGTACCCTTTGAGGCAATACCCGATAGGCGGAATAAATGGAGGAGGCCAGCCCGCTGGTTACTATTGGGCTCATACTCCGTTCTCCACTTCCGACTTGCCGAACTGGAGGAATGCCAGCCCCTCATATAGGAGTGATCCTCAGAACATGGCAGATCTTATTGCCTCTATTTTTGCCACTCACCACCCAAACTGGGCCGACATACAGGCCCTCCTGAACATTTTGCTAACAGCAGATGAAAGACGTTTGGTTCTCAGTAGGGCTCATCTGGAGGCCCAGCGTCTCCGTGATGAGCACACCGAGGGAATTCTTAAGCCAGTGGAGGCAATTCCTCGGGTAGACCCTGAGTGGGACCCGAATAGCAGGGATGGCTTAACCTCTTTAAGACACTATAGAAAGTGCATATTGGAAGGACTTAGGAAAGGAGTGGCCAAGCAGAGGAGTCTGACCATGATACAGACTCTCCAGCAGAAGCCAGATGAGGATCCTTCTGAATTTCTAGAGAGGGTCTATCAGGCATATGGGAAATACACTGACGTTGATCCAGAGGCCCCAGAGAACGTGAGAATGGTAAACATGACTCTTATTGGGCAGAGTGCTCCGGATATCAGGAACAAACTTCAGCGTGTAGACGGAGTACTGGGAATGAGCTCCTCCCAGCTAGTGGACATAGCCTTTAAAGTCTACAATGCCCGGGAAGCAGGGAAGGGCACACGGGCCACAGTGTTTTTGGAGTTAGCCCAGGGAAACCAAAAGAAGTGGGGCCCTAGGGCAGCAAAGGGAAACTCATCGGGTGGCCGCCCCTGGGCCAGAGGCAAAAGGGGCCCTACGGAGAAGAAAGGCGCACTAGGCCGTAGTCAATGTGCCTATTGCAAGGAGGAGGGGCACTGGAGGGATGAGTGCCCCCATTGCAAGAGGGGGAAGGAACCAGGGCTAAAAGAGAATGACGGTTAAAGCTGGATGCGAAAATTATGTGTAAAGGTTGTGAAAGTTTTAAACCTGGAGTAGAGGAACTACTTGTCTTGTAGAAAAAGCGCAAATTTCTCACATTGGTTTTGTTTCTGATCAGAAACCTGTACCTGAAGACCTAGGAAAGGTCACGTGTAACCGGTTGGGGAGCATGCCTTTGCCACTCGGGACCCAGGAAGGGTCATTTGGGGCTGACGAGTGCTTCAGCCAGAGGCAAAGGGGGCATGTCTCTGCCAAGAGAGGGCGCCTGAAGGAGCATGTCTCTGCGAGGCATGGACATGCCCGATGGACACATTGGTGCAAGAGAATGCTTCTACCTGTGTATTATTCTGGAAGTCTGTGTTTTGGATTTGGCTGTGCATCTGCTCTGAAAAGGAAATCGAGGATTCCAGGGAAGGTTGAAACTTCACACTCTGCAGGAAAGTTTTGAGGAGCCTGGTGGATATGAGAAGGAAAAGGGTTTCCCTTCACGCTTTGTATTTTTCTCCCTACCTGATCCCTCCAGAATTTGGCATTCTGAAGGAGTGAGCGATAATATAAGGTTTCTTTGCATAAAACCAGTAAGACCAGTCGTTAATAGTGGTTTTGTTAACCCAGACTTTGACTGGAATGTCACGCCTGAAGGAGGAGGCACGTATGGGTTCTGGTCGTCACCGGAAAGCCCTGAGGAACTGGGACTGACTTGTGAAGCGGGCGTATGCCCGCGAGGAAAGCCTGGTACTTTGGTTGGTTGTGTGGTTCACGGCAGTCTTTCCAGGGAAGGAACGAAGGTTGCTTTCCTGAAAAATGGCCGGAGGGAACCTGTAAGCACAACGGAAGCCTCAAGGATTTGAGCGAAACAACTGGTACAGGCGAAGCCAGATGGCGGGTGGGTGGCTCTGCTTCTGTGCCCCAAGCGCGGGAGGGGGGTGGCGGACTGAGAAGTCAATCTAAAGGCTGCCTGTGTGAGTTCCAGCAAAGTAGCCTCAAGGATCATAAGTGATCCAGGCTGCTCTTGGTGTGTTTATGCAAACGAACAATCAAAATGAAAAGCGGGACTCAAAGTAGTCCCTTTAATAACAGTGAGGGTGATCTTAAGGAGAAAAATTATGGTTTGAGGAAAATACAATACTCAGTATTGAACATCAGAAATGGCGCAAGTGTCTTGAAAATTTGCTTTTCAATTTACAGGCACAAAGGATCTGTCAAATTGCCACTGCTAAATACCATTGGAACAAGGACCTTGTAACAAGATGTCTTCCCAAAAGACAGTCTCACAGGCACAGAGACTGGCTTGGGAATTTTTGTGTAAATTAGCCTGTGTGTTCTTCTGTTTTTGGAGGGCGTATGCGTAGAACCTCCTCACCTGAGTGATTGACGGTAATCCAGGCCTCACTTAAGGAGCCCATTTTCATCATCGCCCCCTGAGATTCAATGGTTTGGCTGAACTAAGTGGTTGGGCTGCTGAAGGGTTCGGGCGATCTGTGGGCTTCACTTTAGAACTGATTTCCCGTTTTCTGTCTTGATGGCTTGGACAGAAATGGCCCAGAATCTGAAAAAAAAAAAAAAAAAAAAAAAGGGAACTTATAATATATTCCCCTCAGCCTAAGTGAAGTTTAGGGGGCCACAAGGGTTTTGGATAGGTGTAGCATGCCTTGTACACCTTCCTCCAGATAAGTCATTCTTTACTTAAGCCCCTGCCTTTGTCATTTAGTGGTTATGATTTAATTGTGCCTCCCAACTTTTTCCAAATCTGTCACCTCCAGAATATGACCAGGATGCCAACGGTCCAGTGATGCCAGCCTTTGGGCACCGAGCCTGAGACTTCCTGGTGACAGCCAGCTGACCAGGATTCTGTAAGGTCCTGCCCCTTACAGGAAGGACTCCCTCCATGCTGCATCCCCCACCCCCTTTCAGGGCACCCCTGACCCATGGGTGGGTAGAACAACGTCCATTTCCAGCCGGAAGCAGTTACAAGAAGATGAGACCTTCGTCCATTGTCCTTTATAAGATTATAAAGTGGGTGTAAATCTGAAAGGAGGGATTGTAACAGGGTGCAGCCTAGAGGGGAGCCTCAAATAGGGATCTGTCATAAGATCCAGAAGAGCCTGGAAATAATTGGCTCCACACCACAGGGCCACACCTGCCCAGAATCCGGCAGCTGTAGCCAATTGTGAGAGGAGCCGGAAATGGGGCTTCAGGGGAAGATTGGCGCTGGCATTGAAACCGAGACGCGGCAGCCATTTGAGGGGGGAGAACCATGCGCAGCCCTGCAAGAGAGAAGCACACAGCGTTAGCCGAGTGAAGACTCTCGAGGCCCTGAGGGAGAACCACGCGTCTCTGGCAGAGTGGGGACTCCCGGGGTCCGGGGAGAGAGGACCACGTGCCTTTGCCAGAGTAGGGACCCCCGCAGCTTTAGGAGATACGGTACTCTGGACTGGGCAAAGGGGGGAGGAAGGAAGGACTGTGTCTGTTTGTGGGTGCTTTAAGGGTGTTTAGGATTTTTGGTGAAGGCATTATGTCCCTACTTTAAGTTTGTATAGCATTAAAGAAACGTTTCCTTTCCTTTTCACAACTCTCTGGCATTGAGAGACGTCTTTCCTCTGGCGGCGGACAGAACGGACCTGGGGGCTTCTTTCAATAATAGCATATCGTCGCAGGCCCCCACGCCCCCTTGTTTGTTCCGTACCACAGTTTTTGCCGACCACGAAGGGACGATAACTGTCCGTGGCAGACCGACGCGCTCAGGTGCGAGAGAGTGCTCCGCACTCCTCCTGAGGGCATCGGCCGCCTATCATGCCTGGAAAGGTGAAAAGGAAACGAAACGGGGAGAGAGAGAGCAGAGACGTGGAAGTGTTTTGGTTGAAAACTTGGTCTCTGAGTGCTTTTTTTTTTTTTTTTGGAATAATGGAGCGGGAATTTTGGATAATGGATCTGGAAATACCTGGTGTTTACGCCATCTGTAACCTTTGCTTGCTTTGTTGGAACTTTTGCTTGCTTTGTCGCAACTGTAAGAGTAGTTCTGAGCCAGTCCCTAAGTGGGGCCCTTTGGGTAGAATCCTAAGGGATTGGGAGAACTCGTGTGCTAAGTCGACATACAAGATTCCCTTGACTAAGCAGTTAATGGTTTCTTATTGTAACACGGTGTGGCCTACTTATGTTTTGGGTGATGAGCTGAGATGGCCAGTGAATGGTTCTTTGAGTTACTGCATCATTGCTAGATTGAAACAGTATTGCAGGCGGTATGAACTATGGGAAGAGTTATACTGTCTTACTGCATTTATAATATTGCACAAGAGCTTTGTGCCAGAGACAGAGAAGCGTGTGATGGTCCAGAAGGGAAGAGTGGTCTCAGAACCCCTCCCTGATAGTCGAACACAGGAAGAGAGAGAGAGAATGAGGAGATAAACCTCATTAATGCTCTGAAGGCAGGGAATGGGGGCTCGCAGACAGGGGGAACTCCAGTGGTGCTGCCACCTCCCCAAGAGGTGGGGGCCGCCACGACTCCCCAGCCCTTGCAGGTGGGAGAAGTCTCCACCACAGATTCGCGAGTTGGCTCCTTTAGCTATGCCCACCAGCATATGGGAGGGGACCCCTTGGCTGTGGAAACCAGAGCTGGCTGGCCGGCGCCATCTTTACAGGTGGGCGCATCCTGCGTTCTGCCGCCACCTTCACAGGTGGGAGGGGCCTGCGCACCGCCTGCCTGTGGGGCACCGCAGCCTCAGTGGGTGGGGGTCGGCTCTGGAGTCCCGGTGCCCCGGCAGGTGGGAGGTGCCTGTGCTTTGCCTCCGACCAGCCCCCTGTGGGTGGGGGGCGTCTCCGCGGGACACCGCCCTCTGCAGGTGGGAGGAGCCTGGCCCCCTCTGCAGGGTGAGGCCTTGGGGCACCACCCTCTGCAGGTGGGAGGGTCCTGGCCCCCTCTGCAGGGTGAGGCCTTGGGGCACCACCCTCTGCAGGTGGGCGGGGCCTGGCCCCCTCTGCAGGGTGAGGCCTTGGGGCACCACCCTCTGCAGGTAGGAGGGGCCTCCGAGAGGGCACCACCTTCACAGCTGGTGGAGGTTTCTCCAACTGCTCCACCTCCACCTCCACCTGCTGAGCAATGTGTCTCACCCTCCAGAACTCGCCAGGGCACCTCCTATACCCGGGGAGCCTCCAAAGGTGTAGCCAGCCAGTACCCTTTGAGGCAATACGCGATAGGCGGAATAAATGGAGGAGGCCAGCCCGCTCGTTACTATTGGGCTCATACTCCGTTCTCCACTTCCGACTGGCCGAACTGGAGGAATGCCAACCCCTCATATAGGAGTGATCCTCAGAACATGGCAGATCTTATTGCCTCTATTTTTGCCACTCACCACCCAAACTGGGCCGACATACAGGCCCTCCTGAACATTTTGCTAACAGCAGATGAAAGACGTTTGGTTCTCAGTAGGGCTCATCTGGAGGCCCAGCGTCTCCGTGATGAGCACACCGAGGGAATTCTTAAGCCAGTGGAGGCAATTCCTCGGGTAGACCCTGAGTGGGACCCGAATAGCAGGGATGGCTTAACCTCTTTAAGACACTATAGAAAGTGCATATTGGAAGGACTTAGGAAAGGAGTGGCCAAGCAGAGGAGTCTGACCATGATACAGACTCTCCAGCAGAAGCCAGATGAGGATCCTTCTGAATTTCTAGAGAGGATCTATCAGGCATATGGGAAATACACTGACGTTGATCCAGAGGCACCAGAGAACGTGAGAATGGTGAACATGACTCTTATTGGGCAGAGTGCTCCGGATATCAGGAACAAACTTCAGCGTGTAGACGGAGTACTGGGAATGAGCTCCTCCCAGCTAGTGGACATAGCCTTTAAAGTCTACAATGCCTGGTAAGCAGGGAAGGGCAAATGGGCCACAGTGTTTTTGGAGTTAGCCCAGGGAAACCAAAAGAAGTGGGGCCCTAGGGCAGCAAAGGGAAACTCATCGGGTGGCCGCCACTGGGCCAGAGGCAAAAGGGGCCCTACGGAGAAGAAAGGCGCACTAGGCCGTAATCAATGTGCCTATTGCAAGGAGGAGGGGCACTGGAGGGATGAGTGCCCCCATTGCAAGAGGGGGAAGGAACCAGGGTTAAAAGAGAATGACGGTTAAAGCTGGATGCGAAAATTATGTGTAAAGGTTGTGAAAGTTTTAAACCTGGAGTAGAGGAACTACTTGTCTTGTAGAAAAAGCGCAAATTTCTCACATTGGTTTTGTTTCTGATCAGAAACCTGTACCTGAAGACCTAGGAAAGGTCACGTGTAACCGGTTGGGGAGCATGCCTTTGCCACTCGGGACCCAGGAAGGGTCATTTGGGGCTGACGAGTGCTTCAGCCAGAGGCAAAGGGGGCATGTCTCTGCCAAGAGAGCGCGCCTGAAGGAGCATGTCTCTGCGAGGCACCGATGGACCTTAGGTCCCTATTTTAAGTTTGTATAGCATTAAATAAACGTTTCCTTTCCTTTTCACAAATCTCTGGCATTGAGAGACATCTTTTTGTGGCGGCTGATAGAACGGACCTGGGGTCTTCTTTCAGTAATAGTATATCGTCTCAGTCCCCCTTTGTTAGTTCTGTAGCCTTAAAATTAAACAATTTTAACTTTTATATTTTGGATATTTGGAGATTCATATGCAGGATAAGAAATAATACAGAGATATCCCATATGACTTACACCCAGTGTCCCCCAATGGTACAGAGTTGCATATCTATATTGCAGTGTTTCAATAGCAAATTGACCCTGTAGAATCCAGTGAGCTTATTCAGATATTACCAGTTTTGTGTGCACTTGCTTATGTGTGTGTTAGTTGTGTTTGACTATATGACATGTAGCCCCATGTGATCACTGCGAAGATGCAGAACATTCAAGATACAGAACAGGCATCCCTCATGGTCCTTTTATATAGTATCTCCTCAACCCCTGAGAACCACTAATCTTTTCCATCTCTATCATTTTGTAATTTTAAAAACACTTTATACAGCTGTCCTGGTGGCTTTTATGGTTAGAGAGTCATCACATGCATCCAAAGGTTGTGAATTTGATCCCTGGTTAGGGCACGTACTCAGGTGGTGGTTTTGGTCCCTTATCAGTGCGGGTACAGGAGGCAACTGATCGATGTTTCTGTCTCACATCGATGCTCCTCTCTCTGTCTCCCTCTTTCTGTCTCTCTCTGTTAAGTCAATAATCATCCTCTAGTGAGGATTAAAAAAATAAATTGTATAACAGAAGTAGATGGTGCATAGTCTTCAGAAGTTGGCTTTTCACACTTAGCATAATTCTCTTGAGAATCTGTTGTTGAATAAATTAACATTTTATTCTTATTGGTTTGTAATACTCAAAGGTTCTCTGGTGAAATGCATATTTAGTATTGTAAGAATCCACCATACTCTTCTACAGTTACACTATCCTTTTACATCTCTACCAGCAATAATGCCTTGTTCAGTTTCTCCACATCATTACCAGCAGTTGGTGTTACCACTAGTCTCTAACCATACATTACTGTGGTTTTAATTGGCATTTCCTTAGTAGATAATGATGCTAACACTTTTTTGTGTGTTTATTTGCCTTTTGTATATCCTCTTTGATGTCTGTTCATGTCTTTTCTAATTGAATTGTTTCCTTTTCTACTTTTGGGTTTTTAGAGCTTTTTACATGCAGTCCTTTGTAAGATATGTGATTTGCAAATACTTTCTACCATCTGTGGTTTGTATTTATCCTCTTAACAGGGTCTTTCACAGAGCAAAAGTTTTATCATCTTTTCTTTTTTGCAAATGTGTTTCTGGTGTCTGTCTAAGAGCGCTTCACCTAGTCCTAGGTTCTAAAGTTTTGTTCTGTGTCTATTTTCTAAATGTTTAAGTGGGACGTGAGGTCTCGCTCAAGGTTCACATTTTTGACCTGGATGTTCTATTGCCTCAGCACGGTTTGTTGAAAAGACAGTCTTTTCTCCATTGAATTGTTTCTGCACCTTGGTCAGAAGTCAGATTCTATTTCTAGGTTCTCGACTTTGTTCCATTGACCTGTATGTTTCTCCTTCCACCACGGCCGCCAGGGCCCTGTGACTGCAGCTGCAGAATAAGCCTCAGTGTTGGGTGAGTCATTTCTCTCACTTTGTTCTTCTTTTCCAAATGCTTAAGCTATTTTAGGTCCTGTGCCTTTCCTTATAAATTTAACAATAAACTTATCTCTGTATATAAGAATGTTTTCTTGGATTTCTAAAGGAATTTCTTTAAGTCTTCAGATTAATTTGGGGACTGTAGTAATTAATGCTGATGAAATATATTTAGCCTGGTAGAGACAAAGTTTTGGGGAGATTAAAGAAATACTTTAAAAATATTTGAAGATCAGAAGATCACATGGAGAAGAAACCAAACTTGGTGGAGAGGTGGTATGAGGCTCTGATTCTCTTGCTCAGTAGAGAAATTTTTAAAAACTTTTCCTGTTATTATATTGTAAGAACTTTCAAATATCCAGCAAAGTTGAAATCCTTGTGCAGTAAGCACCTGCATACATATGACCTAGACTCTACAGAGGACACTTCACTGTGGAAGCTTTATCATGCACATCCATCCGTCTCTCCTTCCATTCTCCAGCCCATCAATTTTTAAACAGCTTTATTAACATGTAACTCGTAGATCATAAAATGTACTCATTTTAAGTGTACAGTTCAACAGATTGTAGTGTATTTACACAGACTTGAGTAGTCATCACCACCATCTAATTTTAGAACATTCCCATCACTCCCAGAAACCCCTGCCACTTGCTTGCAGCCACTCGCCAGTCCCACCTCCAGCCCCAGGCAACCACTGGTCTGCTTTACCTCTCTACAGGTTTGCCTTTGGAAATTTCACATAGATGTAATCATGCCATATATGTTCTCTTGGGCCTGGTGTCTTTAACTCAGCATAATGTTTTTGAGACATTCATCCATGGTGTAGCATGCTTTGGTACGTGGTTGTTTGTTATTGCTGAGTGGTAATTGTATGAATTAACTGTATTTTGTTTATCTCTTCACCAGTTGATAGACATTTGGAGCTTTTTGACTTTTTGGTTACTATGGATAATGCTGTTATGTGCATTCATGTTCTAGTACATGGATGGATATGTTTTCACTTCCCTTAGGCAAGTAAATGGAATTTCTGGGTCACATAGTAGTATACTTACTTTTTGAGAAAATGGGGCATTGTTTTTTATTGAACAACTTTATTGCGATACTCTCCTAACATATAATTCTGCCATGTAAAGTGCACATTTCAATAGCTTCTTGTGCACTCACAGAGTTGTGCAGCCATCACAACAATCTAATTTGAGAACTCTTCCAAAACGCCCCTCTAAACCCTGCACCCCTTCTCCACCACCCCAGTCTCCGCGTGCTCTCTCATGCCCGTGCCCAGTCCTGTGTGGCCACTAATGCAATTGCTGTCTCTACAGCTGTGCCTGTTTTGAACACGCCATGTGAGCGTAATCATAGACAGTGGGTTTTTGTGGACTGGCTTCTTGCACTTGGCATGCAATCCGTTTATTTGAATTGCATCAGCACTTCATCTTCTTTATTGACAGAGAAGACTCCATTGTGTGATGCACTGCATTTTATTGGTTCACTCATACACTGATGAGCATTTGAGTTGTTTCTACTTTTGGATTGCTATGAACAATGCTGCTGTTGTCATTGGTATACAGCATTTCATGTGGACAGACCTTTTTCGTTTTTCTTAGAGTGAAATTGCTGGGTCATATGGTAACTCTGTATTTGATCTTTTGAAAAGCTGCCAGACTGTCTCCCAAAGTGAATGCCCCTTTTTATGTTTCCACAATTAGTGTGTGAAGGTTCCAATTTCTCCACATTCTGTTTCCGATTACCTTTTTATTACCTGTACTTGTGATTACAGCCATCCTAGTGTGTATGGAGTGGCATCTCATTGTAGTTTTGATATGCGTTTCCTTGGTGGGTGGTGGTATAGTGTTTATTGGCCATTTGCACACCTCCTTTGGAGAAATGTCTGTTCAGATCCTGTGACTATTCTAAAATTGTGTAATTTGTCTTTTTATGATTGAGTCATAATTGTGCTGTATGTGTTCTAGATATACTGTATTTTGCCGTGTATAATGCACACCTTTTTGCCCACATTTTTTGAGGGAAAAATAAGGATGCACATTATACAGGGGTAATTCCTCAAATACCTTGTATCTGTTCTTGTGTTTTATAATTATTTGTTACATAAAATTTCTTATACCATAATATGTTCAAAAATAAATGCTAAAGTTTCTTAATACAAAAAACAAGTATCTAAATATAAATAAATAATTGAATTAAAAAATTAAAATGAAAGATTTTCCCCCAAAAGTTTGGGCCAAAAATGTGGGTGTGCATTATACACAGCAAAACACAGTAATTTCTTTATCAGATATATGATTTGCAAATGTTTTATCCTATTTATGTGTTGCCTTTTCACTTCCTTGATGGTGTCTTTTTGAAGCATCAGAAGGTTTAAATTTTGATGATGTCTGATTTCTTTCTTTCCCCTCTTTGTGGTTTTGGTGTCACATTTAAGAAATGATTGCCTAATCCAAGTCGTGGAGATTTATGCCCATGTTTTCTTTCAAGCATGTGGTATGCTCACATCTAGCTCTTCAACACTCTTCAAGTCGGTATTTGTATATGGGAGGAGGTAGGGGTCCAACTCCATGTAGATGTTAGTTTCTCCCCAGCACCATTATCGAAGAGATTATTCTTTCCCCCATTGAATGGTTTTAGCATCCCTGTCAAAAACAGTAGAAAGTTTTTAAACAAACAGAACTAGTCGTAGGTGGCATGGGTGCCCTGTCTGAGGCATGTGAGGTTAAATGGCAGCACTTGGGGACCTGGGGGTGGTAATGGGGAGAGAAGTGAGCAGAGGTCTCTCTCTCAGTCAAAGGCTTTCCAACTCTAAGGGGCTGTGGTTTTGGTGGGGTGGTGGCAGGAGTGTGTGTGTGTGTGTGTGTGTGTGTGTGTGAGAAGAGTTGAGCTGAATAATGGGTTGAATTGCCTCCATCATTTCAAGCAGCCTAGCTTCATTTGTGTCTGTTTTGTTTACCAGGATTCAGTGGGGAAATCAGTTTGAAAGATTAATTTGAAAAACTAGATTTCACTAGTAAAAGTCATTAGAAACTTATTAATTATTGATGAATCAGAAAACAGTGGTCCTGAGAGCACCAGGGTCCAGCTCAAGACCATACACGAGGATGAAAAGGCAGAGCCTGGTTTGGTGTGGAGGGAGCTGCAGGCTCTGCCATGGTTCCCTCTAATTGGGGTCCAAGGCTGCGGGAGGTGGGGGCAGCCATCTTCTCTTCCTCCTCTGCCACTGGTCCTGAGCCTGGCTGGGCCTGTGGTCTCCATCCCCAGTTCCAGCCCACGGAGGGATGGCTGAAGCCAGGCTGCCCTTCGGCATGGTGGCTGGATCCCTGCCTCCTATATGCTTTGGATTTCACACCAGATCAGTTTCTCCTAGTGAGGTATGACTCTTGGATGGCAATTACTGTTTTTTTTTTTTAATGATTTTGTGATGGGAGAATAGAAGGGGAGCAGGGGCTTTTTTATGGAGACTCTATATTCTGGAAATTTTTATTTCCTTAAAATCTCTAGCATAAATGGGTGTGGGGGGATGGAGACGGTTGGCATTGCCACTCCTTAGACTTCACAACAGATGCCTCCTGGGACCAGTCAACAGCACCCCCAGAGCTGGAGGCTGGGCTTGACGAGGGACAGATCAGTCAGGTGGGATTGCTGTCACCACCCTCTCCCAGTTCTGCATGTTGGCGTGAGGTGTAGAGTCCATACTCTAGGGGTTAGGGTCTTGTGATATTTCAAAAGAAGCCAGAAATCCCAACTTTTATGTGAAATCTCCAAACTTTAAGCAATAGCAAGAAATTTGGAAAAAATTAAGAGTGCTCCGTGGAGGACGCATAGGACACAGCAGCCACTGAGCCCGGCCAGGGCTCTGAGAACCACTGCAGGGGACTGGAGGGTGGTGTGGCAGGGAGCTTGCAGGAATCGCTCTCTGCTGTTTCCCGCTTCAGCAGGCCCTGCCTGTTCGGGAAGGGAAGGAGGGTGTCTTGGTCTGTTGCTTCAGCTTTCAGCTCCACTTCCACTCGTTTCTTTTCCTGTAGTGGTGGTTGCACTAACAGTTGTGCCGGTCCTGGTGTGGGGCTGTGCATCGCTCCTCTTCGTGGGTTGGCTGGTAGCAGGGTGTAGCTGGGCTCTGTCTTTGGCTGATGATTGCTCTTCCTTGACAGGGCGTGTGGGAGCTGATGAGCGTGCCCTCTGTCCCCCCATACCCAGCTCCCTCTCTGTCCTGGGTGTCTGCTGCTGCCCCACTGACTGTCTCTGCTGGTGTGGGTGCTGATGGTAGGGTGTTGACTGCCCCACACCCTGTTCCGTCTGCTGGGAGGTTGCTGCTGTGAGTCCAGGAGACGTAAGGGGAAGACTGTGGCATGACCCTTCGAAGACCACAGTGAGGACTGCACAGCTGTTACAGAATGGACAGATGCATGCCAGCATGTGTGTTAGGCAGGTGCCCCTGCTGCTCTGGTTGCACGTGGAGAAGGCAACCAAAGTTCCTGGAGCACATCTTTGATCGGGGGTCATGAAGACTTCCCTCTATGCTCTCTGCTGACCAGGTTGTGTTTGGTTACTGAAATTAGAGGTGGCAGGGGCCTTGTCACAGGGACACCACCCATACCAGGAAAAGGACAAAGGTCTCGCACAGGCACGGCAGAGGGTGAACGGTGGGCAGGCCCACAGGACTGGCTATTTCCTCAGAGTGAACTCCGTCTACACTGTCCTGCGCTGAGAGGCAGCATGGCAGGACCGTGTGCGCTGGTCTCCCAGCCAGGGGTCCTGGCTCCCGTCATTCTGACCAGTCCGAGTGACTTCAGGTGAAGTAGGTAATGGCTCGGATCCTGACGGTGCAGTAAAGTCATAAACCTGGAGCTACCTTCGTGAACCACACAGCGATGCATAAATGACCACCTCCCCATTAGGAACTGGGGAACTACAGGTGACCCTTGAACAACACGGGATTGAACTGCACGGGTCCACTTACATGCAGATTTTTTTCAATAAGCCTGCCATATCCCTGGGTTTCATGTTTACAGATTCAGTCCACTGCAGGTAGAAAACAGTATTTTTCACCTGTTGGGAATCGGTGGATGCAGACAGTTCACTCTGCATTGATCTATGCTGATTTATGTACGGACATATATCCTGAGATTTTGGTATCCGTTGGGGATCCCGGAACCAATCCCCTGTGGATACCAAGGCACAACTGCAGTGAAGTTTTGGGGGAACCAAAAGTTACACCCAGATTTTCAGTTGTGCATACATAGGTCAGTACCCCTAACCCCTACATTGTTCAGGGGTTAACTGGATTCTTTGCCCACTGTGAGGCCATGATAAGGATGTGGATATGTAACTGAAGAAATGGACCATCATACAGTCTATCACACTGATTAAAAATGACCATGTATTGGGCCCTGGCCGGGTAGCTCAGGTGGTTAGAGCGTCATCCCAATATGCCAAGATTGCGGGTTTGATCCCCAGTCGGGACATATAAGGGTCAACCAGTGAATGCATAAATAAGTAGAATGACAAATGGATGCTTCTCTCTTTTCTCTGTCCCTTCCCCCCGAACAGTAAATAAAAATTAAAATAACCATGTGTTGGAGGGCTTGAGAGTTCTCCCTGGGAGTCACCGCCTCCAGGGCTGACAGACAGGGTCTGCAATGTTTATCCAACACTCAAACCCAAGGACCATTGCTCTGCACTCTGCTTCCACAAAAGGTGGAGTGATAGGGATTAAATTTACCCTCCTACGTGAAATAATTAAGCAGAGAAAAAAGTACATGGAAAAATGAAATAAAATCAGCTTCTAAGGCATTGCTCATTGGCCCTGCAGGACAGTGGCCCTTGGGAGAAGGGGGATAAATGAGGTGAGCCCCAACATCGGCCAGAATACTGCCTGGACAGTGATCAGAGATGTGGCTGCCGATGAGCCCCTTCCTAGAAAAGATTTTATTGGTGAATAGCAACGTTCTTCCTGATATTTCCAAGGTCAAGCAGTGTTTTCCTCCATCATCTATCTGAAATGAGGCAGGGGTCCTGAGCCCCGTTCCTCTGGAGTATGCTCAGACAGTGTAGCTGTTTGTCCTCTCTGTTCCCATGACATGCTGGGCCAGTTAGTGCATGTGCAGACATGCACCTCTGGTGTTGGTAGCTTTCCCAAATCTTTTCAACACGCTCTTTGCAGTCTGACAGCTCCCCACAGTGTGAATCCTGCCTTCCAGTGTCGAATTCCTAATGATTACATTCACAGCTCTCCTTGCTTTTAAGGTACAAATGTGATTTAGGGGTCAGTGGTCATGTATGCCCACTCAAGGTTTTCAATCTGAGCAGGTACCATTGCTGGTGTGGCCCATGGCAGAGGGGTGAGGGCCAGGCTGCTCCCTCTGGTGGTGGTCTTATGATTCAAGATGGGACCAGATGGCTGTCCCTGCTGAGTTGGCCTCCCAGGACGGCCCCGGCTGGCCTCTTTGTCCAGCACTCAGTGAGTTGCTGTGCTATCTTTATCCTGTAATAAGCAATTCACTCCTTAAGCCAGCAGAGGGGACTCTGGTGTATAGAACTGGGAACATGAGCAGTATGTGGGATTTAGCTCTAGCTCCATCTCAGGCCGGAGCTGACGGGCTGTGCTCCGCTGTTCAATAGTGTCCTGAAGGAGCCAGGTCCTTCTGCCACTCCTTATTCTACACCTTCCTCCCTTTTGCAGCCTGGAAGTCCAGTTCCTCCTCCCCAGTCTGTTGACATCTCATGTTTTCCCTGTGGTGCCCAGCAGGTCCAAGAGAGTGGCTCTGGTGTTGGCCAGGAAACACAGGGCCATTCACAGGTGCCAGTTCTTGGAAGTAGACTTCACAGCCACAGTCAGCAGCCAGAAGGAGAATTAGAATCAGAGGGGTTTCTCCTGTTCTGTCTCATGCCAGTACTCCTACTGAGGCTACAAGAAGCCCAGCCTTCTTCCTCATCCTTGCACTGGACCCGGCTCAGAGGCTACTCTGGCTGTCATCTCCTGGGCACACTTTGCAGGTCTCTGTCGTCTGGGGCTCGACAGCACTTCCAGTGCTTTCGCCTGGCCCTGTGCTGTGTTTCCAGCTTTGCTGAAGGCCCCTCAGAACCCTGACCCCCAGGGGCTGCTTGTGCAGTTCCTTATGTTTTTGCATCCACATTTGGATAGTATTTGTCAGATACTACATGGCCAATGTCACAGTCATAGACCATAGAGGGGTACATTCCCCTCATCACCAAGTTAGGACACATGTAGAATTATGCTGCGATGCAAGGTCCCCTTGTCTTGAGGTGCTCTTCTCCTGGGAACAGGAGACCGAAGGGGCTGTTTAGTTGTATAATAGCTCAGGTGGCTGGAGCATGGGTCTGGAGACTGGATTTAGTGTGGGGCAGTTGATTGGGGTCATTTCCTACGTCACCTCCTGCCCTGCAGAGCAGAAGGGACAGTGGTTCTGGCCATGACTGATTCTAGCCAGTTCACCCTTTTGGCACTGGGTATGTGATCCCAACACTGGCCAGTAGGTGGCACAAGCCGCACACCTTAAGGTTTTCTCAGAGGAAAGCTTTATTCTAACCAGCCGCACTCTGGCAATGCTTAATCACATGGAAGGAACATTCAATAACTACTGGTATTTCTGTAAACACGCGTGCTAAGAGCAGCTGCCAGTGGGGATGAGGACAGAGGGAACTCAGTGAGAGGTCTCCTGAGGACAGGCTATAAAAGGAACACCCTGCGGGTTTTTAATTTAAGAGCCTGCAGTTAACCTTTGTGATTCATCCAAAGAAACATTCAGAACCTGGAAGGACAATGATAATGCACGTTGTGGGTTGTAACCTGGTCCTCAGTCTACCCTACTCTTCCCTCCCCCAAATGGCAAGTTTCAGGGGAGATGAGATTTCCTCCCTTAGGGCAGGGTGCCCGCATCCCAGCCCTGAGCCTGGCTGTACCTTCTGAATTGGCCTTGACTTATTTTCCTTGCTCTTGGCAAGTTGCTTGCTTCTCGGATTTGGCCTTTCTTGGGAGAAAAGTTTACTTGAATCTCATTCTGCCATTAATCAAATTATCGCCAGATGGGTGTGAATCTGAAGGGGAGACGGACCAGGGCAAACAAAGTGGAACGTGGTCCACGACGGGCAGTGAGGGCCGGGTGCCTGTGTGTTTGGTGTGTGTGGGCACTAAAGCCTGCAGTGAACATGCACATCATGAAGCTGACCGTCTCACCCATCTTTAAGTGTGCCGTCCGGGGGGTTAAGTGCATTCATGCTGTGCCTCCATCAGCACTGTCCAAGCCCAGAGCATTTCTTCCTGTGAAGCTGAGACTCTGCCCCTTGAACACTGACTTCCCGTTCGATGCCCCTCAGCCCCTGGCACCACCACTCCACTTTCTGTGTTTTTCACTTAACTTTTAAATACTTCATGTAAGTGGAAGCATGTAGAATATGTCCCTTTGTGACTGGCTTATTTCACTTAGCATGATGTCCTCAAGGTTCACCTGTGTTGTAGCCTATGTCAGAGTTTCCTTCCTCCTCACACGCAAATAACATTCCCTCAAGTACGTACGCCAGGTTTTGTTTATCCGTCATCTGCACACGGACACTTGGGTTGTGTCATGTCTTAGTTCTGGTGAAGAATGCTGCTGTGGACACAGGTGTACAGTATCCGAGATCTTGCCCTCCGTCTGGACGTGTGTCTGGAAGTGGGATTGCTGGGTCATGCACTGACTCTACTTTAACTTTTTGAGGAACCGCCATGTTGTTTTCATCCCCACCCACAGTGCACAGAGGTTCTCATTCTTCCACATCCTCGCCAACGGTTATTGTCTGTTTGTTTGTTTTGAAAGTAGTCACCCTAATGGGTGTGTGATGGTGTGTGGACGCTCAGTTTGTTTTTTCTAGGACTTTGTCTTGAGTGGGCTAGGCTCACTGACATCTTTTTATGACAGTGGTATGACGGTGAAGAAGATGTCCCCCCACCCCTGCCGCCCTCTCCTCGGAGCATCCTCACACAGAGCCCTCGGCGGGGGCACATCTGGCTCGTCCACCCAGAGACACGCTCTGGGGTGGCTTCGTTTGGAACAACTTAGGTCACCGGTGTTTCCTGGGAGTTCACCAGGCCACTGCTTTGGAGAGAATGTGCTTCAGATCCTCTGAGGACAGAAGTCAGGCTGATGTGGGTTCCAGGAGTCCCCTCCCTGGAGTGTGGTGACCCCAAAGCCTCTTGGGGTCACCTGCCATTATTGTTGTGGGTTGGCTGCTTATCTCTAGATTCATTTATTTAAAAATGTCCTTGTGCATCTCCCTGAGATACACCCTGGCAGGCACCAGGCGGTCAAGGCAGCCGGGCCCCACAGAGTGCGATCACGGAGAAAGTGGACCCAGGCTAGGTATGAAGTTTCTCAGGGAATGGTCAAACAGTGGGTTTTCGGGGGGAGCTGGTGCGGGGCCCTCGGCAGGCCTGCACCTGGGTGCTCCCCGCTCTGTGTCCTTGGCAAGTTCCTCCCTGTCTCTGTCTCAGCTCCCTGATACACGCGTGAAGGTCATGGCTACTGTTGGAGTCGTCAGGAGGTTTCAGCAAGACAATGCAGACATGCCTGGAGCAGCGTGGGTGCTGTCAGTGACCCCCTCTTCGTCTCCCCAGTCATCCGCTCAGCATGAGATGGGGGTGGTGGTGTTGAGCCTGTTTGGGCAGAGAGAGGGGGAGGTGGGGTGTGAGAATTTAGTCTTGCTCACCCACCTGTATTCAGATGAGAGCCGAAAGGGACTGCTCTGGCAGGTGGAGAGATGGATCTGCTCCCTGCAGTGGGAGAGGGAGACGGTGAACCCTGGGCTCCAGCGCTGGTGGAGACCCTGCCCCCTGGGGCAGGCAGAAGGCCGTGCATAGGAGCTGCCGCTTCCTGGTGAACCCAGGGTCAGACTGGGGAAGGGCTCAGCTTTCCCAGCAGAAGTTCCACCCTGATTCTACTTTATTCCTGCAGTTGGCCTGTGGGTCAGCTGCCCAGAGCAGTTACAGAGCATTCAAGGGCAGGAGGATTTCAATTTTATTATTAAAATAATTACATAATTTATTGAACATTGCAGGCATTGACATGTTTGTTGGCTGATAATATTGGGCTATAAGTGTTAATGGCTTTATTAAATAGAAGTTAGTAAGGTTGTTTCAGTAATAGTCTTGATTGACAGTTCATAGTTTCCCTTTCCCTGATTTCATCTCATTCTCTATGACATGCCCATATGACAGCAGAGCACCCTGCTTTACAGGTGGGGAAACTGAGGCTGAGACTGAGGATGCATGAGGGCTTGAGGGGCAGCTCGGGCAGGCCTGGGTCTCGAGGACGTGCTCATTGGGTCACAGCCTCCACAGCTCACCAACCGTAACTCGGCCCCTTGGCCTCTGTCTTTGGCTGTGTTTCTGAGATGCACTTGCTGGAATGTGAGACGCTCTCTTTCCAGGAGAAGTAGAGTTTGTATCTCAGCTTTAGGGCAGGAGATTTAAAGTGCAACCTCCTTGTATCTATGGGGTAGAACCCAGGGAGAGGGCCAGATGAATGCAGGTCCTGCTACAAGATCCTTACATTCTCCTCCATGGTTTAGATCTTTTCCCCTCTCATGGCTCTCTTCTGCTAGCTAACCGAGGGCGAAGGGATGTGAGGCCCCGGGGAGGAAGAAGAGCAGAAAGCAGGGCCAGATCACTTGACAAGGAGCCCTGGGAAGCAGGAAGGTTGGATGTTCTTTGCTGAGTCGGGCATTTTTGCAGATTCAGTGGAGTTTGGTTGCAGTGGTCCCAGAACCTTCTGTGGCTTTGGAAATTGGGAGTGTAGGTGGTGTTCATCAGAGACCAGGGGCCATGGTGGGGTGGGGGAACAGTCCTCCACGCCTGGCAGCTGCAACCTTTAATTTGGGAACTATTGTGGTATTGTCGGTGTCACTGGGGTTTGGTGTCAGTAAAAATCTGTGATGATTTCTTTGTGATTTCACAGAAATGGATGCCAGCGGTTGGCATGTAATGTGGTAGCACGGGTTGCTGTGTTTGCTCAACAGCTTCCCAGGAAAGCAAGGCAGTGGGAAGTGGTCAGTTTGCTGACCTGCAAACACTGGCCATGGGCACTCACGCTCTTGCTCAAGAGCTTTCCCAGGTTGGGTGCTTGTGTGAATTTGCAGAAACAATACATTCAGCCTTCATCCTGTGTTCCCTAGATAAGAAATTCCATGTCTGTTTTCTGGTGAGGAAGAGGAGGATTCTGGTCCCCTGGAACCTGGCTGGAACTTCCCAGGGAGGTGGTCGGCCCTTACGGTTGCTGCATTCCTGCGCCTCCAGACTTCCACAGGCTCGCCCTGTTCTGTGAATCACAGATGTTCACGGCTCATGCTCCGCGGTGCCCTTTGTGTTAGTTCTGGCTGGTTTCTAAAGATGGCAGTGGACTCTCTCTGGGGCCCAGGAGCTCCTGGGGTTGACCCTTGAGGCCTGTGTTCTCCCCCGGGGAACCGGGGACACCTGCTCCATCCCTGCCTTGCTGCTGGAGGCAGTGCCGACTGAGGGACAGCCCAGGGTGTGCCCTCCCCTGTGGGGGGCAGACGCTTCCTGTCTGTTTGCTTTCCCCTGGAGCATCGGGGCCAGGCTGTGGATTCTGACCTGGCTCTTTGAAGGTGTGTCACTGTCCTGGGGTAGGGCTCCCTGTTCGAGAAGGGACAGGGCCCAGGATTCTCTCCCAGTCTCATTCCACGGAAGTGTGCTTTCCACAGGGACTGACCTGCAGCAGCGAGACATTGAAGGAGGAGAGGCACAGAGTTTGTGGGCTGTTTTTTTTGGAAGGGAGAGCAAAGGTGGGACCCTTAAAAAATATTGGGATATAATTGACATAAAACACAACCAACCTGTGTCAAGCACACCCTGAACGTATTTTGATACTTACAGGGGGTCATGGAACCATCGCCACAATTCAGGTGCAGACACTCACCACCACCACCAAGAAGGTCCCTGTAAGTTCTCTGGAGTCACCCCTCATCTTGGGCCCAGCAGCCAGTGGCCCGTTTTCTATAGCTAGCTTTGCCTTTGGAGAACTTCGTATCAGTGGAATCGAGCAGTATGTAGACTTGTCCAGTGGTCAGTCCTTTCCACTGCCGAGTGGTCTGCAGGGCAGGGACGCACCACTGCCTGTCCTCCCATTCCCCGGCTGATGGGCACTCGCTCCGTTCCTGGTGTCTGGGGTGACGAATGCAGCTGCTGTGAGCATTCACGGACAGGTCTCTGTGTGGACTTGTCTTCGTTTCTCTCGAGGACTGGCTGGGTTGGAGGGTAGAGGTGCGCTTTGTGAGATGCTGCCCAGCTGTTTCCCGAGGTGGCTGCAGCAGTTTGTTCCCAAAATGCGCGCTTTCGGTCCAGGACACGCAGCGGCTTCCTGACACCCCAGGCACTCTGTGCAGCGCCTCTCAGGAAGAGCTTATCGGACCCCATGGCACTTAGGCAGGTGGCTCTTGGACAAAGGTGATTGCCTGCCTGTGAGTGAGATGACCCCAGCTGCGAGCTCTGGGTGCTGGGCGAGGTCTGCGCTGTCCTCCCAAGGACACCAAATGCATCCCGCCCTGCGCATGCGCGGCAGGCCTCCGGAGCGTCCCTCCTCACATGAGCCCCGGGTGCGCTTCCGGCTCATCCTGGGTTGAGGCACTGCTCACAGTGAGAAAAGAGTATCCGTGACTATCGAATCAGGGGCAGCGATTACTCATGGGTACTTCATGGCATGCTGACCTTTGTCCCACGTGCGGCAGGGGCTGGCAAGGTCAAGTTTAAATCCGAGATGATGAACGTCTGGGTCAAGGAGGGTTGCTGCCGAATGCTTGGCTCAGGGCCGATGGCTGTGTGTCTCACACCTGGTGACACTGACTCCCGATGATAAGAAGAGCTGCGGGGGCAGAAGCCCCGACTTTGGGCTAGAGCTTCCTGCGAGGTTTTAAGAACTGACAGCTTTCAGAGTTCGTGGCCCCCTAGCCACTGTGTGTTGCCTGGGAAGACTCTTGCTGGCTGAGCCTCTGCACCTTCCCAAAGGAGACCTGGGTGCTTCTCCTGGAGTCCTTCACCCTCCTCCTCAGGGGACATGGATACGTCATGGTGGGCATGTCCTGTTCTGTGGGCCTCGCGGTGTCCCCAGGTCATGATCTGTGGCATTTAGACCGTGTTGCTTACTCACCACCAGGCAAAATCTGGCCTCTGAATAGTGGGTTCGCTCATGTTGTCCTGAGTTCTTGGATGCTGCCTCACTTGTTTTCACCAGTTTCTGAGGCTGAGGTGGTCGTGGGACCCCTGACTTGTTTACATCTCAGCAGTAGGAATCCAGGCCTCAGCTGGGGACACACTGGGAGGTTAAGGCTCTAGATCACGTAGCCCTGGGTAGGTGAGGTCACCCCATCTGAAGCCTGTGTGGGGGGTGTCTCTTTTCACTGAGAACAGTGACTAGACACTAGAAATGTCACCCTAGGAACATCTGGACAATGGCTCTATCCTTGCAAAGGTGTGGGGTCCTGCCCCCATGCTGGAGGCCTTGTGCGGCCCACCCAGCAGCCAGCGGGTAGGCCGTGAGAGGCTTCCCCCGCACACAGCCCTCTGATCTGTGGGCACCATGTCTTCCCTGGGGGTCAGCGATGCGGCCCCCCCACCTTGGTGTCGCTCTGGTGTGACCCTACCTCCTCTCAAACCCACTTTTGAAATCTCCCTGAAGGGACGCAGTGTGCACTGTCACCTAACTGATCTCTAATCCAGGAGTTCTGGGCTATTCCAGGGGCAAAGGTGGCCTCCTACCCACACCCGGCTAAGTTGACCGAGCACACGTGGGAAGCAGCAGGGTTTTTCTGTTTCAAAATAATAGGTTTGGAAGGAGCTGGGAAGCTGTGGGGTTTAGTTGCAAAATGGCTATAATTGTGGGAGATGCATTTTCTTTCAATTTTGAAACATATCACACAGGATACACAGAGTAACTTACAGTTAAAGGAGGCTCTTTCATCAGGGTTGGGGGGCACCCCTCCTGGTTGGAAGGTGGTGCCAGGCTTGTGGGGCAGCCCCGGGGAGCCCTATCTTGTCCTCTTCCAACATCCATGCAGACAAAGAGGACAGGAAGCCACAGTGTGTGAGGAACAGGTGTGTGCTCCTTCACAAGAGTCAGGAGGAAGCCGGGCTGAGCACCGCTACCAGAGAGATCATGGAGAAAGCTCCCTCTGCCTGGGATGCCCTGATGGTTGACCACAGGTGAAAGGCTGCCCGCGGGCCCCGCAGGGCTGCCAAGGCGCTGGTCCCTTCCAGCACCATGCTGGGGGCCTTGCTCTGCCGGCATTCCCATCAGCACTAGGGACAGATGTCTCCTAAATGCCCTCTCTCTGCCGGCTTGGTGCTGAGTACTGGGGATGCCAGGACACAGAGATGCAGGGGAGAGGGCCCCCATTACAGGGCAACATGCGGTGTGCCTGATTTGTGGTACATGCCAGGAGCCACGCTGGGCTGGGGGAGGGGTGTCATGGGGCTCCGTGGGGCAGGGTCACAGCAGCACCTCTGGGAAGGATGGGGCTCAGAGCCTCTCAGACAGCACAGAAGGAACGGGTGCGGCAAAGCAGAGAGCTGAGAGAACCCTGCAGAGGTGAGCGGTGTGACCGGGCGCTTGGGCTGGTCTGGCCGGGCTGAAGGCTCTGGAAGAGGACTGATGCATGGGGGGCGGGGAGGCAGGAAAGGGACCCGACTCCACCCTATGGAGGTCAGCCCTAGTGGTGGGACACGCGTCTTGAATGGTTCCAGAGGTGTGATGTGTGAAGCCCGGTTCTAGACCTACAGACGGGAGAGCCCGGGCTCGTTGGAGGCCGTTCTCCTGCTGCTCTGCTGCTTGTGAGCGAGGAGTTGTGTGACTGTGGATGCCTCCTGGAGGCTGACGGCGTCCATCCAACTGCCCACAAACAGCTGCGTCCGGTCAGCCTTCTGAATGTCAAACACGTACACTGCTAGTGGGAGTGTGTGTGTGCACGTGTGTGTGGCTCACACGCATACATGGAAACACCAGCTCTGTGCCTTCCGCATTCAGTGAAGTCTCCAGTCAGGAATCTGCCCCGAGCTCCAGGCGCGGACTGCCAGCTGCCCACTCCTCATCTCTACCTGGACCTCTCGGAAGTATCTCGACCTCAACGCTTCCCACACTGGACCCTTTATTCACACTCCCTTCCAGCTTCTCCTCCTCCAGGCCCTACTCTCCAATCTCAGGAAAAGGCTACTCCCTCCCCCTGGCATCATCTTTGGTTTCCTTTTTGCTTACACCTGACAACTTGATCCCTCAGATTGGGGCTCCCTTTGACATACCCAGGACCTACCCCATCCCCCCCAGCACTCAGAGTCACCATCACACCCACTCTGCCTGGACCACTGCACTCGCTGCTTCTCCCCGAGTCCCTCCGCAGGCCCCTGTGTACATCCTCTAAAAACAAGTTGGCTTGTTTCACTCCCTCCCCTGCTCAAAACACTCAAATAGTTCCCCTTTCCCCTCAGAATACCATTTCAAATCTTTCCTTGGCCCACAAGGCTCTGCATGGTCTGGTCTGTGATGCCTCTGGATCTTCACCTCCGACTCAGCCCACTCCATCCATCCACACTCTCCCCCTCTAGCTGACTCCTTGACATCCCCTGAAGGCAAGCACACACCTGCCCCAGGGCCTTTGCACCTGCTGCTTTCTCCACCTGGAGTGCTTTCCTCCTGACAGCTGCGTAAGGACCCCTTTTATTCCCTTTAGGTCCCTTACCAGATAGGCTTTGCTGGGAACTCTGTAAAATGGCAGTGTCCCCTCCATTCTTTCTTTTAATAACCAAGAAATAAACCTCATGTTATGTGGTCTTTATTAAAATACTAAAACATAGAACTTTTAACAAAACATTTCTGTTTCAGGGACTTGCCCAAACATTTCAAAAAGTTTCTCCTTCCCTTGAGTTTCTGGAGGAATTCCATGGCAGATGTACTGGGGACGCTGAGAGGCCAGATGTCACCCAGACACCCGGTGAAGCTCTGCACTGAAGTAGCGCACTGCCGTTCCGCTGTCCCTTAACTGTCCCTGCTGTTACTCACCATCATATGAAGTTCCTGTTGTTAATTATCTGGTTCCATGCTCTTAAGGAAGTATGGGCAAGCAATGAACTTCGTCTTACATTCTGATTACCACCAGGATCTCCCTGGAACAGTGCTGGCATTTGGAAGCTGTTCAGTGAGCATTTGCTGAAAGAAGGGACTGGACAATCTGTCAGGGGGCCTGGGCGGGCAGACTCGAAGCACTGCTGTGGTGGTCCGGGCAGGCGTGGCAGAGGCGTGGACTTGGGGATACGAAGGAAAGGATGGGGGGGGGTGGTTAGATTTCAGGAGAGGGCTGCTGGCCAGGTTGTGGATGACTCTGTATACAGCCCGTATTTCAGGTATAAAGTATGATTTAACCTTTGGTTTTCGATGTCAAATGACGTGTGGTCCATTCCCTGTGCCATGCTCCCTACCCGATTCCTCAGCTCACTGTGCCCTGACCCCAAGTGGCTAAGTTCGAGGCCGCAGGTTGACCTTTAGAGGAACAGTGAGAGGCTCTTTAAAGCTAAATGGGAAAGACCAACTAAATTTGACCTGGGATATGATAAAATGTAAAGATGTGTAAAGGTACCAAGTTGTACCTGAGCGTTTAAATTTCTTTAAAATTTCCTTTCAGTTGTGTATGGCCACTAAATTTGGTGTTCAAATATTAGGTTTAGTTTTTACTATGTGGTTAATTCCCGTGCAGGTGTGGTGTTGGCTGCTAACCTGCAATTTGGTCACGAAGCTGTAACTGAGGCATCACCCACTGACTCACTGGAAGTTGCTGGAACTGCCAGTAGGGAGCCTGAGAGACATTAAGAAAAATCCAAGATTTGGAAATAAGGATAAAGGATGATGGCACGTCTTCTCAGGGTCACATAAGAAGACATTGCTTTGGGCAAGGCTGTCATGCTGGATGGTGCCCTAGTCGTGGCTCTGTCACTGAGACCGTCCTTTTCTCCCTGAGGTGGGTGCGGCGGGAGCATTGGGGCCACAGCATTGCAGAAATCACCTTGTTTGCGTTTCCTCGGATCCAAAATTCAAACAGCTTTCTGTACTAAGAAACTTTGGAAGTGGGTCTTGTTTTTCTAAAACTCAACCAAACATTAAGAAAAAATCACCTGTAAAAAAAATTAAACTGAGGTCACTAGGGCCCCCTCTAGGTCAGCAAGCCTGGAGCTCCTGCGGCTCTGATGTCTGTGGCTGGGCCCGAGGGTTGTGTGATGCTGGGGCAGAAGCTCTGGTCCCTAGAAGAGTTTGAGGAGGAGTGGGTGGGTTCCTGGTGGGGGGGCAGCAGCTGGGCCAGACGGAGCTGGACCCGGCTGGCGGGCTGGGTTACTCTGTGGATTCACAGATACACTGGTCCAGGAGCAGGTCTATCCTGAAATTAGAACATGTCACCTTGTGCACATGCCTTCTCTTTCTCAGTGCCTCCCGGGTCTCCTTTAAAACGCTCCTGTTCTAGAGGCAATATCCACAGGTGCAGTGTCTCTCACCTGCTGTGATTTTTACCTCATGGAAAAGTGGGCTTGCTTCACACCAGCTGGGTGGGAAACATTACCCTTGGGGGGATGGGGAGGGGGCTGCCGTTCTGAAGTACGTACGTGGGTGTTCCTGTTCAGGTAGGACACAGCTTCTCCTATTAACCACAGCTGGGTTTTGAAAACTTACAGATAATGGGATAAATGAAGGGGGAGCGATTTCTCTCTCCTTCCACACTGCTTCTTGAGGCTGATGTGTGTGTATCTATTGTGAGTGTGTTTTTGAAGCAGGCAACAGCACAAAGAGCCCCTTTTATTTAATTTTATTTTTTTAATCAAAGTTTTTAAAAAGAGATTTTATTTATTTATTTTTTGTGGGGGGAGGGAGACAGAGAAGGAGAGAAACATCAATGTCTAAGAGAAACATCGATCCGTTGCCTCTTGCACGCCCCCAGTGCAGGACCTGGCCCACAACCCAGCCATGTGCCCTGACTGGGAATTGAACTGGTGACCTTTCAGGTTGTGGGGCACTGCCCAGCCCACTGAGCTACACCCATCAGGGCAAGAGGCCCTTTTAGCATAAGAGCACACAGGAACTCTGCCCTGGCAAGGTGAATTTCAGCAGCTTGATTGTTTTGTGGTTACTCTACCCCAAGGCCAGACCACAGAGAGGCCTCTCCCTCCCCAGTGACCACACCAAAGTCAGGGAAGGGGGCTGAACGGCACAGAAGAAGAACTTCCCCTTCACCCACGGAGCGGGGGGGGGGGGGGGGGGGGGGGCCACAGGAGCCCGGCTTCGGCCAAGAGCACCTGGTTCCAAGCCTGTCTCTGTGGATTCTGTGAGGGTTGGCGGCACACACGGCCTGATGTGAAGGGAAGGAGACCCTGGGCCTCCATCTGCACTAAGCGTGCTTGGCAGGCTGTCAGTGAGCCATCTGGAAATGAGCTGTATCCCTCATGCCCCACTGGCGGTGGAAGGCTGGGTGACCTTGCAGGTGGCAGGCGCATTGCCCCAAATACCATGATGAACATTTCTTCTCCCCGCCTAATGTCCTGTCCTCGCACCTACCTACTCATCCAGGCACCCATCAAGTTAAATATTTTAGAATTGAGTCCCCTGAGGCCTGGTTTTAGGAGTTGTGCGGTCAGTAACTAAGGCAGGGCCTGTGAGTTGGTCGTCATCTTTCCCGTTGCTCAGAAGGAGTGCGGCAACACCCAGCGCGAGCGTGTCTTGCTGGACCTTCCATGGCCGGAGGGGTGGATTGTCAGGAGGCCTATGGCAACACAGCTGAGTCCAGTCTTGGGTGCCCGGCAGGTGTGGCTGGATGCTGACCATTCCCGTGGGCCTCCGGGTGTTCCCGTGGACAATGGAAATGATGTCAGCTCCCCAGGACTGCTGCGAGGATTAGGTGAGAGCAGTGTGCCCCGCCACCCCTGTTGTGAGGGTGCGCCGCAGTGGCAGGGGAGATGGCACACCTCTGAGGTGGGGTCAGCAGAGTCCAGAGCCGGGCGGTACCCGGCCTCCCTCTGTGAAAGATCTCGGCCCGCCCGGGTGCACTCAGCCTGTCCTCCACAGTCCAGGCCGGGACCTGTGGGGAGTGTCTGGGCTCTCAAGGGAAGCGTCTGTCTTTAACTCAGCCCTGAGGGGAGTTAGAGAGAATCTGGCCAGAAGAGGGGTCATGGGGTGACTTGACTTTCCAGGTCATTTCTGGACTGAAATGCCGCCCCAGCCCTCAGGTGTGACCCCCCATCACAGACACATGCAAACTCAGTTTCCTCCCAGGTTCTGGGTAAGTGATACAGTGGGTGGCGGAAGGGGTGCTGTTGAAATGGCTTGATTTATTTTTGCTGTTAGAAAAGTAGATCAAAGGTTTTATGACAAGTTGTTAGAGAAAGCAAGTTGTGAAATAATACATGTAGCAATTGTTTTTTAAAAAATTGATTTGAGAGAGAGAGAGGGGAAGGGAGAGAGGGTGGGTGGGAGGGAGAGAAACAAGGATTTGTCATTCCACTTATTGATGCATTTACTGGTTGATTCTGGCATGTGCCCTGACCAGGGATCGAACCCACAATCTTGGCCTATCAGGATGACACTTGAACCAACTGAACTTCCCGGCCAGGGCCACATGTAGCAAATTTTTATTACAAATGCGCACAAATATATAAAATTCTGGTGTTTGCACACTAAACCTTTAACAAAGATTGAGAGTAAAGGAGAGCTTTACTTTTTTACTTTATAGACTTTCCCCCCAACATTTTCAAATATTCTTGAAAATATGACTTATCATGTAATACATACAGTATATATGTATGATACATACTTGCCATCTGAAACACCTCAGAAAACACAAAACCAAGCCTGCACAGAAGCCTCGGGTTGGCTGTGACAGGAAGAAAGCGCTTTTTCCGAGAGCGTCCACGGCTGTCCGCAGCCGCAGCCGTCAGTCCTCAGGACTCAGCTGCAGTCCCGTTCCTCCGGCCACCCTTGCTGGTAGTTCCCTCTGTCATTCACTGTGGGCGGGCCCTGTGGTGGGCAGATTTCCTTCTTCCAGCTTCGGTTTCACAAAGCCATCTTCACTAGAAGCGTTATAAAGCGAAGCCCTTCGGGAAGATGCGAGGGAAAGCGGCTAGATGCATACACCATGCCTTCAATTTCCCCCTATTTTTTCCTGATGCTTTTTCATGATAAGCTTCCTTTGTTTTTCAACTATGCATTGCTATATTCTCATTTACTTTGATTTAAAAAAAAAAAAATCAAGGCACTAGCCCTGGCCAATGTGGCTCAGTTAGTTGGAGCATTTTCCCATAAACTGAAAGGATGCAGGTTTGATTCCCGGTCAGGGCATGTGACTAGGTTGTGGGTTCAGTCCCTGGTTGGAGTGCGTACAAGAGGACCAATTGACATTCCTCTCTCACATCAATGTTTCTCTCCCTCTCTCCCTGCCTTCCCCTCTCTCTAGAATCAAAGAGCATATTCTTGGGTGAGGATTAAAACGGAAAAAAACAAGGCACTAGACTGATGTCCTGAATGCAGAGGTTTCTTGAGGTAGTCTCATTACTTAACTGTTCTCTACTGATAAACTTGCCATACTCAGGGTCTTCTGTGGGTGCAGGAAATGATCAAATGTCCAAATCTATCCCCCAAGGCTCCTGCCAACGCTGCTGCCTGGTTCTGCAGGCCTCCACACACTGCCCACAGCTGCCCTCGTGCTCCTGGATCCTGTCGGGAGCCATCAGGTAATCCACTCCTCAGACACCAGTTGGGTGGTGGAGGCCGATACTCAGCAACACAGCCAGCCTGGGCCGCTCGGGTGTCTGGCAGGGACCTGCGTGCATTCTCAGCACCCTCTGCCCCCTCCATCTTTCCTGTCCTGCCTGCACAGTCAGGCCTTCCCTGGCACCCTCCAGCTGCCTCTGCCTGTGGGTGTTGCCGCTGCAGGCACTGGGACCTTGAATCAGCTCAGTCTCGGGGACTCTTGTGGGTAAGCATGTGCCCTAGACTGTCTATCTTTTGTAAGTTTGCACCAGTAAGGACTGCTCTATTACTTGAGTATTTGATGAATACACAGAAAGCACTACTATAAGAGGAGAGGGAGAGTCCTTAGCAGGCCAAGCAGAGGGCTGCACTGCCCTGGGGCAGCCTGGCCGCTCTCCCTCACTCACTGTGGGGGACGCTCGCTGTCAGCTGCTGAGGATCTGAGGCTCATTTTCTTTCTTTGTTTTTCTCTCTCCCTCTTTTTTTTTTTTTTAGAAAGAAATATGTCACTTTTAATAGAACCAAAAAAATATCAAACACCTCAACAGAAATCAATTGAAGATATGTATATCTTCTACATGGAAGATTATAAAACATTATAGAGAGAAAATTTAAAAGGACACAACAACTGAATGACTCATGGACATGAACTAAGGGGGTGATTGCTGGAGGGAGGGGTACTGTGGGGCAAAGGGGAAAAACTGGGACAACTGTAATAGCATAATCACTAAAATATACTTTTAAAAAGGTGGGAGGGGATTGGGCGGTGGGAAGAAAAGTGGAAGAGATTAGTAAGTGCGAATTGCCAGATGTAGAAATGGTCACGGGGCTGTCAAGTACCACACGGGGAGCACCGTGGATGGTGTCAGAATCACTGAGCGCGTGTGCGGTGCCAGGCGAGGGCTGGATGACCGGGGTCCGCTGCATGGACAGGTATATGTGTGCCTAATCACTATGCTGTACATTTGAGATGAGTATGCTATTGTATATCAACTGTAATTGAAAAATAAACTTTAAAAAGGAAGCTATTTAATTGGAATGGTGGACATCTTTATAAAACTCAGTCTCACTTTTTGACGTGACTGGCTGCTGTCCAGCCACCCAAGGAGCCACAGCAGCCTTGTCCCTTCAGGCATCTCTCCCTCTGGGACTCACCCATCTAGCCAGGTGGCCTCTCTGAAGACCCCAGGGAAGCATGAGACGTACTACCAATGAAAATGCATGGGCTGCACGGTGTGGCATTGTGGGGTCCGTGGGCCTGGGTTAAGGGCTTATCTTAGGTTAGTGCCATCTGTCCTCCTTTACCCAGGGACTTGGAGCCCTGAGCCTTGAGCAAGAAAAAGTGGGCGCTGATGCTCAGGGTAGAGCAGGGGCAGTGCTGGGCCCTGAAGGTGTCTTGGGTGGCAGGGGGACTGCTGCTGGCAGGGCTTCAGGAGTGTGCAGCCTTGAGGGGGCCGAGAGCACGGGCAGTGGCCTAGACGGCTGAAGAACTCCAGGCATTTCTTACCATCCATGGTCACTGCTGCCACACCTCTCAAACCTCCCTATGGTGACCAGGTGGCTGAGCCAGACACATTACTGTGGGGACTAGACAGAGTCAGTGTCTGCCCAGCATTGCTGGCCCACCCCTCTTCTCCTTTGGTGCTCTTTTCCACCTGAGTGCCTGCTGCATCACCAGGGCAGGAGGCACCCTTGGCTTGGCACTTAGAGTCCATTAGGGGACCTGCTGATGTTTTGGCAAAAAGTCTTACAATGCACCTTGCACAGCCCACCTCTGTACACATCCTTTGAGGAGCAGCCGCTCCAGCTCAGGCTTTGCTCTGTGTTGAGCCTGGATGTCAGGCTGGTCCCATGCCCACGCCATGTTGGGGTGAGGCTGTCTGCTGTGATGTTTGGGGCAGTTTCCAGAGCCCGGGACTTGTAGCTGGACTGGCTGCTAGGTGGCACAGGCCATGTCCTCACCCCTGGCACCCAGGTTCCTTGTCAGTAGATGAGGTTGGAGTAGAAACCTCTCACAGGGTCACAAGGGCTAACTGAGATCATTGCTACAGAGCTGGGCTCAGAGCCGCGGCACTTAAGTCTGCAGTGTCCTCAGCTCTGATGGGCTAATGCTGGGCGGGGAGGGTGTGTTTTTGCCCCACTTCTCCGGCCAGAACTGTCGCCCCTTTCCCCCACATCACCATCCATGCAGTTTTCCTTTAAGACTTTGAAGTGTGCTTTGTACAATTAGAGAATTGGGTCCAATGAGTCACAGTGATGGCATGTGATTAAACACAGTGGTGACAGATGTGCCGTGGTGTCTATTCATCCTTCCCATCACCTCTCCAGTGACGGCACTCTGCTTTCTACACACAGGTGCCAGGGACCAGGAGGGACTTGGAGACCTCAGTGAGGCCAAGGTGAGGCTGGCCTCCTCCCAGGGCAGACGTGTGCCTGACTGTCCCCCACTGTCAGCCTAGGGGGAGGGGGCGGGGGAGGGGAGAGGTGCTGTCCTTGGCAGTTAGCCTGCTGCCACCCCACTGGGGGTGAGCTTTTCTTTTCCTGGAAAGTTCTTCCCAAGTCTTAGGAAGGGGATGGAGACTTTGTCCACGTTTCCCATAAGCTGACTCACCTGTGGTTTTTGTTCCCAGAGCTTCCTCTGCTGCGTTTCTGTTTGGGGGGAGTTGTGTGTACCCTGCTTTTCCCACGTCTGAACTGAGCAATGCCTGGCTCCTTCACCACACCCTGACCTTCCAAGAAAACCTTCTGGGTCTGTGGCATGCAATTTTCCAGTGGTTGAGGAAAAAAAAGAGTGATGTGTTATTTTGTGTCATGTTTTGAACATTTTTAGTTCAATAAAAACAACACGCCAAAACCAATCTTTTAGAAACACCTCCTGGCCTTGTGAACTCAGCTGGTGTGGCCCCTGCTCTGGCCTCTGCCCTGCAAACTCCGCCCACACCCAGTGGGCAGACAGGTCTGGCCAGCTCGGTGTCCTTCCCCCTCTCAGCAGGGTGGCTTTTCCCTTCTTCCTTTTTATTAGCATATGGTGGATCACCCCAACTTGACTGTGAGCTCTGAGGACTGGGATTGAATACCAATCTTTTCTTTTTTTTAAAGTATATTTTATTAATTATGCTATTACAGTTGTCCCAATTTTTTTCTCCCCTTTATCCCCCTCCACTCAGCACCCCTCTACCCTCCAGCATCCCCCCCACCCCCTTATTTCATGTCCATGGATTGTATATATAAGTTCTTTGGCTTCTCCATTTCCCATATATTCTTAACCTCCCCCTGTCTACTTTGCACCTACCATGTATGCTTCTTATTCCCTGTAACTTTTCCCCCATTCTCCCCTCTCCCCCTCCCCACTGATAACCCTCCATGTGATCTCCATTTCTGTGATTCTGTTCCTGTTCTAGTTGTTTGCTTAGTTTTTGTTCAGTTGTTGATAGTTGTGAGTTTGTTGTCATTTTACTGTTCATATTTTTAGTCTTTTTCTTACATAAGTCCCTTTAACATTTCATATAATAAGGGCTTGGTGATGATGAACTCGTTTAATTTGACCTTATCTGGGAAGCACTTTATCTGCTCTTCCATTCTAAATGAAATCTTTGCTGGACAGAGTAATCTTGGCTGTAGGTCCTTGCCTTTCATGACTTGGAATACTCCTGTCCAGCCCCTTCTTGCCTGTAAGATTTCTTTTGAGAAATCAGCTGACAGTCTGATGGGAACTCCTTTGTAGGTAACTCTCCCCTTTACCCTTGCTGCTTTTAAGATTCTCTCCTTATCTTTAATCTTGGGTAACTTAATTATGATGTGCCTTGGTGTATGCTTCCTTGGGTCAAAGTTCTTTGGGACTCTCTGAGCTTCCTGGACTTCCTGGAAGTCTATTTCCTTTGCCAGATTGGGGAAGTTCTCCTTTATTATTTGTTCAAATAAGTTTTCAATGTCTTGCTCTTCCTCTTCTCCTTCTGGCGCCCCTATGATTCAGGTACTGGTACATTTAAAGTTGTCCCGAAGGTTCCTCAGGCTTTCCTCATTTTTTTGAATTCTTGTTTCTTCTGTTCTAGTTCAATGTTTATTTCTTCCTTTATTCCAAATAGTTGATTTGAATCACAGTTTCCTTTCCTTCACTGTGGGTTCCCTGTATATTTTGCTTTATTTCACTTTGTATAGCCTTCATTTCTTCCTTCATTTTGCATCCAAACTCAATAATTTCTGTGAGAGTCCTGATTACCAGTGTTTTGAACTCTGCATCTGATAAGTTGTCTATCTCCTCATCGCTTAGTTCTTTTTCTGGGGTTTTGATTGGTTCTTTCATTTCAGTCATATTTCTTTGTCTCTGTGCACCTGTTATGTTGTAAGGGGTGGAGACTTAGGTATTTGCCAGGGTGGGGCAACCTTCTTTGCTGCATTGTGGTGCTGTCTGTGGGAAGGGGTCAGAGAGGGAACAGTGGTGCTTTCTTGGCTCTCACCCCACTTTCTGACACTTCCCTCACTTTCCCACAAGCAGATCGTACTCTTTCAGGTGTTGATTCCCAGGTGGGTGGGTTTGTGTATGATCTAAGACCCTGTGAGTCTCTCCAATGGACTCTCCTGTGAGACTGGGAGTTTCTCCCGCCATTGTAACTCCCACAGGTTTTATAGCCAGAAATTTTGAGTCTTTAGTTTCCTGTGCTGAAACCCTGGGTTTCGTGGTTTGTCTTGCTCCCTAGTTGTTCATCCTGGCTTCTCTGTGTACAAGTAGGGGACCACCTGGTTCTCCAGCCCCTGTGTTGCCTCGAGTCCTCTCTGCCCCGGTTGTCAGTCTCTGCCCCTCCTACGGGTCTGGGTGAACGATTATTTAACTCCTTGGTTGTTGGAGTTCCATGCAGTTTGAGTTTCTGGCAGTTCTGGTTGTTTTTTGTTTTTAAATTGGTTGTTATCCTTCTTTTGGTTGTTCAAGGTAGCAAAGTATTTCTATCTTGCCTCCATCTTGGCTGGAACTCCTTGAACACTGATTTTTTCAAAACATTTCTGTAAAAGGAAATCATACTCACTGAAAATGAAAGTAATGCAAACACAGGGAAGTGCAAGGAGGAAAGTCAATTTTGGTTGTGATCCAGATCCCCAGAGAGAATACTGCCCATAGGGCTGTGACATCATCTGGTTTGTTTTCTCTTACCTGTACCAGCTGATGTCTCCGTACCTGCCTGTACCAGGTGATGTGTGCATGGTGGTTGTGCAAACAGGATCACACTAGGCCATCAATGGAACAGAATAGCACCATACTTCTTTATCATTTTTCCCCCTTCTTTTCCTTCCTGACCCTGGGCAGAGTTATAATATTTTGTAAGAAGCTGTTTCTAACAACTTGCTTAATGTCTTGAACTGATAGTCAACAGATATTTTGAGTCAGGATGATGCGTGTTAAGAGCACAGGCTTAGGTGCCAAGCTGCCAGGATTTGGAGCCTGACCACCCCTGCCTGACCCAGGCAGGGACACAAACTCCCACCCTCAGTTTGGCCTTCCTCATTCTTTTGTGCTAGTGCTTGACTGCATTTTGCTCAGATCCTGGCATTGCAGACATTTGATGGTGCTGTATTAGTGAATATGGGAGTGAAGGCTACAGCAACT
The DNA here is from genome assembly GCF_004126475.2 of Phyllostomus discolor. Taxonomy (NCBI): domain Eukaryota; kingdom Metazoa; phylum Chordata; class Mammalia; order Chiroptera; family Phyllostomidae; genus Phyllostomus; species Phyllostomus discolor. The sequence goes on along the minus strand of NC_040908.2, from coordinate 65,287,225 downwards.
TTTTCTCAGGCAAATACACACCAAAGTGCAGTGACAGCTGTGGGGTAGGAGGTGGCTGAGACGTCCATCCGTGGCGATATTGAGGAAGGCACTTCATCCCACCCAGGAGGGACTTGGAGCATCCCCTGCAGGGGTGCACCGAGCTTCTTTGCCCCCCATTTGCACAGAGAAAATAGTAGGTTGTACCACAACCTTCTTCAGGCACCCTGGTCTTGTCCTTCGAAGTCTCCAGGGGGTGGGGTGGGGGTAGGCCCGCTGGGTGGGGAGTTAATGGCATGTATTGCACCTGAACACTGCAGGCGGCAGTTCTTCTGGCCCTGTCTCTCCTCTTGTTATTGAGTGCCTGACTTCAGTCCAGCCATCCTTCCTCCTCCTTGTCCCTTCACCTTTGTATTGGTGGTTCTGGGTCTGAGGGCTGCTAGGAAAGCAGTGAAGGGCTCAGAAGTTTGTTTTTGTCCAACAAAGAAACATCACAGTTTCTTTTGTTTTCTGGTCCAGAAAAAAGAAAGGAGATAGGGAGAGGACAGGCTACGTGGTCCTTTATACACAGACAAGTTTTTTAAACAGTTCTCACCAACCAGCCTTCTTGTGAGGGTGCCAGGCAGGACCATCTCTTCCAGGGCTGGCCCTGGGTAGGAGGGGGTCATCTGTCTTGGTCTTGCCATGAGCTATCAAGAGGCAGTGAGAGAGGCATTTCTGAGTTGGCAATGAGGAGGTTTCCACAGTAGTTTCAAAAGCCCATTGTTTGGTTAGATTCTGTTGGCTCCTGATGGATGAACCATCCCATAAACCAATGCTAATGTGAGCTGCAGGGTCATTCTAGCCAATACATGATCAATATGTCTATCAGCATGGGAACGCGTGGTTTATAGCTCAGTTGTATTTCCCTGCACAGTGCTGGGTTTGGGCGTTCTGGAAGGGCGGGTGCACGAGGAGGACAAGGGGAAGTGTTGGGAGGTTACCGGGACCAGGCGGAACGCCTGGGTCAGGTGCCTCTGGGGGAGTAGACAGGAACTCAAGTGACCTTCGGCAAGGTCTTCCACTCTTCAGCTTCTCTTTCTTCTCTGAAATGATGAGCAGTGAATTGTGTTCCAGATGTTGGTAGGTGTCTCACTAAGAAAGATCTTTGGTCAAGTACCTGTGGAAAACACTGACTCTCTAAGTCCTTCCATTACATAACTCATTAGCATACCACAGGCTGAGCGAGGACCTGCTTGGGGCCATCAGCCAGCATTTCCCTTGACATTTTTTGACCAGAAAACCCCGTGTCTGTGGCCATGGTGGTGACGAAAGGTATTGTTTTGGAAATATTGGTTTAGGTGTCTTTTCTGCGCTTCAGCCTGTGATGTGGGAATCGTTGCCTGCACAGTGCACACTGGTGGCTAAGGCCGGAGAGGGCCTCTGCTCACCTGCTTTAGGAAAGGAAAGCTTGGGTAGCGGAAGTGAGCGCAGCCCCTCCACCTGAGTCCCAGGTGCATCTCCATCAACCCCGGTCCCAAACCGACACCTGGAGTCCTCACAGGGCCCTGGGGTGTGGAGCACCTGGCAGAGGGCCACAGTCTTTCCTCCATGGTTGAGTCTTGCATGCCTCATGGCCTTGAGCTTCTTCATTCTCCTCCCACACCTCTCTTGTCCCCCTGCCAGGCTCTCCAGAGTGTCCCTGCAGTCCCCACCTTCCTCTACTCTCCCTCAGCCCCACCCGGCCCCACCACCCTGGCTCTGTTCTTAGGAGAGTGAGGCTCTTGTCATTCCTTCTTCCCCATCAGCTTCCTCTGCTTGAAGTGGGAAATAACTCCTTCCTGAAACCACTCATGATTACATCCTTGGGCTTATTACTTTCTGTGGCTTGAAAAAAGTGTTTGTTTGTTTATTTGTTTGGTAAAGAACATGATTGTCTAACCACCGTGGTGCTCACTTGAAATTAATACAAAATAATATTGATTGTAAATGGTAATTGAAAAACTAAAAAAAAAAAAGAAAAAAGTTGTTTTTAGAAAAATTAAAGTAACTTAGACTTACGGAGTTTTTTCAGTCTTCAAAGCCTTCACTCATGACCTCATGTAATTGTCTCAGTTCCCCTGTCTGAATGGCAGTGATCAGATGTGTAGACCCTGTAGCCCACAGGGCAGAGGAGGCCCAGGGCATCCGTCGTATTGTCCCAGCAGTGGCGGGAGTCCCGAATGGCCTCCCTTCAGCTCAGTGTGTTTGGGGCTTAGACCTGCAGGGCCGACCGTCCTTCGTGGGTGCTGGCTTCTGCAGCAGGAACACAGCGGTCTTGCCCTGCTATCTGTCATGATACGTGGTGTGTAGCAGCCTGCAGACAGATTCTCTGGCCTGTATCAGAGGAACAAGTTCATTACCTAGCCATTTGAAGGGGGAGTGGAGAAAGCCCGATGGGTGAACCCAAGGGGTGTGGGCAATGATGCAGAGCTGCAGGCAGCATGTCAGGGGCAGGTCTTCAGTGCTGCTTAGTCCTAACCAGGGAAGACACACCTGTCTCCTCCCCAGGACTCAGGTTCGTCAGTCCAGCCCCCTCTCTCCTCCATGTGCATCAGCACCCAGGTCTGCACCTGCCTATTGCTCAGAGCTGTCGTGGGACAGAGGCTGTAGCTGTCATCGCACTCTGAGTGGGGGTGGGGGTGCATCTTCTGCACTGTCATGTGTCCTGTGGCTTAAAGTGACACCTTCCCTTTTGAAAGAAACTCTCCTATTGCAAACAGCGTAATTATACAACCTCCTCCTGCACCTCACCACAGCAATCAAAAGCGTTCTAAAAGACAAGAAGCAACCAAATGTTCTAGTGTGGTGTTCTGAAGCTCAGACGCAGACAACGGTGGCCTTGCACTGGGCTCCTGCAGCCTGCAGACCTTGCGTGTCTCAGCACAGCTGCCTGCCTGTCCATCGGTTGTGATCCCACATCGACAGATCATATGTTGTGAATGTGGTGTAAAACTTCAGAAGGTGCTGGGTGAATGTTCCATTTCTTGTGCCTCATCCCACAGAACAACCAACTGAGGGAAAGAGGCAACAACTTAGACTCACTGGGGAAGGGGTGGGTTTCTGAGTAGAGAGACCTTTCCTTGCGCAGAGATGCTCTTGTGCCCTCAGATGGTGCTCACAGAACATGCACCACATGGGGCTCCCACACATGGGGCTCCCACACGTGGGGCCTGGTACCCAGCCCCTCCTTGTCACGGTGCCCCAGGCAGCCCCTCTGCTTCCCCGTCCTTTGTGGTTTCTCTGAATCCCTAGCAGCTGCGTTGGCCTGGAGGCTCTGAGCCCTGTGCCCACAGGTCAGCTTTCAGGAAGCAGAGGTGTCCCTGGGTGCCTGGGCGGTCTGGGAATCTCAGGGGCCCAGCCTAGGGTGGCACAGCAAGGCAGGTGACTGGAGCACCGAGAGGCCCATGGGCAGTGCTGGGCCGAGGGCGGACAGAGGCGGCTGCCCTTCACCAGGCCCTGCAATAACCCCAGTGTTTTTGTCAGACCTTAGTGAGCAGGAGACCCGCTGGGATCAGAGAGCCCCAGTGCCCCCAGGGCAGTGCTGGGGCAGGCAGCCTCACAGCCCGCCCCCTCCCATGCCTGTCATCGAGCGCAAGAAAGGCAGCTTTTGGTGTGGCACAGGCCACTTCCGGCCAGGTATGACTATACGTGACCTGTGTGCTATGTGACACAGAGTGTGGCAGCTTCATGCTGGCCACCTCTCCTGGGGTGGCTGTGGGCCTGGCTGACCCCATGCTGTCCTGGACAGCAGGGCTGGTGGCAATGAGCCCAGCCAGCAAGGAGAGGGCCCCGACGTGTGCCTGGCGTGTGGTGTGCCCTTTGTGCACAGGCAGTGACGGACCTTAGACTGAGTTGGCGTAAACTGACCCTGGTGTGCAGAATTGTGCATGTGTCATGCCTATCCTGGAGGCTGTATTTGTCTTTTTAAAGTCCAAATACACATCTCTCAGGATGGAAGTCCTCACAGCCATTCCCAGCACCCAGAAGAGCAAGCATCTCAAATGTTTTCTGGAGGTTTCTTAAAGGAAATCTCTCACCGTTCTCTGGGTGTGGCACTCGGCTGCTGGGAACAGACACAGTTTATCTTGCAGAGAAAACTGTTTTGCAAGAGGTTTCCCACAATTATGGTCTGAGGGAGGGTCCCTGCCAGCTTTTCTTAGTCACTTGGGCTTAGGGGGAAGGTGGTTTTGTTGTTCTTGCTCTTCTTTCTTTTAATCTGAAGGCCAACCATCTGGGAGCAGGCACACGCGGTAATTACCCAGTCAGGAGACAAAAGGGCTGCCCATCAGCAGTTTCAGTGCGCTGCAGGTGGCTGATGGCTTTTGGAGGAATGTCACAAAGTACCCAGTCTGGGGGTGAGTCAGAAATCCTTAGGTCACTTGTGGTTTTCTTTCATGGTTTTGCTGTGACTATTAACTTGTTTTTACTTAACAAGAAAAACAGGTGTTTGGGTGTCTGTTGGAAACACTGCTGCCTGCTCTGAGCTGCGCACTGCGGTCCCATGCGGCCGGTCTGGCTGCCACCAAATGGAGAGCCCAAACAAGGGGCAGCCAGTGGGCCCTTCTGACAGATGCCCCTGGGCACCGAGCTGAGCCTGAAACACAGATCCTGTGATTGTGTGAACAGGGAAAGTGTCTGGGGTGACTACCCACCTGAGGTATTTGAGCTGCTCCCTTGCTGGGCCAGCTCACAGTGCCCTCAGATCTTCAGAAGCAGCCCCCATGTCTTCCCCCTGGAAGCGTGCACGTGCCCATGTGCTCTGGCCTTGCCTGTAATTTTCTGCATGCAGCCCAGATGAACTGACAGCTCTCACTGTGGGTTCCCTTGCTTTTCGGAGGGAAATGAAAGCAGCATGTTTGTCCAAACACTGCTTTGGGCTTTCTTTCCTCCTGGCCAGGCAGCCAGGCCCTGCGGGTTTTCCATTCGCACTAAGGCCATTGCACGTGCTCTGTGTCTCCAGTACAGGAGACACAACTATTCTGTCTCTCTAGCAGCAGGTGCCAACACTTCCCTGGGGTCCTCACGCCTGAAAAGATGAGTTTCAGGCTTTCCTAAAAAGACCTTCAGAGATGACAGGAGTTGGCTCCAATCAAGGCTGCTCCGTTGACAGGGAGGAAAGGGAGGGAGGCACCAGTGCAGGCCCTTGGCCTTGGGACTGCAAGTGGATGGGATCTGCCAGCACACAGACTGGGAGCTTTTTTGTCAGGAGTTTAAGGTTCCCCAGATCCCCCCCCTCACTGCACCTGCAGTATAATTCCATGGCTGAAGACATCAGGGTTCTCCCTGGGAGCTGCTGGCCTGGGAGTTAATCTGCAGCTTGGAGCATAGGTGGTTGAGCTGCTAAATCATGATGGCTTGGTGCCTGCTTTTTTGGTCCTCCACCACCCAGCTAGACCCAAGGCCGTGGGGCCCCCTGGAAATCATGGGGTGATTGGACTTCTCCTTCTATGCCTGGGAGCTCCACAGATTGGCTGCCTTGCCACACCACTGCAGCTGGCAAGAGGAATCAGGATGGCTGGTGAGTCGGAAGGTCCGAGTTATTAGAAATGAATGCCATGGAGGTCATTTGCAAGGGAGATGGCCGGAGGCTCTCCAGGAGGTGCCAGTGGTACAGCCGGGGAAACAGCTATTGCTGTCACCTTTGCTCTGTCCCCTGCTGCACTCCTAGTCCTTGGACACACAGCAGTCAGGTTGTTGGGATGAATCCCTGGTCTTCCTTTTGGGAGGACCGAGGTGGTGCAGGGTGAGACACCGGTCAATGCCACACTGGTCAGCTTCAGGGCCATTTTCTGCCTTCTCTTCCCATATGGAAGTATTGGAGGGACATGGATCGTGCAAGTGAGGCCAGCAGATGGTTGGCTGCTGTGGGCCACAAGTGCATCAGATTGGGAATCCTGCAACCCTGCCTGACTCGCTGGTGAGCTGTCCACCTTGCTGGCCACTCATTAAGGGGAGAGTGGCTCTGCTTAGCCTTTTGGCCACATAGATGACATCTGTCATGCTGGTGGGGACCAGAAAGCTCTGAGACCAAGAAGCTAGGGATCAGAGGTGGACAAAGGTCTTAAGTCCATATGAGCTACTCCTAGGGTTTCCCTTGATTTGACTAGTGTTGACTGAGCACCTGTTGTACGTGGGGCCTGACCAGTACAGGTGCTAAGGATGTAGCTGTGGCTGGTGACACACCAGATGAGACATCCGAATAGGAGCTGCTGTCATGTTCCCTGGAGCCCTCTGAAGGTGTTCTTAGGGAACTGGGCAGTGGTGGCCCTCAGAGACTGACAACGCAAGAGAAGTGTTCTTTCTTTTATCTGAAAAATTGAACCCCTGGTTTTTGTTTTTCTGTCTGTCCATAGCTCTGGGAACATCATCACCCAACATGCTTGCTTGCTGCCTACCTGCCCAGGCAAATCTTCTCATCCAAGACCAGGTACAATGTGGGCATGGAGGATGGGAGCCTAGAGAGGGGCCAGGAGGAGGGACACGGAGCAGCCTATGCCCCTGTCTCTTCGACTTTACTGGCTTCCCTGGAAATGGAGTGTCTGGGTGGGCTTGGCTGTGTGTGTTCTCTGTCCCTCTCCTGCTGGTGAAAGCAGTGTCTTCCCTTCACACCCCTATCACGTCCAGTGACTGTGACCTTTCCTTCCTCCATAGTCAGTCATTCCTCCTCACCACCAGGATGAGTTCTCACTTTATGCCCAGAAGGATGTGGCCAGGGAGAGTGGCCAGGCTGGGCCTATCCTCAGAGAATCTTCCTTCTTGAGAGCTAGCAGCCAGGGAGCCAGTGCAGATGCTCTCGGCACAAGCCCAGCGCTCCCTCAGAGCAGTGGTGGACAAGGGCTTGATCTCCCTTATTTGGCCCAGGTATTGGTGAACTCACTCTGGGGAGAGGGTGGGCTGTGAAGTCGACCTAACCAAGGTGCGTTGGAGAGTATGAGGACCAGCTGCACCTAAAATCCTTCAGTGTGACGTCTGTGTGAGATTTTCTTCCTCTGTTCTCAAGGTCACCTTGAGGGGAGGAAATTGCCTCCCCTTCCCTGGAGGGGCAGTGTTGGGGAGAACACTTTGTTTTTCTCCACCCAACTTGTCCCCAGGGAGGATGTGTCATGTCTGATTGGGAGACTGGTGAGAGTCTGAACATGCCAGGCCACATTTACGGGGAGTGTGGCCACCATACTGTCCAGCCACACTCCGTCTTCTGTGTCCCACATACGCATGGCCATCAGTCTCAGCCACTGGGGAGGAGGGCCTGGGCTCGACTCTGCTCCTTGTCTAGAGGGCAAGCATGTCTGTGGCAGAATGATCCTCTTTGACAGCCCAGTTCTTTCCCACCATCTGCTGGGTGCATGAGCCAGGACATAATCTTCCAAACAGCCAGCAGACCCAACCTCCCCTTTGGCAATTCCAAGGCCTGAACTTGTCGAGTGATGCTAGGAGTCTTGAGGTTGGTCTCTGGAACCAATAAAGTTCCCCAATTCAGCTGTTCCATGAAGCTATGAACTTGGTGAGTTTAGGGCCATTTAGTCCTTATTTCAAGTTTCTTTTGTATGAGCTGTAAGCTTTCAGGAGAATTTGTTTCTTGACCACCAACTAACCACAAATAGTCTTAGAAGTGAACTCATTAATCACTTGCTTCCATGTCCTTGTAGTAACATCTTATGAGCTGCGTTGGCCTCTTCGCCAGCCTCTGCTCCATGATGTCTGGGTCCTCAGCTCAGGGCACACACAAACTGGTGGTGACTCAGGCTGAGGCCTGGAATCATTGATGGCTGCATTTGTGGTAGTGATGCTGGCCATCAGCTGGGACTTCTTCTGGTGCTGTTGGCCAGAACACCTACATGTGGCATGTTCTCTCAGTGTGGCAGCCGCAGAGGGGGTCACCCTGCTGACATGGGGCTCAGGATTCCAACTACAAGGTGGAGACTGTATTGTCTTTTATGACCCAGCAGTGGAAACCAGGTGTGACACTTGTGCCTCATGCTTTTGGGTGTGAGCAAGCCCCAAGCCTACCCAGGCCAAGAAGAAAGGAATCAATCCCACTTCTTGATGGAGGAATGCAAGACTCTGGAAGAGTGTGTGGGGTGGGAGGTATTCTCGTGGCCACCTTTGGAAATGCCTTCTGCCACAGAGCAGTCAAAGAGAAGGAGTTGCGAATGCTTCCTGTTTGTCTATTTCTACAGGTGGCACAAGGTTGAAAAGAGCCAAAGCTGGCGGAACAGCTCCCCAAAACAGCCAGGAATGGAGAGTGTGGTGGGTTTCTCCTGCACTTGACCAAGAACACCCATGAGAGGTTTCTCTTGCACACCCATGAGAGGGCAGGGCTCTGGGATCCTGGCTTGGGAACTCTGTTTGCTGGCCACATAGACTGTTCTGGGTGTGAGTTCTTGCATTTGCAGCTCAGCATTCCTCCTCTTGCCATTTTGGGCCAAAAATACCACCATGAAGGGGTGGTAGTAGTTTTCAAAAAAAGTACTTGGTGCAGTGCCTGGGACCTAGCGTTCGCTCAGCAAAGAAGGCTGCTGCGACCACTGTCTGACTGTCTCATGAGCTCTGGTGATGTCATGAGGGGAGTAACGTGTTCTTTGTCTTCCTCAGACCCACCGGAAGGTGGACTGTGTGGAGAAGGTGTCTACCTGGCTGCTGCCATGAGAACGTAAAAAGACCGCCTCGCCCTGCCCAGCCCCACCCCCTCTGAGGTAAGAGACTTTGTGATAATAAGATCACAGCATCTTTTCCAGTGGTTAGAAAAATGCCTTATTTTAAACACTTTATATTTAAGTACTTTTTGATTATGTTGGTCTGAACTTCTGGTATGTGAATACATCTTAAATGTGGTAAACATTATTTAAAAATACTCATGACTCAAATGTTCTTTAATATCATCTTCTTGGGCCTGTGAGCTGAATTCCTATCACTGTTCATGTAGGAAGAAAAGTTAACTTGTTTCTCCGTGATCTGAACGAAGCTAGGTGGAAATATTTCAGGGAATAGGTAAATTCGGGCTGAAGGCCAGGTAGCCTCAGAGCCACAATAACTTTACGAAGGACTTTTTTTCCCTTTTTGCATCTGTCATGTTTTGATACATAGATCCTTAGATTCAAATCGGTGGGCTCACTGAGACCCAGGAAGCTCATGGAATTCCCGGCACGACCACAGGTGGGTGTGGGGAGAGGAGGATCTTAGCTAGCCCGGAGATGGAGGGTTGCTGGGCAAGGGGCAGGGGGCATTGCAAAGTCCGCACTGTGGGCTGTTTCCCATGAGCCAGCCTGGTCATGTTACCCACCCCTGTCCTTTCCCCATGACTGGAGGCCTCAGTAGCTGACCCCTTGGTCAGCGGTCCTGTAGGCTCCCTAACCTCCTGTGCATGTGGTTCTCAGTTTCATTTAGAAAGGCATCTTGAACACCGTCTAGTCTAGTAACTAAAGAGTAAGCTTGAGTCACGTGGCTTAAAAAAGAAATTTATTCTATTTGTATTTTTCCACTAATAGTTATAAAACACTTGCTTTAGCCCTGGCTGGTGTGACTCAGTTGGTTGCAGCATTGTCCCATGGCCCAAGGGTTGTGGGTTCGATCCCTAGTCAGGGTACTTAGATCCCTAATTGGGGCATGTATGATCCCCAGTCTCGGAGTATACAAGAGGCAACTAATTGATGTTTCTCTCACATCGATGTTTCTCTCTCTCCCTTCTTCTCTCTCTAAAGCAATGAAAAACAAAATGTCCTCAGGTGAGGATTAAAAAAAATAACACTTGTTTCAGGGAGGGCTGTACTGTTTATCTTCTTGGGCTTAATATGTTTTATTTACAGCTGCTGGTTTAGATAGTAATGAAAAGAAAGAATATCATTTGTCTCGAAATGGTGACGAAATGGTAAAGAACAAATTCATGTTCCAGAATGACTGCTCTCCACCTGCTGTTGGCCTGTCGTGGCGGCCAGGCACACCCCGGGTCACTAGGAGCCAAGGGGTGGGGGGAAGAGTGCGGACTTCCTTTGGGCCTGACAGCTGGAGGTCCAGCCCCCTTTGGGGCTTTGTGGGATTCGGGCAGAAGGCACCATGCACCTTCTTTTCAGACAGGTCCACTCCGTTTTCTGCCGCCTCTAACAGTTTTAAAAGGCATCACTGCATTAATTGCTGCTTGTCTCAACTCCTTCTAAGGGAAAAGTTTTGGACATTCTTGTAAAAGGAAAAAGAAAGAAACTTATATTACTTCAGGAGGAATACATGCTCATTGAAAAATTGCATATCGACTCTTGGCTGCTTATTTTTAAAATTTTCTTCTGAAACCATTGTAGATTTATAGGAAGTTGCAAAGATAGTACAGGGAGGTTCTGTGCACCCTCCACGCAGTTGACCCTGGGGTTACACCTTACATAATCATAGCACAATACTCAACAAGCAATTAGCTGTCTTGGTACATTGTGCGCCCGTGTTTCATGCCACTCTGTCACTGTGCAGATTCCTGAAACCACCACTGCAGTCAAGACACAGAACGGTCCCACCGCCACAGAGACCCCCTGGTTCTTCCCCTTCTACTCACACTCCCCTCTCTGCACACGATCCTGAGCCCCCGGCAACCTCATTTTGGTTATTGTGTAAATGTTATGAAAATGGAATCATAGTGTATGCAACCTTTGAGATGCTTTTTTTTTTTTTTTCACTCAGCAGAATTCCCCTGAGACCCATCCAACCTGTTGCATGCACCTGTAGTCCATTTCTTTTTGCTGCTGGGTAGTACTCTGTTGTGATGGTTAATGTTACCTGTGACTGTGATGAGGTCATGGTACCTAGATATTCGACCAAACGTTATTCATATGTTTTAGGGAAGGTAGTTTTTAAGATAAGATAGACATTTAAAACAGTAGATGACCCTCCATAATGTGGATGGGCTTCACCTAACCAGGGGAAGGCCTCAGAGAGAAGATTAACTTTCCCCACAGCGGGGGAATTCTGTGCTCCCAGCATGTGGCCTTCAGATTTCAGCTGTGGCCCCGCTCCTTCCCTGTTCTCCAGCCTTCCAGCCTGCGGGTTTCAGGCTTGCCAGCCACCATAATTTTGTGAGCTAATTCCTTAAAATATTCCTCACTCTCTCATTCATAGTAGGGTTATAACAGTTTAACCACTCACCCACTCATTGAAGGACATTTTTTATTATTTCCAGTTTTTACCGATTATTAAAAAAATAAAGCAACAATAAAAATTTGTGAATGAGTTTTTGTGTGGACATAAGTTTTTATTTCTCTGGAATAAATAGTAAGGGTTACAACTGCTGGGTCATAAGGTAAGCATATGTTTTGTTTTTAAGAAAATGTCAAACTGTTCTCCAGAGTGGTTGTGCTGTTTTGCGTCACCAGCAGCCGTGCACGTGGACCTGGGCTCTCCACGGCCTCACCAACATCTGATGTTGTCACTGCTTTCATTTCGGCAACTCTGATAGGTGAGTGGCAGAATCTCATCACGGTCTTAATTTGCAGTTCCCTAATGGCTAGTGCAGTTCAGTATCTTTTTATGTGCGTATTTGCCATTTTATATCTTTTTCAGTGAACTGTCTCTTCATTTCTTTGTTCATTTTCTAATGGGATATGTTTTTCCTGTTCATTGTGAGTTTAATATATATATATTATAGGTTTGAGTCCTTTTTAATTGTCAGATATAAAGCCTGAAAATAATTTCTTCAAGTCTGTGGTAAGTAGAATTTCAATGCTCTCCTCCGCCACTCCTCAAGATTCCCGTTCCCTGATTATTTAATTAAACACTAATCTAGGTACTGTGTAAAAGGACTTTTCAGATGCAATTAATGTTACTTAATAGCTGACTTCAAAATACAGAGATTACCCTTATTTTATCTGGATGGGCTCAATGTAATCTCTTGAGCCCTTAAAAGTAGAAGAAACAGGGGATGTGCGTGTGTGTGTGTGTGTGTGTGTGTGTGTAGAGAGAGAGAGAGACAGACAGACAGACAGAGAGAGAGAGAGGGAGGGGGGAGAGAGAGATGGAGGAGGAGGAAGGTTTCAGGTCAAAATGATTTGAAGTGTGAAAAAGATTCAACCCACCATTGTTGACTTTGAAAATGGAGGAAGGGAACCACTGGCCAAGGAATGCAGGAGATGTCTAGAAGCTAAGAATGACTCCAGGCCAATAGCCAGCAAGGAAATGGGAACCTCAGTCCAGAAGCAGAGTGAGCCTGGAAGATGAATCTCCAGAGAGTCTCTAAAGGGAGCATAGCTTTCCCGCTACGGAAACTCTAGAGCAGAGCGCCTGCTGAGCCTGCCACACCCCTGACCTCCAGAACACTAGTGTAACAAATGGGTTTTGTCAGCTGATAAATCTGTGGTGACTTGCTGTGGAAGCAATAGAGAACTAGGAGACAGTCTATGGTTCATCTTTTCATCCTCCTTCATGGAGCAAAAGTTTTAAATTTTGATGAAACCTAATTTATCACTTATTTTCTTTTGTGGATTATGCTTTTGGTGTCAAGTGTAATAATTTTCTGCCAAGCCTTAGATTCTGAAGATCTTCACTTATGTATTCTTATAAATTTTCCATAGTTTACATTTCTACATTTGAATATGTGATTTGTTTACAGTTAACTTTTGTAAAAGACATAAAGTATAAGTTGAGGTTCTTTATTACTTTTTGCCTTTGGTTTTCCAGTTACTGCAGCATTTGTTGAAAAGACTCTTCCTTCATAGAACTGATATTGCACATTCGTCAGAAATCAGTTGGCTGCTCTTGTGTGGGGCCATATTTTGGTTTTCTATTCTGTTCCACTGGTTTATGTGTCTCTTTTTCTCCTAGTGTCACAGTTGTATTTGTTGTTGTTGTTGAAAGTTTTTATTTATTTGGTTGCTTTATATTGATTTTAAATTCTTTTTTTAAAATTATGTTTTATTGATTATGCTATAACAGTTGTCCCAACTTTTCCCCCTAAACCCCCCTCCACCCAGCACCCCCCACTCCCTCAGGTGATCCTCACACTATTGTTCACTTCCATGGGTCATGTGTGTAAAATCTTTGAGTATTCCATTTCCTAGGCTGTACTTTGCATCCTTATGCCTATTCTGTAACTACTTATTTGTACTTCTTAATCCCCTCACCTCTTCATCCATTCCCCCACATACCCTTCCCATCTGACAACCATCAAAATGCTCTATGTATCCATGATTCTGTCTGTTCTTGTTTGCTTACTTTCTAAGATTCAATTGTTGATAGATATGTATTCATTGCCATTTTATTGTTCATAGTTTTGATCTTCTTTTTCTTAAATAAGTCCCTTTAACATTTTATATAATATTCGTTTGGTGATGATGAACTCCTTTAGTTTTTGTCTTGTCTGGGAAGCTCTTTATCTGTCCTGTGATTCTAAATGATATCTTTGCTGTGTAGAGCAATCTTGGTGGTACATCCCAGCTTTTCAAACTCCAAATATTTCTTGCCAATCCTTTCTAGCCTGCAAAGTTTCATTTGAGCAATCAGCTGACAGTCTTATGGGAACTCCCCTGTAGGTAACTACCTGGTTTTCTCTTGCTGCTTGTAAGATTCTATCTTTATCTTTAACTTTTGGCATTTTAATTATGATGTGTCTTGGCATGGGCCTCTTTGCATGCATCTTGTTTGGGACTCTCTGTGCTTCCTAGATTTGCATGTCTATTTCATTCACCAAATTAGGGAAGTTTTCTTTCATTATTTTATCAAATAGATTTCCAATTTCTTGCTCTTTCTCTTCTTTTCCTGGCACCCCTGCGATGTGAATATTGGAAACACTTGAAGTTGTCCCAGAGGTTACTTACATAATCCTCACTTTTTTATTCTTTTTTCTTCTTGCTATTCTGATTAGTTGTTTCTTTACTTCCTTATGTTCTAAATCATTGATTTGATTCTCAACTTCCTCCACTCTACTGTTGTTTGCCTATAAATTGTTCTTTATTTCAATTAGTGTATCCTTGGTTTTTGAATGGCTCTTTTTTATGCTGCTGAGATCCTTACTAAGTTCCTTGGGCATCCTTATAACCAGCGTTTTGAACTCTGCATCTGATAGATTGTTTATCTCTAATTCCTTTAGCTCTTTTTCTGGAGTTTTGATCTGTACTTTCATTTGGTCCCTGTTTCTTTGTCTCCTCATTTTGGCAGCCTTCCTGTGTTTGTCTCTATGTATTAGGTAGAGCTGCTTTGACTCTGTGTCTTGGTAGTGTGGCCTAATATAGTAGGTGTCCTTTAGGGTCCAGTGGCACAGCCTCCTCTATCACCCAAGCTGAGTACTTGAGCTGTGCCCTTCATGTGGGCTGAATACACCCTCTTCTTGTATTTGAGCCTTTGTTGCTGTTGGCAGATTGATGGGAGGGAATTTACTCAGGCCAGTCAGCTACAAGGACTGACTGTGACTACTGACCACCAACATCCACCATTCTGGAGGATCAGCTGTGCAGGGACAGAGTGGTGGTGCTCTAGTGTGGTCTGTAGCTGTCCACTGGGTGCACAGGCCTTGGTGTTTCCCAGGCAGTGAATGCCAAGGTCAGCACCCACCGGTGTTCTGCCAGTGGCCACCCTGCATGAGCTATAAAGTGGTTTGAAATGGCTGCTACTTGTGCTGGGCTTGGAGATTCCCATGCAAAGCCAAGCTGTGAATCAAGGCTGGCTGCTACTAGTACTGGGCCTGGGGCCACTTAGCAAGAAGTACGGGGCCTAGGGGCTCATTGATGCTGGCTGTTGTTTGAGAGAATTGAGGAAGTTGTGAAGCATGAGCCAAGACCAGCCATTCATATGGAAAAGTCATAGATAACAGTTTGGGTGGGTCCATTAGTTGGGTAAGATGGAGTCTCAAGGGACCTCCAGGGTGGGGCACACAGTATCAGCCAGGTTGCTAGAGTCTCAGATATGCAGTGGCTTGCTGGCTCTGCGGCTCTTTGGGGATGGGGGTGGCCTCAGAAAAGGGATAATGGCTTCTGTCTGCATTTCTGTCTGGGAGAAAATGGTCCTCCAGCTCCTGCGTTGATGACAGATACTTCTGTTCTTTCCTGTATGTCACTAGGGCCTTTCAAGTGCTATCCAAGTGCTGGAGCTCAGAGGGAGTGAGTCTGAATAAGACCATGTGTGGACTTTAGATCCTTGAATAAGGACCTTGAATAAGGATCTAAAGTTTTTAGATCCTTTAAAGGGAACTGCTTGGTACTCCAGTAGTTTCTTTCACTGACTCAGTCCCCCCTGATTTTTGCAGCCAGGAATTATCTTGAATTATCTTCTGGACACTGGAACCCTGGGGTGGGGGACCTGGTGTGGGGCTGGGACTCCTCATTCCTGAGATATCCCTCCTGAATTTTTATTTACCACATGTGGCTATGGAACCAGCCCATTCTGCATCTCCAGTCCTCCTACCAATCTAGATGGATGTGTTGCATCTCCAGCCCTCCTACCAATCTGGATGGATGTGTTTTCTTTAATTCTGTAGTTGTCAAACTTCCATTCAATTCATTTTCTGATGGTTCTGAGTGATGGTTGTTCTATATCTTAGTTGTAATTTTGATGTGGCTGTGCAAGGAGGTGAGCTGTGTTCATTTATGCTGCCATCTTGACTGGAAGTTCCAGTCTTGATTACTATTGCTATATAATAAGTCTTAGAAGTGGGTTGAGTGACACCTTCGTATACTTCTTTCTTGAAATTCTCTTGGCTATTCTGAATTCTTTGTTCTCCATAAAAACTTAGGAATAATCTTGCTTATATTTACAAATATCTTGCTGATATTTTGGTAGAAATTACTTTAAAACTGTGTATCAGTTTGGGGAGAATGGACATCTTCATTATGTTGAGTATTACATTCCATGAGCATAGTATGCCTCTCTGTTTTTTAATTTAAATTACTGTCATCAATAGTTTTTAGATCTTAGCATATAGGTCCTGTACATGTTTTGTTAGATTTATACCTAAGTATTTCATTTTTAAAAATGAGATTGTAAATTTTATTGCATGTTTAGTCTTGACTTTCATATATTCATGGTAGGATATTGAAATCCAACTAATTTTTGTATGTTGATAACCTTGTGATCATAATGAACTCTCTTACTCTAAGAAGCTTTTCTGGGGGTTGATAGACTAGGGTTTTCTATGGAGACTATCATGCCATCTGAAAAGAGCAACACTACTACCTTCTTTCTGATCTGTAAACCTTTCATTTACTTCTCTTATTGTCTTAGCTAGAAATTTCAGAAATACAATTGATAATAGTGGTGAGAGCAGATATTCTTACCTTGTTCATGATCCTAAGTGGAAAGCATTCAGTTTTTCATTATTAAGTTTGATGTTAATTATAGTTTTGGGTAAATATTGTTTATCAAGTTGAGGAAATTCCCCTGTATTCCTAGTTTTCTGGGAGTTTTTATAAAGAAAGTGTATCAAAATTTGTGAAATGTTTTTTTCTGCTTTAATTGATATGATAATGTGATTTTTCTTCTTTCATCTGTTAATGGTGGACTACATTTACCAATTATCTTTTAACAAATATATTTTATTCTGAGTATGCTACTACAGTTGTCCCATTTCGCCCCCTCTATTCCTCTCTTCCCTGCATATCCCATCCCACCCACATTCCTGCTTCCCTTAGTTCATGTCCATGGGTCATAATATAAGTTCTTTGGCTTCTACATTTCCTATACCTTTCTTAACCTTCCCCTGTCTATTTTGTACCTACCTTTTATGCTTCTTATTCCATGTACCTTTCCCCCATTTCCCCCTCCCTGCTAATAACCCTCTGTGCTGTGTGACCTCCATTTCTGTGATTGTTACTGTTCTAGTAGTTTGCTCAGTTTTTGCTTTTGTTTTTGTTTTTAGGTTCTGTGGTTGATAGTTGTGAGTTTGTTGTTATTTTACTGTTTGTATTTTTGATCTTCTTCTTTTTCTTACATAAGTCCCTTTAACATTTCATATAATAAGGGCTTGGTGCTGATGAACTGCTTTAACTTGACCTTATCTGGGAAGCACTTTATCTGCCCTTCCATTCTAAATGATAGCTTTGCTGAATAGAGTCATCTTAGAGGTAGGTCCTTGCCTTTCATGACTTGGGATACTTCTTTCTAGCCCCTTCTTGCCTGCAAGGTCTCTTTTGAGAAATCAGCTGATACTCTCATGGAAACTCCTTTGTAGGTAACTCTCCCCTTTCCCCTTGCTGCTTTTAAGATTCTCTCCTTATCTTTAATCTTGGGTAACTTAATTATGATGTGCCTTGGTGTGTGCTTCCTTGGGTCCAACTTCTTTGGGATTTTCTGAGCTTCCTGGACTTCCTGGAAGTCTGTTTCCTTTGCCATATTGGGGAAGTTGTTCTTCATTATTTTTTCAAGTAAGTTTTCAATTTCTTGCTCTTCCTCTTCTTTTTCTGGCACCCCTCTGATTCAGATGTTGGAATGTTTAAAATTGTCACAGAGGTTCCTAAGCCTTTCTTCATTTTTTGAATTCTTGTTTCTTCATTCTGTTCTGGTTAACTGTTATTTCTTCCTTCTGGTCCAAACCATTGATTTGAGTCCCATCTTCATTCTCTTTACTGTTGGTTCCCTGCACATTTTCCTTTATTTCACTTTTCATAACCTTCACTTTTTCCTGTTTTGTGACCATACTCAACCATTTCTGTGAGAATCCTGATTACCAGTGCTTTGAACTGTGCATTGATAAGTTGGCTATCTCTTTGTCACTTAATTGTATTTTTTCTGGAGCTTTGATCTGTTCTTTCACTTGGGCCATTATTTTTTGTCTCAGTATGCCAGTTACATAGTAAGGGGCAGAGCCCTAGTATTCTGGGGGTGGAGGCAACCCATGTGCCTGTATTGTGGTGCTGTATGTAGGGAGGGGTCTGAGAGGGAACAATGTAGCTTGCTTGGCTCTCTACTGGCTTTTAGTCACTTCCTCTGCTTACCCATAAGCAAATTGGGCCCTTCTGGTGCTGATTCCCAGGTGGGTGGTTTTGCATACATTCTAGGACCCTGTGGGTCTCTCCAATGAATTCTCCTGTGAGGCTGGGAGTTTCTCCTGCCATTGTAACGCCCTAAGATTTTTTCAGTCAGAGGTTTTGAGGCTTTATTTTCCCATACTACAACCCTGGGTTGCATGGTCTGTCTCACTCCCCAGTTGTTTCTCCCAGTTTATCCGCGTGTCAGTGTGGGACTGCCCCATCCACCAGCTACTGGTTCGCCTGCCCCAGTCCTTGACAATAGTCCTCTTGCTTGACTACCTGTCTCCACTCCTCCTACTGGTCTGGATGAATATTTCTTCTTTAACTCCTTGGTTGTCGGACTTCCATTCAGTTCGATTTTCTGGTAGTTCTGGTTGTTTTTTGTCTTTGAATTTGTTGTTGTCCTTATTTTGATTGTGTGAGGAGGCACAGTGTATCTATCTATGCCTCTATCTTCCCAATTTTCAAATATTGAACCAAAGGTGCATCTCTGAAATGAACCCCATTTGGTCATGTGGTATTCTTTTTATGCCACTAAATGATATTCATTAATTTTTGTTAGGGATTTTGGCATCTATATTTATGATATGTTGATCTGTAGTTTTCTGGTACTGTCTTTGTCTGGTGTGATATTATATAATACAAAGTTCATAAAATCAATTGAGAGTTTCCTTCTTTTTATTTTCAGGAAGAAATGGTGTTAAATTTGTGTTAAACATTTGTTAAAATTCCTTTCAATGAAATAATCTGGGCCTAGAAGGTTTCTTTTTTTTTTTAAGGAAATTTTAAAATTGTGAGTTAAATTTATTTATTAGTTTTAGGGCTATTTATAAAATCTATTTTATGTTGGGTGAGTTGTGATAGTTGCTAATTTTCAAGGAATTAGTTCATTTCATCTAAGTTGTCAAGTTTGTGCATGTAATGTTTATAGTGTTTCTGTATAATGTATGTTTGCTACATCTGTAGTTTTATCATGTTTCATTTGAGATCTTGGTAATCTGTGTCTTCTCTCTCTTTCTCCTTCTCTCTCTCTTTGTCAGTCTTGCTAGAGGTTTGCCAATTTTATTGATTTTTCAAAGAAACAGCTTTTTGTTTCACTATTTTCTCTATTGATTTTCTATTTCAAATTTTAACGATTTCTGATCTTCCTGATTTCTGATTTCTGGTGCTCCTCCTTTCCCAAGCAGGAGAGGACTGAAGTGGGTCATAAAAGTGGAGAAGGGGTGGGGGTGAGGAAGCTGTTTCCATCCTCACATTTGGAGTGTTGCTGATGAGAGGGGTGAAGAGGTGGCAGGGAACAGCCTAGGTCATGGGGAAGGGGCATTTCTGTAATCCTGTGTGCTTGCTGTCTCTTCGACTCCACATTGCATTATAGAGTGAGTGGAGGTAAAAGGAGGGCAGACCCCAGATGCCCTGAGAAACACAATCTTGTTTAAACCTCATTGTGCAGTCAGGAAGAAATGGACTCTGTCAGCCTCAGTGTCCCAGGACACATCCCTCTCTCTTCCAGCACCAACCTGGAGAGCTCTGGAGGCTCTTCATTTGCATTTAAGGAACCTTGCTCAGGAGGGTTTTTCCTGAAAGTGTTTTTCTGAAAGTGTCCTTCCTCAATCGCCTACCTGAGTCCCAGAGTTTCTTTTTGTTTGTAGAAGTGAGGTGGCCTGGATGGTGCCAGGCCTCACCTTCTGCCTGGGTGGGGTTTTCTGCTCCTCAGCCTGCCCCTGCTGTTGTGGGGAGTGAGCGGGGGTGTGCCCAACAGCACAGTGGGGCACTCCATTTAATAGGAGTACCCTGGCTGCCTTTCACATATAAATATATGAGGGGAACGCTTCCCAGTCCTTTTGGAGTTCAAACAGCTCTTATAAAATGCCATTTTGATGAGCTGAGCATAAATGAGTTGGAAACATTCAGATAACATTTCCCCAGGGTTAAAAAACTGATGAGGAAAGTGCTTGGCAAAGGGTCTCAGGGGCTGGGCCAAGAATATGAAAAATGATTTGAGATGTTGTGATGAACCTAAATTACCACCAGCTTCTATTGTCTCTGCCACTGCAGAGAGCCTGGGAGAGAGGGCCTTGGGCAGGAAGGGAGTGCTCCTCCCTCTCCTGCGGAGTGGAGAGAACCACTTCACAACCTTGGTCATCTATGTGGGCCTTCCTACCTGGGCTGTCTGCTGTCAGATCTTTCTGCCCATCCAGCCATTCATCCAACCAATGAGTACCTATGAAGCACCTGTGGCGTGCACAGCTCTGGGAGGACTGCAGTAGCAGTCTAGCCATTGCAGAGCTCAGTGTGGTGGTGGGAAACCCTTATAACAAAGCCTGAGGACAAGCCAGGGCTACAGGGATCTGAGGAAGGGTGATGCCCCTTTGAGATGATGAGGGAGACTGGCTTGCCAAAGTTTCCAATGACATCTCGGTGGGGTATAGGATGCCTCCAAGTGGGACAAGGGCTGCTAAGATGAGAATGTCACTTGTGATGAAAAAGGAAAGGGTTCACCCTACCTTTGAGCCCAAAGCTGCACCAAATGTGCTCCATGAGAGTGGAATCCAGAGAGCACAGCATTGGAAGTTTGGGAAGCTCATCATTGATAAGGGAGAGCCTTCTCCCTCCTATCACTGCCTTGGGACCACTGCTTGCTACCCCATGCAGTTCCCACCACAATCCTATGTGGTAGGAAGACAAGTATCTACTCTTGTCTTCGTTCAGGAAAGAGGCTTAGGGATAGGACTCAGCTGAAGGTCACCTGGCTGGAAAGAGGGGAGCTGGGGCTGAATCTGGCTCAGTGGCCCTCACACTTGGTGATGGGCTTCTATCTAGCAGATGAGAGCAGAACCATGACACCAGTTGATATAAAATCCAGGCCCTGCCCTCAACTGGGGGTGGGGTGTCTGACCTTCTCTAGGAAGAGGAATTGCTGAAAATAAGGAGGACATACTGCCCAGGACATGCTGCCCAGGTGGCCTCTCAATGAACTTCAGTCCTTGGGGCAGAAGACAGACTCTTAGAAGAGATTTGGAGGCAGTAGGACCTGATTTCTAATTACACTGACCTATCCTGTCTCAAAAGGGTGCTTTTAATGCATGGATGTTTTTTCCTGCCTTGTACACAGTTATGCTTTGAGTCAGTGGTGTACATTTAAATGTTGAGGTATCTGAGACAAACATTTCAGATATCTTTTCCTCTTACCTTCTAACTTGCCACCTGAGAAACCCCTTGCCGATGTGCCCTGCTGTGGCTCTGTGGGGGTGGGGGTGACCTCAGAAAAGGGACAATGGCTTCTGTCTGCATTTCTGTCTGGGAGAAAATGGTCCTCCAGCTCCTGCATTGATGCCAGACACTTCTGTTCTTTCCTGTATGTCACTGGTGCCTTTCAAGTGCTACCCTTGGGTGTGGGATCCTCCAAATGACGCCTGCACACTGGCCTGCTTCTAAATGTAGAATCATCACAAATGTGGCAGCTACCAGTGCAGACCGGAGCCTGGGGTGTGGCACTGCCCACCACAACTCCTGGAAAGTCAGTGTTTGTGCCCTATTGTCTAGGCTCTTGGGGAAATTCTGAACAAATCAAAGTACAGTCTTCTCTCAAGGTGTGCAGGGGCTGATCTGGGCAATTCCATGTATTTTAAACCACATTAAAGAATACATGACGTGTACATGGCAATGCAGTTCAGTTCAGTTTAGGTAATAGGGAAGAGATTTCCACCCCGCATGGATGTCAAGGAGGATGTCTGATGTCATGCAGGATGTGGAGAGGCTCTCTGTTGTAAGGGACCCTCCTGGAGTTTGTGATGTTTCTGACATATGTTGTTCATGTCCCTCCCCATCATGGTGATAACAGCAAAGGCCCCACCCATTTCCCAAGTGTCCCTGAGGCAGCCTTGTTCCTCATTGATGAAACCCACCCATGAAGGAGACATTCTGGAAAGCATAAAAAAGTGGACTGTTAGATAAAATGTGCTTCTCTCTTTCCCTCTGAGAACATGTGACTGCTCTAGACATCTAGAAACTTCTGAGGCCCATCCAAAATTAGTCCCTTTGAAACACAGCAGGTTACAATGGTTTTCCTGGACAGGTGATGTTTTTCTTCTTAAACTGCTCAAAACGAGAAAATGACTGTTGTATTCCAAAACAACAACCAACAAAAATATGCTGTAAAGAAACGGTGCTTTAGAAGGCCAGCTGCTCTCAGCCCTTGCTCTTGTAAGAATGTTGTCATCTTCTAAATATGGGAGTGTGAAATGTCGTATGCTTGTGAGCCCCACTCACTGTGTGGGTAAAGGTCAAATTCTGTCTTCAGCACCTGTGGCATGTCCTCTGTTGTCAACAAGCCCTGGCACAGGGTCTGCTGTGAACACTGAAGCGCCTTCTGCTGGCAACTCTTCTGGGAACTCTGAAGCAGTGAGGTTGATGGGTGCTCTCTTAGTGTGAAGGGACCAGGGGATCATGACCTCTGCCAGGCTGGGATATCCATCCATCCCTGGTGTCCTCAGTAGGGACTGGGGACAGAGCTGAGGGATGTTCAGCACATACTGTCCAAACCTGGTTCTGTCCACAAAATGGCCCCAAAGTCACAGACCACTCTGAGAGCTGACCTTTCCATCAGGATGTGTGTTTGCGTGATAAACATGTAGAGTGCCCCCTTTGTACTTGGTGTGGTTGTGGGGGCCCAGGAGAGTGTGTAAGAAGAGGGAAGCTGGCTACTCACAGGAAAAAACTGACAGTGACCAGCAAGTTCTCCCTGAGCACCCCTCAGCTGTGGCTATGCCCAGATGTCCACCTAAGAGTGACAATTCCATGTGTTTGGGCCGGCAGTGTTGTGGGCTCTTAATGTACATGGGCAGCATGGTAACACAATGTGGGGCAGCCAGTGAGGTCTGCAGGGAGGGAGGACAGCTGTGTGTCCAGAGCACACCCAGACCCATCTGCTCCCTGAGGTGTGACAGTGGGAGTCTAGGATGAGAGCTTGGGTCGTGAAGGCTGCATGTTCGGTCCCCACAGCTCATGATGATCCCCTGCCTCCTTAATTGTCATCCCTCATTGCGATGCCATGAGGGAGATCCTGCCAAGGCCCTCCCATTACACACAAGGAAAATGAGACCCAGCAAAATTAAGTAACATGCTCAGAGTCACCTGCTGGTGAGGAACAGTGCCAAGACCAGGTTGCAGGCCTCCCAGCTTCAAGGCCTGTAGTAGAGCTGCACTTTTGGGAGCTTGCCGAGGCAGTGTCGTTCTGATGATGGCAAACCTGAAGACCTAGGCCCTGGGGCCTCCTGGTCCAGGGAAACCCTTCGCCTGGCCCCAGGCCTTCCCTGCACTCCCAGTCCGAGTCTATCAGAGAAGCCCATACGCCTACTGCACGAGAGAAGAACCCAAGGGCCCACACAGGCCAGTCAAGGGTCCTGGGTGGAGCCAGAGGTATGGTGGGGGGACAAGCCAGTGTGCATACTGAGAGTCAAGTCCTCCTGGCCCTCTTGCACCCTCACTGTCTGTCAGAAAGCCAGATGGGGAAGGGACCCTGGGGTTCCTGAATCCAGTTCTGTTGTCTCAGGGTGTTTGAAGACAGGGTGACGAAAAGGGGCTTTGGGGACTCTAGACTACCCACAGGCCATCAGCCTTTCCCACTGGGCTGGCACATCACAAGTGGCACTCAGTGGCCAGTTGTGGCTCCACTTCCTGCTGTAGCCACTGGCACTTCCTGCCCTGTGGCCGAGTGGGCTTGGGACCAGTCCCATCCAAGAGTTGTGAGCCCAAGCGACAACTGTTAACCTCAGTGCTGGTACAAGAGCCTGCGGAGCACTCTTTCCTTCGGGCAGAAGTGGGCAACCCTCAAAGTGGCAGTTTCTCCATTTGTGGGGGTCCCCGAGTGACCCCAGTGAATATCTCAGGTTGGGGCTGCAATTCCCAGACCCAGAGAACCATGGGAGACTGGCAGAGAAAGTCAGACCAAGAGGATTGGGTGCTTGGGGAAAATTCTACTCTGAGAAATCAAGCACTTTGCCAAATTTGTGGGTGACCTGGCTAGAAAGTTGGGAGTTCGACCTCAAACCCAGAAGTTCCCAGTGACTCCCCTGTGGCCCTACTGTGGACAGTGGCATAGTCAGGATTTGGAGAGGGCCTCGGTGGCTGTCCCCCACATGCATGCTTCCCGGGGCACCGTTGTCTGCACACAGAGTGGGTCTGTCATTCACTGGAGCAGGAGAGGTGTCTGAAGGCCACACTGGATGCTGGCCTCAGACACCTCGGGAGCTGTGATCAGTAAGGCAGCCTTGTCTAGTCCTCCTCCTCTCTACCCCTCTGTGGGCACCGATGCCAGGTGCCTCACCTCTGGCCCCATGCAGGCAGCATTGCTGCCCCATGTCACAGAGAAGGCCTGGAAGTTGAGAGGGCAGCCGCCTCGCCAGCTGACGGACGTGAGCCAGGCCCATGTTACCTCCCAACATGCACAGGCTTTGGCATAGTAGTAAGTGGGAATGAGTTTAAGGAATCATTGCCTTTAAGAGATTCTTCTAGAATGGCCAAATGTAGTGTGGGTCTAACCCATTGTCAAGGCTGGGCCTGGGCAGGGACCTGTGTAGAGCTGCATGGGGGAAGGGTGTGACCCGTTCTTTTTCTTTATTTTCCTTTTTATTGAATTTATTGCAGTGCCATTGATTAACAAAATGATACAGATCTCAGGTGCATGATTCCACAACACATCATCTGCACATGGTGTTGTGTGTTCACCACCCCATGTCTCCTTCTACCACCATTGAGACTCACTGCACCTTCCTCCACCCTGGTCCTTGGGTGTGTGGCTACACCAGTGCTCCTCACACCCCAGTGTGCACAGTGTGAATTATCTAGAGTCTTGTGGGAAGGCGGATTCTGGCTCAGCGTGTCTGGGGAGGGGACTGAGATTCTGCATTTCCTCTAGGCTCTCAGGTGCTGTGGAGGCTGCCGGGCAGGACCACACTTTGAGGAGTGGAGATTTCGGTGATCAGAGCTCCTTCTGAGAGCAGTGATGGCTGGGGAGATGCCGGCTAGGCCCATGTGTGCAGGCCCCCAATGGCCCCGGAGCACCATGTGGGGCTGGCGCTGCCTGAGGTGTCCTGACGGTAGAACGCTGGTGAGAGACTTTAATGCCAGGCCCTGCGGGACCTGTTTTCAGAATGGACGGGACTATATTTTAGTCTTTGAACTTTGGCTAATTGGGCCACGGAATAGATGGTCAGTTCCAAAATAAGTTTTGTTTTCTGGTATGTTGAAATAATTAGAAGTAAGGGAGCATTTCCTGCTTTCTTTGAATAAAGCAGACAATGAGGCAGGCTAAGCCACACTGGCAGGCAGACCTCTAAGGTGGCTGCCAAGACCTCTACCACGGCCCCTGACCCTCCCCCCACCCCAGGGCACACACCCCTTCTCCCAGGTATTCAATCAAACACTGATCTAGGTAAGATCCCCCAACCACTTGGCTTTAAGAAAAGAAGATAATCCTGGGTGAGCCTGGCCTAATCAGGTGAGCTCTTAGAAGGGACTGGGCTCTTCCTGGGGAGCGAGATTTAAAGTGTGAGAGAGATTCTCCTTTGCCAGCTTTGAAGATGGAGGGGCCCGTGTGCAAGGAAGGCAGCTGGTTCCCAAGAGCTGAAAGTAACCCCTGGCTGACTGCCAGCAAAGAGACAGGGACCTGAGTCCAGCAACTCATTCGTCCAACAGCCTGAGTGATCTTGCAGGCAGAATCTAGAAAGGGATGCACCCATCCGATGCTTCTGCTTCATTCTCGTGAAGCCCTGAGCAGATTCCTCAGCCACGCCAGCTGTGGACTTCTCACCTAAAAGGCTGTGAGCTGACAGATGAGTGGTGTTTTAAGCTGTTAAATATGGAATAATTTTGTATGATGAAATAGAAAACTAATTTAGCCACAAGAGGAGACCTTTTAAACACACGTGGTGGCATAGCCCTGTGCACACGGGAGGGAGCAATTTATCTCTTCATCCTGAACTTATGAGTCAGAATTGTAAATCAAGTGTTTGAAATCTGAAAGACATAGTTTTTCTACCTTCAAGTTAATTTTGTATGTAAATTGGCTTTCTTCTTCTTGTAGGAAAAACTAAAGACGGTATATTAAGAAAAGAACTAATGTTTTCTTAAAATAACTGTGCCTGAGAAAGATACAACTATAGTATTTTAAAGCATGATATTTTTGTTTTTCTGCTGTCTAGTAGGAAAAATACAGTTTGAAAGCATTTGGTTAACCACCCGCGTCCACAAAGGGAGGGCAGAGTGGGGGCAGGGGTGCTAAGCTGGATTAGAATGTTGTCAGAGGTTTCGCACAGACTTTTTCTGGTTGTGTTATTCGAATTTCTAAAGGAGATCTCAGTTGCTTTCTTAGTCAGCTCTGGCTGCTATAGTAAGATTCCGTAGATGGGGTGGCTTAAACAAACGTGTTTCTCACAGTTTTGGAGGCTGAGAAGTCTCAGATCAAGGTGCCAGCAGATCTGGTTCTGGTGAGAGTGCTCTCTCTGGCTGGCAGATGACCGCCTTCTCCTTATGTCCTCACATGGCCTTTCCTTGGTGTGTTAAGTGGGGAAAGGGAGAGAGGGGCAGGTGGAGAGAGGAAGGAAGAGAGCGGAGGAGAGAGAGAGAAGGTGGAGAGGGAGCTCTGTGGGGACTTTTATGAAGCTCACTAGTCCCATTCACGAGGCTCTGCCCTCTTGACTTAACCACCCCGAAGGCCCACCTCCAAATACCATCATGTTGGATATTAGGTTTTCAACATATAAATTTGGGGGGAACCCAGACTTTCAGACTAGAGCAAACCTGATCTTCCACTGATGTTTTCCCAACCAATGGAAGTTCGTGTAAAGGCTGGTCTGCAGGCAAGTTCAACTGTTGTTGGCAAGAATTCTTTGTAGGTGAGAAGTTCGTTGTTGTGTTGTTTTTAACTCCTTGTGTCATGTGTATCCTTCTAGAGCCTGATCTAGCTGGTTCCCACTGAGCGCCAGACAAACCCCACTCTGCTTGGCATTCATTCCCACGCTTCCACTCCCCAGCAGAGCGCCTGCACACGCCCTCCTGCATGCTTCCTCCTGCACACAAGCAAGAGGAGCTCTGGGTTTGTGATTACTGTGAATATTCTTGTTCTGTCTGAGTCCACGGCACTAAGCAAATCCAGACATCAGTATGAGTTTTTCAAATAATGGATAATTTGCATTTCACTTTGAAATAATATATACTAGTAACAACAACAGTAATCAATCAACAGCTTAATTTATAAAGTAAAAAAAAACACCCTAAAACCTACCCCTGCTGTGTCCACCATTAGTAGTCTGGCGACTGTCTTTCCAGATATTTTCTGTTCACACAGGAACATGTACAAACACGTGAGTGCCCCATTTAATACAAGGTGGGCCCTAATGTGCGTATTTGTCTACATCTAGCTTTATTTCTTTAATTTCATGTTTCATGGGCATCTTTCCACAGCCTATGCTCAAATCTAAATAATTCCTTTTTGCCTGGGGATTCTTTTTACCACCAGCATTCAGTTGCCCAGGGATGTTGTGACAGTTAATTTTGTGTCACCCTGACTGGTCACAGAGTGCACAGATAAAGCACAGTCTCTGGGTATGTCTGCAAGGTGTTTCTGTGGGGTCAGCATTTCCATCTATGGACTTGGGACTGGGCGATGGGGGCTGGGGTCACTGCCTGCGCTTGAGGCCACAGTTTAGTTGGACCAATGGCTGGGGACTCCTAGGGCACCGTGTCTCATTCAGACTCAAGAGTCACTCATTCACAAAAGCGAAGCCACCCATTCCATGCCCAGGCCTATGCTTGGCCCTGTGCAGTTGAAATAAATTAAAAAATCAAGCTTTACCTAAAGGTATTAACATGTATCATTCTCTCTAGAGGGCTTCTGGGTCTGCTGCCTTAGTTGGGCCAAGTTGTACTAATACACAGGTGTTTATTTTGGGGGGCAACAAAAGGTGGGCACAGAGGCTGCCTTTGTTCTGTTAAATTTGATCACTTTGAAATGTGCTTAGTTCTCAGCATGTGACTGGCCTGCAGTGTCAGCTCAGGACACAAAGTCAGTGTCATCGCACTGCTGTTAGGATTGTTCACACCTCTCAGCTGCAGGCCCACCTCTCTGAAGCCTGGCCTCTGGGGGGAAATGTCTGAACCTGGGCTGCCAGTGGGCACAAGGCCCTCACCCAGCCAGAAGTGTATAGCCTGGTGGCTGCATGTCCTAAATGTCACAGTGCCCTCCCACCACTGAGGTGCCTCCAAGGAACAGCTCAGGGGTCTCCTGTGCTGGAGTTGGGAACAGTTGAAAGGCCTGCGGCAGCCTCATGCTGATGTCCCTCCCGGGGAGGACCCGCAGCCGAGATCTTGCCCCTGGCCGTGGCTCCTGAGCAGGTGGCACGTCGGAGAGGATTCTGGTAGTATCACAACTGGTGGACTGATTGGTTGACTTGCAAGCTCGTTGGGTTAGTCCCACTTATTCTTTGACAGTTTCTTAAAACTACCCTGCAAGTTCTCCTAACTAAACACATTGAAGTCTGTACTCGTTCTCACCCCAGGTCAGCGTGCCGTGAGGAATGCACACAATGCCGTGGGGAGGACAGCCTTGTGTCGGCAGGGCTGGTGGGACAGGATCGACGGCTGCTCAGGAAGGCCTCTGCCGTGACCACGGAGCCCTTAGGGTTCCGTTCTCCATGTTCTCACCTCCCCATCTTAACCCTCCCTGGGGCTCGCTGTGCGATGCCGCCTTCACTGCTAGATGTGAGGTGGGGACGTCACTGTCCTGCTCATCCCCTCCGCCCCAGCCTGCGCCCAAAGCCTCGAGGGAACTCTATAAAAAGAATAAACGAATGGGTGCTATTCTACATTTAATGGCTTGCTCGTGACTTTATTTTATAATAAACAAAAATACAAATTTTTTTTAGAGAGGTTAAGCTTACTTCTGTAAGAACAAATATCACCAGCTCAGTCCTGAGTCCACCCTGAAACAGCTAGACACCAAATGTCAGCTGTCCTTGTTTGCTGATCGTAAGGCCAGAGATCACTTTTATTCTGTTTTTAAAATGTATTTTAAATATTTTTTACCATGTTATCAATAAGTATTTATTGCCTTTATCACAAGACAAATCAACTTAAAGGGAAAAATCAAATACTCCACATTTTCTTTCTGTACAGAATGAAGTCACAAAAGTCACATAAATAGTGGAGAAAAGCTGGGCCCTCAGTGGTCAGAGTGCCGGCCTAGACCGCACGGTTATGTAATTCAGTGGTTAGAGGTGGCTGAAGGGAAGAATGAAGATATTTATTTCCATTTTGCCAACTCAAAGGCGGACACAGGCGGCCTCCCATTGTTGTCTGGCACATGCAGTTCGTGCAGGTTTGGGTCCTTGCTGCCTCACACCAGATGCACAGTGAGTGCACCCCACTGCACGAGGACACCTGCACCGCGGCCACTCAGAGTGAAAACCCAAGGCAGATGTCAAACTGGGCCTCGAGGCTCCTAAAACCCGAGGGGAAATGCCCTGTCGGACACGCCCATGTGTGACCACAACAGGCCCGCACCGGCACTGTCCTTGGCACTTAACATGGCTCAGAAAGGGCCATCGATGGAATTCTTGGTTCCTCTGACTAACTTCAAACCTCTGCTCAAGAACTGTTAGTGGAGCGAGCCGGACCAGCTGGAGTCACCCACTGCCTCAGAGGGAGCCTCCAGTCTCCCAGCAGAATGTGGGGCCATCATGCCTACCCTGCAGGTACTCCGCATATGATGACTTCCTTATTTCCTTTACTTCTGGGCAGGGTCAGTATCTACCTCACTAATTTTAAGGAGGTTTTTTTTTTATCATTACCTGAGGATATGCTTATCAATTTTAGAGAGAGAAGAAGGGACACACACACACACACACACACACACACATGCTTCCTGTATGTGCCCCTGCTGGGGATTGAACCCACAACCTAGGTTATGTACCCTGAATGGGAATCAAACCCACAGCGTTCTGGTATATGGGATGATACTTGAATCAGTTGAGCCACCTGGCCAAGGCTTGTAAAGGTTTCTTTATCATTCCCTCCTTTGCTATTTTTTCCTTTGTCTTGAAATGTCTTTATCCTCTTTTCACAGAAAAAAATTTCTTCTCTCCCTAATATATGGCCTTTTGGGTTTAGGGATATTCTATGGGAATTTTTGGGATCAGCTGCTTCCTTTAAGACATTTAAATATCAGATTGAGTTAAATTTATTGAATAACCCCTCTGTGCCTTTGTCTGTAACATGTACACCACTGAGAATACAAAAGAATGGGAAGCTGATACTTTTTAAAAAGGGATTCACTATCTTATTTTCCCTACCACAGTGCCTGAAATTATGATCTTAATAAACTCTTTGTTCTAATGCAACCGTGTTTACATCTCCTGTTACTGTCACCACCACCGCTACCACGATAATCACAGCTCAACTGCTGCTACCACCAATATCGGCCCCACCACGTCCACTGCACACACGGCTACCGCCATCGTCACAACCCGCTGCCGTCACCATCTCCACCAATGCCTCCATCATAATGCTGCCACTGCTACCATGGTCGCTGCAGTCCCCATCACCACTAGTACCACCGCCACCGTCGCTGCTGCCACCCGCCTCTACACCCACTTCTGCCACCACCATGATGATTATACCACCGTCCCAATAACCTCCACCACTCTCACTGCCACAGCCGTCATCTTCATCTCTACTGTCCACATCATCACCTTTACCCTTAACACACCATCTCCACTGTCACCCTACCCAACCACCAATGTCACCATCACCTCCTCCACCATCTCCACCACCACCTCTGTTACAATGACACCGCTTCCACCGGCATCATTGCTGCTGATGATGCCAGCACCGGCACGTCCAGCTAGTCATCACTCTCACTCGTGCATGGACAAGACTGCAGAGCAGAGGTTTTCGAATGACACCTGTGAAATCTTCAGACGCTGACGAGTCCCTGAGGGGTGGAGTAGAAGTGGGGACTCGAAGGCCACTGAGCAGAGGGGGCTCTGGGCCCACCCTCTGCCATGCAGGCTCCAGGCTGAGGCTCCCTGCTGATTTGCTTTGCATATTGAGTTCCTCATAAAATTCCACCTGAAGAAAGAGTTCCAGAACTTAAAAATGATTTTAAACCATTGCACACATGGTGCCCCATCATGTTTTATTACACAAATGGATTTTCCCGGGAGGAATTTATGAAAGTGCAAACCAAAGGAGAAACATCCCAAGTCTGTTTATCATTAGAGAGCAGGGTCGCCCTGGGTGGTGGTGGGGAGCGGCCGAGACTCCGCGTTCCTGGGCTGGCATCAGAGAAGTGAGAGCGTGAGAGAGAACTTGAAGGCAGCAAAGCCAAACACTGTTTTGGTTTCCAAGATGTATGTATTTGGGATGTGACAGGGCAGTCTACATCCAGGAAGAAGAGCAGGATGGGCTGCGAGCTTTTCCTGAGGGGCTCGTGGAAGGACGGCTTTCCCTGCCAGGTCAGCACCCCACTCCCTTGCCAGGGCCCGGTGGGCTCCTCCGGGAGTTCTCTCTCTCTGCACTCACTCCTGGCACACCTTATCTTTGGGGGCCAATGGTGTCAGTCTTGTTTCTTTTGGGTAATGTGTTGGAGAGCCTTGCTGGGTAATTGTCTTCCTTGAAATATTACTGTCTGGGGAAAAATGCATGCTCTCATCAGACATGAAACAGCATGTTCTGTTAAAATCCACAGACACTGATCTGACCCTTACGAGCCGGCCCGGCACTGCTGGCAAACCCTTCAGTCGTTACAACCACTGTCCTTTGCACTCTGTGTAGACATGTTAAACTGTGAGGCCAGGGCGACGTTTGTCACATTCCAGGTGCTCGCCGAAGTTTCCTTTCTTATTTTATGCTCTGGGAACAACTGGGTGGGCACTGCGGTGAGAGTGGGGAGGCTGAAGTCGAGAGTGGTGTGCAGGGTGAGACTCAGGCTGCAAGGCGAGCTGCCTCTGGGGGTCGAGCTCTCATGCCTCCAGAGCGGGCAGGCGGTGGCAGTGGGCGCTGAGGGCTGGCTGTGAGGCAGGCGGATGGGGGCCATGGGGACCCGGAGCTCATTCCCATCTTCACGAAACAAAGCCACTTGGCTCCAGGCCATCTTTGCCAGGGCAGAGTGAGAGCCCATTATTGCCAGGTTTTTTGTCCCCCCTCCAAGTAAGCCAGAATTAGAATTTTTGAAATGCAAAAATGCCTTACTTGTAAAATGTTGGCTACTTACTATGTTTAAAAAATTGTAATACAGTGCAGATCAAATGAAGACTGCCTCTAGATACCTGGTATGCTTTCTCCATTCTATCCAATAAGGATTTCTGGTTTCTAAGTGGAGGTACAGGATCTGTGCCCGAGGAAGTTATGGCTGCTGAAGCTCCATCTCGCCCACCAGCCACCCTGTAAGAATCTGTGCGAGGAGCGTTGATCTGTGCTCATCCTGGCAGGCAGGGATGCTCAGGATGCTTCTCCCAGGGAGCAGTTTGTGGTCAGACCACTGGTCATAAGGTGGGGAGCTTGTATTTCAACTGTTTCCAAAGCTGATTGCCCAGCTCCAGTCACCTGTAAAACAAGAGAATTTAAGGGAGTATGGGGATTTCAGTATGTACATGTTCAACACTCTTACTCAAAACTAACATCAATTTGAAAGAATACATGCACTCTTGTGTTCATTGCAGCATTATTTACAGGAGCCAAGATCTGGAAACAGCCCAGTTGTCCATCAGTAGATGAGTGGAGAAGAGTGGATAAAAAAGCTGTGGTATATTTGCACAATGGAATACTATTCAGCCATTAAAAAGAAGGAAATCTTACCTTTTTTGCCAGCATGGATGAACGTGGACATTATTATGGTAAATGAAATAGCCAGTCAGAGAAAGACAAATACCACATGATCTCACTTATATGTGGAGTCTAGTGAATAAAATAAACTCACAAACAAAATGGAAACGGAAGCATAGATGCATGGAACAGACTGACAGCTGTCAGAGGGGAGGGGAGACTGGGTGATAGAAGGTGAAGGGATTGGCCAAAGACCATATATGCATAACTCGGAGACACAGACAACAGTTTGTGGTGATGGCCAGAGGGAAGGAGAGCAGCAAAGAGGGGAAAATGGACCATCTGCAATGGTGTCAACAACAAAAATAAAGATACCCCCCTCAATGCCCAGCAACTGAACCAGAAGAGCGAAGGGCTTCTGCAGGTCAGGCAGGGCGTGTGGAGTGGGGAGTGTCAGGGGGCAGCGGTCTCAGGCTCCTTTCCACCCTCAGGCCTGGGAGGGCTCTGTCAAACCCTGCACTGTCTTTTTCAGAATTCTCACTTGGAGCATATTTTCCCTCATGCTAATCTAAGAGCAGGGAAGCAGTTTTGAAAAGATGCCTTTAAAAAGGAGGACTTGGCCAGAGGAAATTCTTACTGAAAAAGTTGAGTGGAAAATCCAGACCCAGAGGCAAGCTCTCTCCAAAGGTAGGGCACAGATTTCTGGTGAGTCCAAGCTCCCACTTCTTCTAAGCAAAGACAGGCAGCTAAAGACTTGGTCAGGAACAGAAGACCTGCTCTTGAAGGAGCCATGGGTCCAGGTACTGCTTGAATGTCCTTTATCAGTGAAAGATCACAAATTCAGTCTTTACAACGCTGATGGAGAAAACATGATGGGTAATATCCTGCCCAGCAAACTGCCCCCTGAGGAGCAACGATGGTGTCTGTCTAGTCCCTCCTGCTGTGCATTTGGCCCAAATAACCCCCACAAATGTTGAGAATAAACTTCGGTGGAAGCAGCAGAGGGAGACAGCATTGGAGCAAATTCCGTGTTGTCACAGGTGCCCTGCTTGTCGCCAGAGAATGTGCACATCTGTGGAATTAGAATGGGAGCTAAGCACCTCTGAACAGTAATAACAGTGCTGATAACAGCTTCTTAAACACTGAGAAGATTCCCACTGAATCCTCATAATGACCCTCTGAACAAACACCCTTCAGGTTTCACAGATGACCCCAGGATGATGGGGCAGCAGAGGGGACAGAGGGGCGTGGAGCCCCGCCCTGCCTGTGGCTCAGGCTGCTCCTAAGAAGCCTACTCCTGCTTGTTCTGCTGGCCTGTAGCATTTGTGGCAGGCTGCTGGTATCCCTCCCTTCCTGTTGCCTATAGAAGCCTTGCTTCCTTGAGTACAGAGATGCAGTGTGGCAGGGGCAGCTTTCCAGAGTAGCTGCAGGCCTGCTGTTCCCTGGGGCCTCTCTACCCTCCCTGCTGGTTCCAGGAGGGCCTACAATTTGCCCTTCCAGGGCTGAGATCCAAAGATGTTCCTGGCTTGTCAGGTCA
The DNA here is from genome assembly GCF_004126475.2 of Phyllostomus discolor. NCBI lineage: Eukaryota > Metazoa > Chordata > Mammalia > Chiroptera > Phyllostomidae > Phyllostomus > Phyllostomus discolor. The sequence goes on along the minus strand of NC_040908.2, from coordinate 65,252,941 downwards.
GTTCTACCTTTTCTACAGAAGCTGAGCATGAGGGCTGTGAGCACCAGCAATCTCCTGATTGCCCCAAGCTATCGACTGAATGTTTGTGTCCCCTGCAAATCCATCCTTTGAGGCCTGGCCACCCAGTGCAATGGTGTTGGGAGGTGAGGCCCTTGGGGGTGACTAGGCTGTGAGAGTGGAGCCCCTGTGAATGGGATGAGTGCTCTCGTGAGAAAGCACATGAGAGATGATCTCGCTCTCTCTGCCACGTGAGGATCTAATAGGAAGACGCCACTTGCAGACCAGGGAGGTGCTGTCACCAGACACTGGATCTGCTGGCACCTTGATCTTGGATTTCTAGCCTGAAGAACTCTAAGAAATACATGTTTTCAGTTTAATAAACGTTTGCACCCATCTGTGATATTCTGCTATAGCAGTGCAAATGAACTGAGACTTCCTGGTCTTCATTCTACAAGAGAGAAATGCAAAGCTGGGTCCACCTTTGCTGTCTGCTAGCCCTCTGGGACTTTGTCACTTCTAAGAGCTTCAAGAGGTGGCCATGTGGACAACATGGCTTCTTCAGGTGCCAAAACCTAGAGGGAGGAGAAGCAGGTGCTGGGTGAGAGGGCCTGGGCCATCCTCGGGGACACCCCCGCCCCCAGGAACCAGGCTGGCTGGGAAGTCGGGGAAGAAGCAGTTCCTGACAGGCTGATGAGGGGCTTCCTGGGCAGAAGGAACCTGAGAAAGGGAGCCTGGGGGAGCATTTGGGGAATTCAAAGCCTCAGTCCTGCCTTGGGGCCTAGGGTGGTGGGTGGGGAACACTACACAGGCCTTCTAGAGGCTGGTGTCTTTGTTTCAGAGCTGGTCCCAGTTCAAACATCAGATGTTGTGCTCAGGCCCGAATCACATAATGTTTTCACAAGTGAAACAAAGCAAGGCTTAGAAATGATCATCCTGAGAAAGGGTTGTCCCTCCTCCTTTCAGCTCCGTCTCTGCCCTCCCCAGGTTACAGGAGACCGGTTGTCGTCCAGGACTTTGCAGGGACATTTCCCCGCTGGTGGGAAGTGCCGTGTGAGTCCTGTTTGCTGACACAACCTGTGTCTCCTGCTTGGTGGCCGTCTCTGGCAGAGTGCACGTCGCAAGTGGGAGGGCTCCAGAGAGCCCTCAGCATCTTCGTGTTGAGAGGGCTTTGGGGATCACCTCCTCCAATTCCTTTATTTCAGTTCCATCCCTGAGGACTGGCCAAACAGGGGCTCTGACCAAGGCCACAGTGAGTTGCTGGGCAGAGAAGCCAAGGATTGGAGTCAGAGCCTGAGGGAGGTCATGCTGAGCTTTGTCCTAGCTGTAACCTCTTTAGAACTCGGCACTCCCAACTGCTGCGTGGGAACAAAAGGGCATCCACTGGCATTGTGGTGTGCATGAAAGAGATAAAAGCATGTTCAGTGCTCAGTACACTGTCTGGAATAGCAAGACTTCTTGTTCTATTACTTGTGGTCTCAATGCCTTATTCATTTAGACCATAAGTTACTCCTATTTATGGGTTTATGATCCAATTAAACAAATATTTATTGGGTCCACATGCACCCAGTAATTTGTCCAAACATAGGACAAACCGAAGGCTCTAGCCTGACCCCTGGAACCTGCTGTTTCCACCTGGCGGTAGTGGTTGAAGAGATGGTCATGGGCGTGGCTGTGAGGGTCAAGGGGAGAACAGACTGGATCTCAGGGAAGAGGAGGTGCCAGGGAACAAGGCGGGGAGGGGGGTGCTGGTGGTAGGAGAACCCAGGAAGGGAGTCAAGCAAGAAGGCAGGAGAGAGCTTTGAGGTGGAGGAGATGGCCAGGGGTCTGAGTAGTGAATGCCATCATGATCTTCACCTCTGACCTTAACTCCATCAGCTTCACAAGGGTGAAGTTCAGTGGGAAGAAGCTGGGGCAGGGAAGAAGCTGGCAGAGCCATGGTAGGAGTCTGCCCATGCCGTCAAGTCCAGTCTGTGTGTTATCCTGAGAAAAGAAGACCAGGTGGGCTTTGCCTTGGAGGCTTACACTCTGGATGGGCACCCAAGGGTGCCAGGCCCCGGGAACGCATGGAGGTGGTTTTGTGCACTCAGGGTGAGAAGCCTGGCACTGGCCCTCACTCGTCCTGTGTGGCCCTGAGTAATGTCTTTGGCTCCACTGAGCCTCAGTTTCCTTATCCGTAAAGTGGGTCACTGAAAGTAGGCCCTGGTTTCCCAGATGTTGATAGGACAAAAGGGAAAACCACATGGGAATGAAGGAGGTCCATGCAGAATCAGTGTTCAATATGTGCTCGCCATTTGTTGAAGGCTTCAGTTCTCTCATACTTAAAAATAAAAATGACAATAGCTTCTCTGCCCTGGAACGAAAACAGGGCCGTGTGTGTGAAAGTCATTTGGAAACACACACTTGCAACGTGGTATTATTGTTGGAGGAGACTTCGGTCCAGTTTTGTTGAGAGACGGAGGGAACAGGAGGGACATTGGGGAGTTTTATGGGTTGAGTTAGGAGAATGAGACGGAGAATCACAGGCTGGGTTTCAAAAGAAAAAAAAAGCATCTTAAATAAAGCTTTATGTTTTCCCAACAGTTTTGTTAAAAGAACATACAGATCCCCATCACTGGCCACTTGTCAAATGAAAGGAAGAGAGACTTGATTTGGGGAGCCTGCTGGCTGTTTCAGCACAAGTGGGCAATGTCAGTGAGAGCTGGGTGGACGCAACCAGGGCCCACTAAACTGCCAACAGCAGAGTAGGCTCCTCGTGTCCAATCCGTCACCATGCGTGCTCACCCTGATGGCAGCTCTAGAAACCTCTGCAGGACGGCTGCCCTGGCAGCGATGGCCGAGTTCTTATGCTGCTAGGCGGAGATTCAGGTGCTCTGCCTGTCACGTCGTTGATGGCAGTCTTTCAAAATTGTGTCTCACGTTTCAACTGGGCATGGTGCTTTCTGCCAGCTCTGAAAACTCCTTATTTTGGGAGAAGGTAGTTAGCTTCTTGTTGAGTTCTTATGAATCCAACCTTCAGCAGGCTAGGTTATCACCCCTTAGTGATGAAAGCACCCCCAGCCCCGTCTCAGTGCTGTCTTCATAACCTGGTACCATGTTGAACACCAGCAGGGAGTATCTGAGTGGGGAAAGGGGTGCGGGGAGGGGTGTTACTACATCAAAAGACAGACACACCATAAAAAAGAAGCTGAGGAGAGAGGCCAAGAAATGGGATATGGCCCTTCAGCCAGGGGCTGCGGGGTCTGTTCCAGCAGAAGTTCTCAGACACCAGCTGGGTGTCTGAGTGCAGTCCAGTTCCAATGTCCCCCAGAGTTAGCACAGACCCACAGGCTCAGGGGCTCAGGAGCACCGTTCCACAAGACCCCAGCCCATTCATTCACCAGTCCCAGGTCCCGGGTCTCAGGCTACTCACACTCTGTCCAACCTGGTTACAGTCGGGACATGATCACCTGTCTAGTGTCCATAGTTTGTTAGAATGACTTGAATTGCTGAGGAAAGCGCTGCATTTATGACCACCATTTTATTATAAAAGTTTACAGATGAGAAACCAGATGGAGAGATACCCAAGGCAGCAAATTCTTAAGTTGGGGGGCAGGCAGGAGGTGCAGAAATTTCTGTCCCTGTGGGACCAGGATGCAGTGCACTCCCAGCACGTCGGTACTTTCCACCAACCAGGAAGCCCCCAGCCTCGCGGTTCCATGTTCTGTCCAGGGCTTCAACACAGGCAGGCTTGAGCAAGGCATGGGCCACGTGACCGAACTCACCTCCCGTCCTCCCCAGAGATCAGGGTGGAGATCAGAAAGTCCCCCCTCTCCAGCACCTGCTGGTGAGGCTCTGCCTTCTCAGAGCCTGGTGGTCTTTATTGGTAAAATGAGGCTGGAGACAGGACCTGCCTTTGAGGACTGTCATTCAAATTAGATAAGGCTGGTAAAGGTTTGATGTAGCCCCTGACTCTACAGGAGCTCAGAAACGGCAGAGTTCAGGGTGGCGGCAAAAGGACAAAAGACAGCACAGACACTGTACTGGTGACAGATTTCCTAAATGGTTCTCAAGGCCGAAAAATGCAGAGTCAGGACATATACCTTGGTTGACATTTGGAATTAGTATTCTTGAGAGGAGGTCTTGGTTGGAAACCTAAACAGTTTGGAGGTGGACAAGGATGATGATCTCAGCACCAAGACTGGCTCCGAGGGATATGGGCATCCGAGGGGACACTTCCCTGAGCTTTGGTTCTGAGAGGAAAGGTCAGGTCCTTCCCTAAACACCTCATGTCCAAGACTGTGAGTGACACATCCAAGGGGTTGACACTAGTGGCTTTTTAAAGTTATTATAATCATCTTTGTTACACGCATTGTTTCTTAGTAAGACAAATGAGCTCAGAAGTCATTTTTCCATAATTCATTTAGAAAGTTGAATTGGCAATTGTGATCAGAAGCATCTCTCGAACATGAAAGGCGTGTCAGGTTTGCCAGGTGCTCTCTCCCTTCATCCTCCCCTGGGCAAGTTCAGTGCGGGGACCTTCCGCACAGGAGCCCCAGGGCTGACGAGAAGTGAGGCAGAGCCCCTCCGCTTGGCCCACAGAGAGAGCGAGGGGCACAGAGATGTGACTCCTGAGCCTGGCTGTGCCTACACATATTGGAGGAAAGCTTCCCAATTCTGGGCCTCGGCTTCTAATTGCAGACTGAGAGGGTTCAGCCAAATGACCCTTATTCTTTTGTTTCCCAGGTCTCCCAGCTTTGACACTGATGGCCCCCATCACCAGCGACACTGCTGACTGAGCACTCACTACGTGTCAGACCGTGTACCGGCGCTTCCCACTCTCAGCCCCACCTCCCCCTGACAGCGCCTCAAGGAAGTGGCACCTTCAGCATCCTTGTTTGCTAGATCAGGAGACTGAGGCTCAGAGGCTGAGCGACATTTCCAGGGTCTCTCAGCTAGTTCATCACCAAGGAGCTGGGTGGAAGTCCAGTTGTGCGTAGGAAGTCCATGAATCAGAGAGAACAAACTTGGAAAGGGTTAAGGGGAAACCAACTTCATTAACAGCAGAAGAGGGGTGTGGAGAAGACCCAGTTGAGGGGCAGGGTGGATTTGGCATAAGACATCTGGAAAGATTTTTAAAAAGGGAGAGGACGAGAGACCCCAATCTCCTGGATAACAGACACATATCCTCCTTTCCTGGCTCAGGGCCGGCCAGGGGCAGTCTGGTCACTCTCTGCCCGGGAGTAAGAGATGGTCCCTTGGAAATGTGGATGCTGTGGTGACAGCCTTCCAGGAAGAAACCAGTTAGATCTGTACCCTGTGACCAATAGTTAAATAAAGAAACAGTCTGGTAAGGTGACACAGAACAGAAGTGAGGGCCACGGTAAGGTTATCCTTAGAACAACAGAGCAGGTTTGTCTGAGGCTGTGGGAGGACTGAGTACTGACGGTTTCTGATCTGCGCTCCCTCTGTACCGCCGCCTGCCCAGAATTATCTTGAAGGTGGAGGGAGCGGAGGGAGCAAGGAATTGAAACCATTTGGTCTTGGGGCTGATATTGCACTTTGTGGGTTTGGCAAAGAAATTTTTAGTCATTACTTTTGTTAACCCTTCCTTGGAAAATGAAAGGCAGACCCGAGTTTCTCTCTGCGGCGGTGGTGGCAGCGGCAGGCCAGGAGTCGATGCGCTCCCTTCCTCACGCTGTGCCCAGCTTTCTTGCTCTCTTAACATGTGACAAGACAATGGAATAGTTGCGAATTCAAGAGACTGTTCTACTCCATGTCGCTTCTCCCAGTGGCTTACGTCCTCGCCTCATGTTTCTCCCCCACGGAACTCACTTCCTTGCCAATAGTGAACATGAAGGCAGCTGGAAATGACTGCTTTCAGGCTCCATGTGAAGGCTTGGGCCAGAGCTGGCCTACTCCACGCAGAAACCTGCATGCCTTCCTGGAGGTGGCAGGCTTGAGCCTGTGGCTGGTGCACTGGTAACCATAGCCACACAAGCCACCGTGACTGGTAGTGGTTTGAAAAAACAATATAGAAAATATAGTCATATGTTGCTGAATGACAGGGACCTGTTCTGAGACATGTGTCATTAGGTAATTTCGCTGCGTGGACACTTAGAGTACTCTTACCCGCCCCTCGGTGGAACAGCCTACTGCACACCTTGGCTCCACGGGGCAGCCGGCTGCTCCCGGCTGCAAGCACATACAGCATGTTACTGTGCTGAACGCTGCAGGCAATGAACACACCGGTATCTGTGTGTGCCTGAATGTGCGTAACCATGGAAATGGTACAGTAAAAATGCAATATAAAAGATAAAAAATATTGTGCCCAAGACTGTAATAAAAGCAAAGCTCTTGGGGATTGGCTTATTCATAAATTATAAATAAGCATTTCTAGGAGGGGAAAACTCAGATGTTTTTTTTTAAAGAAACCTGGTCTTTAATAAAGTTTGTAAGCCTCTGCACCAACTGAAGAACCTCAAAGGGTGAGCAGCTCAAAAAACTCTTCTGAGAGTTTTGTCAGCTGCCTTTTTAGATTTTCTTTTTTCTCTTCTGGTAGAAAGCCTTGACAATCTGTTTTGCAGCATAAATTAATCAGATTTGGGAAAAGAAACTCAGAGCTGTCCCTTTAGGTTGACTGACCTCTCTTTTCTAAAAAAAGCAAACTTCTGCTTACCAAAAATTGAGGAAAACTAGAATTGAAGGAGAGCAATGACGGTTCAGAGAGAAAATGAAGGACAAGTGACAGGTCCAAGTTTGACGACCACTGTGCTCAGGAGGAGGCGGAGCCAATACTGTGGAGTGGCCCCTGGGCAGACTGCTCCAGCAATCAGCCGAGTCGGCTGAGGTCATGGGCAAGGGTCAGCTTGGAGCATACCCGTGCATATTCCGTGATGTTTCCCTTTCATTAAGATTAAGAATTAGCTGTGTTTTATTGACAAGGAATCATGGAAACATCATTTTGAACAGAAATTAATACCAGAGCACTGGTTTCCCTCTTGGGAGACTGTGGGCATGGTGGGTAGGAGGGGCCAGGGGTGAGTTTGTGCAGGGCTGTTAGTAGCAAGAAGCACCGGGCAGGTCCCTCCCTTCCAAGGCAGAACTAGCTGAAGCCATAGTTTCCAGCCCTGTTGGACTAGCTGAGGACTTCCAGCGTTAGGATTAAAAGAGGTGATTCCCTTTGTCGCCATGCTTGGTGAAGGAGCTGGTCTCATCAGCTGTACACAGAGAACAGTGGCTGTGAGTGCCCTGGGAATGGCATGAGTAGACTGTGCGCTGGAAACTAATGGGCTTACCAACCACCTTGCAGCTGACCTGCACAACACATTCCAAATTGTTCTCCTACTCCTTTACCCTCTTGAAAGCTGATATCTTAGAAATCCCATAATGATAAAAACAAGTTCCTTTTTGGAAAAGGAGCAGCTATACTCCACTGCAAGCCTTCCCAGTTTGGAACATTCGGGTCCAGTGATTTACAATGGGGGTGGGCCTGTGGGCCAGTTTCTATCCATGGTCCCACATTCCAGCCCTTAGAAGAAGCGAGAAATACTCGTGTGAGCCCCCATCTGTCAGCTGCTTCTGGAGTGCTCCAGATAGAAATGAGAGAAGGGGGTTTCAACAGTGCCAGCTAGGGGGACAGTCCTCCCACAATGCCAATGAACTGTGGCGTCAGGGTTGTGGTGACACAGGGAGGCAGCCACCGTCTCTCGGGTGCTCCCTGGAGTAGTGTTTAGAAACGCCAGCACTCTCGCTTTTCCTTCCCACAACAGCCTGCTCTCGAAAAGTCCTCACTAAAGGGGCAAGCCTTTCCTAGTACTGGTGGTAATTCCGTTTTATAGAACAAAGAACAGGGTTTGAGGGTGGAATCAAATAAAAATTTCCCAAGTATATGCAAACCTCTTGAAAAGAACATCATTTATAGTTGCATTTGTGATCATTTACATAAAAAGCCTGGCATTGGTCTTTTTATCAACAATGTGATTTCTCGAGGGGAAATTAGACTTCACAGTGCAGCTCTTTCCTCTGGAACAGTCCTCTGACCCCTCTGTGCATGGGTCATGTGTGTGATTTGAAGTCTTTAAGAATCCATCTGCAGAACTAATCCCAGTCTTGCAGGGACTGACCATGATCATCTGTAGAGGCAACCTGGAGGAGGTGGTGTGCAGGCGTGAAGCCAGTGGGTCCAATCCCAGCTCCACTACTAGTTAGTGATGGGAGCTTGGCAAGGTGCCTGCATTTTTGCACCTCAGTATTCTCATCTGTATGCTGGGCGTGCCCATGGTAAAGATACTTCCTAGGTTTATCAGGAGGATTAAACAAATGAACAGCACACACATGAAGTGCAAAGAGCACTGCCTGGCTCGTGATGCGCCTTGGCAGTGCTGTCAGGGGCTCTGTGCGGGTGGCCATGACAGTCCTCGGAGCGGGACTGTGTGCTGGGGTTCAGTGCTGCGCACTCACCTTCCAAAGTTGCCTAACATTGCGCCGTCATCGTCCGAGACATTTTTAGTCAATTCTCTGTGTGCACATTCCTTCCTGTTGTGTTATCAGAAAGAAAGGAATTGGGTACGGTTCAAAACTGTGGGGGAGGAGGCGAACGAGATAAAGTTCCCATGTGGACCGAGTCAGCTCTTCTGCGTGGTCTGTGTCTGACTCTCAGAGGCAGCTGCTCCGTCTCAGCAAAACCAGCCCTGATCGCTCCTGGCAGCGCTGACATGAGGGGGATCTTGGTCATGCATCTGACTCTGCTCGCAGGTTCTGCTCAGTCTCCCTCTCACCTGCACTGCTGTCGACTGACTCACACTCCCCCAGGGAGTTTCTGGATGGCCTTTGCAAAGCTTTTTTTTTTGGTAAACCTTTTAATTGAAGTGTAACGTACATAGGGAGCAATGTGTGTATTGTGCTGGATTATTAGCATCAACACACCCCTACAAGCCCCAGCTAGATAAAGACACTGACCTCAGCAGCACTCAGCGTGCTCTAAAGTTACCACTACCTGGACATCCCTCACAATGGATTGGTTTTGCCTGTTAGAAATTTTGGGTGAATGGAAGCACACAGTGTGTAGCCTGTTGGGCTTGGCTTCTTTTGCTCAGTGTTCTGTCTGTGAGCTCCTTCTGTGTTTTCGACAGAGGTAGTTATTTCTTTTTCACTGCTGTATAGAGTTCCATTATATAAATTTGTTCACGTATTCTACTTTTTCATCCATTTTCCTTTGATAAAGTTTGGTTGTTGTCAGTTTTGAACTCTCATGAGTAATGGTGTCACGAACATGTCCTCAGGCAAACGCATGCAGGCATTTCTGCGGGTACACGCCAACGAGTGGAACTGATGGCCATAAGGCCTGCTTAGATTCAGCTTCATTGCATACTGCATAACAGTTGTTCAGAGTGGCTGAAGCAACTTCTGCCCCCAGCAGCAGTGTATGAGCACTCCTTTGCTCATGGGCACCTCCACTGGGTCCTATCAGCTTATTTTCTGAATGTACGTAGTAGTGTCCATCTGCATTTCTTTGATGATTAAGAATGTTGTACACATTTTAAAAAAGATTTTATTATTTATTTTTAGAGAGAAGGGAAGAGAGGGAGTGAGGGAGAGAAAGGAACGCGTGGTTGCCTCTCGCACGCCTCCTACTGGGGACCTGGTCCACAACTCAGGCATGTGCCTTGGCTAGGAATCAAACTGGCAACCTTTTGGTTTGCAGGCTGATGCTCAATCCACTGAGCCACACCAGCCAGGGATGTGTGAATTTTTAGATGTTTGTTGGCCATTTGGATGTCTTCATTTGTGAAGTGCCTGTTTTCATCATTTACTTGGTTTTTAAATCAGACCATCTGTCTCTTATCTGATTTGATTTGGAGAATTTCTTTATATATCCAGATATGAGTCCTTTGGTGTGTGTATATAGTGTATTTGCTGCCCTTACCTTATCCTAGTATGTGGTTTGCTTTTTCACTTTCTGAGCAGTGTCTCCTTTCTGAACAGATATTCTTAATTTTAATCAAGTTCAACTTAACAATTTTTAATTATAATTGTTAGTGACTTTTCTGTCCTGTTTGAGAATTCTTTGCCTGGCTCAAGGTTGTAAAAATAACCTCCTATGTAGTATTACAGAAACTTTATTGCTTCACCTTATACATTTAGATTTATAACACTACAGGTGTTTATTTTTGCATGGTATCAGGTCATCATTAAGCTTCACTTGTCCAGTGACCCAAAAACATTTATTGAAAAAAAAGATACTTTATCTACTATATTGCTACAGAATCATTGTTCTAAGTCAAGTGAGCATGTGTGTTATAGTCTGTTTTTTAAATTCTTTATTTTGTACTATTTGCCTATTTGTCTATTTGTTTATGAAAAACCTCATTTTCTTCACTACTGTAGTTTAATAAGGAAACTTGATATCTGCAGTACAAATTCTCCCACTTTGTTGATTATGTTGGCTGTTTCGTGGGCTTTGTATTCCTGTGTATTTTAGAACAAGTTTTCCCATTACATGCAACACACACACACACACACACACACACACACACACAAAACCATGCTGAGATTCTGGTTAGAGTTACATCACATCTATAGATGAATTACAGAATAGTGATTCCTTTACAATGTAGAATCTTCTGATCCATGAACATGGTAGAGTATTCCATTTATTCATGCCTTATTTAATTATTCTCAGTTATATTTTATGGCTTTTTATGTAAAGGTCTTATACTTTTATTAATTTCCAAATTTTTAACAGCTTTATTAAAATAGTTCACATATCAAATAATTCACCTCTTTAAAGTAACTCAATGTTTTTCATATATTGCATTATTGATTTTTAAAAAAATTGTACTTAATACACATATAAAATTAGCCATTTTAATTATTTTAAGTATAATTATCTTCACAATGACCTGAAATCATTAGCACTTCTATTTCCAAAACATTTTTTATCACTCCTAATGGGAACACTGTAACCATTAGGCAATAATTCTTCATTGTCCCTCTCCCAGCCCCATTGGTAACCTCTAACACCTTCTGTCTCTGATTTTATCTATTCTAGATACACCTCTAGGTTGCCTACTTACCTCATATCAGTGGATCACACAATCTTTGTCCTTTTCTGTCTGGTTTGTTTCACTTGCTATAATGTCTTCAAAGTTCATCCATGTTGGCTAAATGATATTTTATTGTGTGTATAGACTCTATTTTGTTTATCTGTAATGTCTGTCAATGCACACAGGTTGTTTTCACCTTTTGGCTATTGTGAATGATGCTGCTGTGGTCATTGGCATACACGTATTTGCATCCTTGTTTTCAGTTCCATTGGGTATATACCTAGGAGTGAATTGCTGGATCATATGATAATTTCATGTTTAGCTTTTTGGGGGAACCACTATACTGTTTTCTATAGTGGTTGCAACATTTTAAATTTCTATCAGCAATGTGTAAGGGTTCTGATTTCTCCACATCCTCACAAATACTTATTTTCTTTTCTTCATGGGATAAAAGCCAACCTGAACATTGTGTTCTATCTCATGTTTTGTTTTGTTTTCTTCTTGAATCCTCACCTGAGGCTATGCTTATTAATTTGAGAGAGGAAGAGAGAGAGAAACATCGACTGGTTGCTCCCGTAGGTGCCCCAATCAGGGATAGAACCTGAAACATTTTGGTGTATGGGACCATGCTCCAACCAACTCAGCCACCCAACCAGGGCTCACTATGATTTTAATATGCATAACCCTGATGACTAATGACATTGAGCATCTTTTCATGTGCTTATTGGTCATTTGCATATCTTCTTTGGAGAAATTTCTATTCAAATTCTTTTTCATGTTTTAATTGAGTTGTTTGTCTTTTTATTGTGGTGTTAAGTAAGTGTTCTTTATATATTCTGGATAATAGACTCTTATCAGATATAGAATTTGTGGGTTGTCCTTTTACTTTATTGACTGTGTTCTTTGACACACAAAAATTTTTAATTTTGATGAAGTTCAGTTAAACTGATTTTTTCTTTAGCTGTTCATGCCTTTGGTGTCATGAAGATTTACAGCTATGTTTTCATCTAGGAATTTCATAGTTCTTATATTTAGGTTGTTGATCTACTTTAAATTAAGTTTTGTATGTGGTGTGTGGTAAAGGCTCACCTTTTTCTTCTTCATGTGGATTTCCTATTGTCCCAGCACCATTTATTAAAATTGATTGATCATAGATCATAGATGATCATAGTTTATTTCCGGACTTTCAATTCTATTCCATTGATCATTAGGTCTAAATTTCTATCTTTATATCAGTACCACATTATCTTAATTACTGTAGCTTTTTTGTAAGGTTATGTAAATTTTGAAATCTTGAAGTGTAAGTTCTCCAAACTTGTTCTTCTTTTCCAAGATTGTTTTTTGTTGCTTTTTGTCTCTTGTAATTCCATATGAAGTTTAGGGTCAGTTTATTTCTGTAAAACAGCTGTTGGACTTTTGAGAGGAACTGCATTAAATCTGGAGAAGAGTTTGGGGAGCATCACCATCTTAACAACAGTCAGACCTCCTCTCCATGAACGCAGAATGTCTTTCCATTGTTCAGATCTTCAGTTTTGTTGAACGAAGCATTGTTGTTTCATTTTCAGTTTTGGTACTTTTTTTGCTTAAAGTTTTCGTATATTTTAAGTAATATTATAAATGGAGTTGTTTACTTAATTTCATTTTGAATTGTTCATTGCCAGCATATAGAAATACAATTAATATTTAAGTACTATATGTTCTCTAACCTTGCTGAACTAGTTTAGTTACTATTAGTTTTAATACTATTTATTGTTATTGTTGATTCTCTAGGTTTATATATACAGGGGTGGGAAAAAGTAGGTTTACAGTTGTGAGTATGTGAAACATAGAGTTTATTCTTATATTATTTATTAATTATTGTGTTCTCTTCTATATGAACAACTGTAAACTCAATTTTGCCCACCCCTATATAAGCTCGCTTGCAAATATAACTACTTTTACCCTTCCATCCAGATAACTTTCCTTTCTTCATGAAATGTAGCTGATTTTCTTAACTAAACGCTTCCCAGGGTGCAGTGAGTCTTTGGCTATTTCCAGGGTTTATTTCCAAAGTTTCTTTTGAGAAATTTTACCAATTTTAAAATTGCTTTTACAGAGGGGCAGATTATTGCAGGTCCTAACTTCTTCACTTTTGCTGATAATCACCTCAGTCTCCTAATAAGGACATTTATTTTATTTCTATGTTATATAACTATGCCCTCTTATAATTTATTTTCTCTTTGTGTCATCTGTTTTGTGTTTCTTTTTCTTCCTTATTGCCTTTTTTATATTAATAAAATATTTTTATTATTCAATTTCCTCTTTTACATTAGCTTGTTAGTTTTATAATCTTGACCTATTACCCTTGAATATAAATAAGTATTGTTACCATTTATCAATTTTATGACCTTAGGACACTTTAACTCTATTTACTATTATAGTAAAAGTGAATTTTAATTCTACATATGTTTTATTTTCCTTAAGCCATCATTATTGTTTTGTACAGTTAATGTTTATTTATAGTTACTCATTATATGCCTGTTTCCTTACTCCTTTTTGTTTCTGTGGTTTTCTTTTCTCTTTCTTTTTTTCTTTCAGTGGGGGAATCATTTACCTTTTGTTAAAGAATTTTGTTTAGTATTTCTCTCAGAGTGGGTTTGATGAATACTCTGGTGTTTCTTTAGTGGGACTTGAAATTCAAAGTGTATTTATTTTGCTTCAGTTGTGAAAGATACTTCACTGGGTATAGAATTCCAAGTTGTAACTTATTTTTTTAGTGCTTGACACATACTCCATTGTTTTGGCTCCCATTGTTTTTATTACAAAGCTAGCTGTCATTCTCATTGTTGCTCCTTTCAAGGTGATATATCTTCCCCACTCTGGCTGCTTTCAGGACCTTTTTGTCTTTGGTTTCCTGTAGTTTTGCTGTGGTGTATCAGTGAAGATACTGCAGTACTCCACACATAGCCCTTGGATCTCTTCACCTGTAGATGTTTAGATAGGGATCAAACAGGAAAACACCACATGACAACACTGTTGTAACACTTCTAATGATTAATTTAAGTAGTGGTAATGAGGTTCATTTGTATGAATCTTAGATCCTTTTACTCTACATAGGTGAAGAGCCAAGACCTTCTTGGCTATAATTAGTGCTCTGGAAATGTTTCAATGAATGAGTGAGTGAGTGAGTCAGACCAAAGTGATGATTAGGCCAAAATGAAGACAAATAAGCTTCAGCGGTTGATCTGACACTCATCTAGTTCTCTTGACTAGGTTTTTGAACTCTTGGGACCACTTTCTTTCAGACATTTTCTTTACTCGTAAAGGAGGACATTGCTGTAGAACATATTTATATCCTCTTCTAGCTTGATTGGCCCATGAGATGTCTTAAAACAAACTATCTTCATGCACAGAGCTCTGGAGTCAACCATCCTGGTGGCTTCTCAGCTTGTCTCAGGGCTTCCAGACAGGGCAGGCTTGCTTAATTGGTAAGGTTTCTGCCACAATTTCCTCATGTCTCAGAGTATAGAGATGAGGTTGGTTGTTCTGCTCCATCCCAAATCAAATATTTCCTTGCTCCCACAGCTCTAAGTCAACACCTTGCCTTTCTGCAAAGCTGCATAGGTATGCACCTTCCTGTATGATGCCTTCTCCAGCTCTGCGTGACTCACAAGTGCCTGGTATAACATCTGACTCATGGTGGGCAGCCAGTGAATCATGAATGAAGGAATGATGTCCCTATATTGTTTCTGGGGTAGTAGGAACTCTGCGGCGCAGTCTTTGCATCAAAGGGAAGTTTCTTTCTCTCCTCAAGATACATACATATTTATGGAAAAGAGATTGTTTTTATTTTTTCCATTTACTTATTTTTAAAGATTTTATTTATTAATTTTTAGAGAGAAGGGAAGGGAGGGAGAAAGAAAGGGTGAGAAACATTGATGTGAAAGAGAAACATTAGTCAGTTGCTTCTCATACACACCCAACCTGAGACTGAACCCACAGCCCAGTCATATGCCCTGACCAGGAATGGAACCAACGACCTTTCGCTTTGTGGGATGACACCCAACCAATTGAGCCACAGTGGCCAGGGAAAAAGATTTTTTTAAAAAAGAAGGTAACCAGTACTGCTTAAAATCTTTTGCTTGACTGTAAGCCACAAACTTAACAGAAATGGGGAAAGGGAGGAAGGTCTTTAGTTTAGCTTCCCTCCTCTGGTCACACTCCCCCATATGTCTCTGCTCTGCGTTCCTGGTTCTGAACACCACATCTCTCATATTCAGAAAGCAAGTAGGTTTCCATGCAAGAGAAAGGCCTTTCAGAGAGTGTTGTATGCAGGTGTGATGTGGGGCCTGCTTCGGCTCTCACCAGCCCACACAGCGGGGTCCACTCTGCCCCTTGTCTGCAGCTCTCAGCGGGAGCAGTTCCTCTTTTGGTTTCTTGCACTTTTCTTGTCCTAGTCAACTGAAAGCCCGAGAGACTCTGGTTGCCCCACCTGTTCAGCCTACCGTGGGGTAAAACCATGGCTGTCCTCTGCTTACTTTCCAGGTTGGAGGTCCTTTCAGTGTCAGCCTTTCCCTACATGCAATATGCCTTCCATAAACCTATTTCATCTGGAAGAAGAGAGTGTGGTTTTCAACCTTGTCTTTACTCCCTCCAGCTGGGTGACCCTTGGTGAACCAGTGACAAGAGTTCCTTATCTGTAACAATTGCTTTGAGGATGTGTGTGAAAACTTCTTGATTCAAGCTTCAAATCTGGGCTTTACTGTCCATAAACTGAAGCACCTTGGGACAGAAAGATTTCTGGAGCCCTGTTTCTCCATGAGAGACTTTTGTCATTGTTCTGAATGAGAAATGAGATCATACATGTAATGGACACAGGAGAGAACCTAACTCAATATATGTTTTTAAAAATATTTTATTTATTTTTAGAGAAGAGGGGAAGGGACAGAGAAAGAGAGGGAGAGAAACAGCAATGTTCAAGAGAAAGATTGATAGGTTGCCTCTTGCATGACCCCATTTGGGGATTGAAACCACAACCCAGACATGCAGCCTGACTGGGAATCAAACCAGCAACCTTTTGGTTCACAGGCCAATGCTCAACCCACTGAGCCACACAAGCCAAGGCTTAATATATGTTAATGGTTGCTATATCCACAGCCTCTGAAGTATGGAAAATATTCAATAGCCATTTCCTCTTTTATTCTTGGCCTAGAGGTGTCTGAATAGCAAGTCAAATTGTGCTTTCTCTCTTTACTTCAGGAATCACATGAAGGATGTAAATGATCAAGTTGTTCCTCCTGATGTTCTCCTTGTTCCTGATTGAGATTGCTGGCACGGTCCTCATAGAAAACCATTAGTCTCCTTATGGAATTCTTTCCTAATTTGTTATTTGCTGAACTGAAGGGTTCTTCCTTGGGGGATTGTCTACATTCCACAAAATTGCAGTTTTAGTTCTTTTAAATAAACAGGGAAGTTTGCTTTGTACAGCCCAGCGAAGCCCTGTGGATGACAGGGAGTGATCTGGCAGGGCTGACGCATAGGGCTTCATAGAAAGTGAAGGCCCCTCCCTGGGTCACGGCTGCTGTGTCATGCTGCCCTCTGCACAAGGTGAAAAACAGAAAGTGACTGAGGGGTTGACAATGGGTGAAACCCCTTGGTAATTCAGTAGATCACTGGCTGCACACCGTGGTTTATTAGGATGACTGTCATTCCTTTCTAGAATTCTGAGAATTAGTGACAAAGAAATGTCAGAGATTGTGCCTCCTGTGTGTCAATTCACAATTTGTGTGATGTCTGTCATCTTGCTTGTCATCAAACAGTAAAAAGAAACCACACTGCTGCTGAGGGATTCTTCCCTGCCCCCCACCCTCTGCCTTATTAACCCAAAACTTTTAATTATAGATTTATATATGGCTCCCTTGACTTTTAAAAAAAGGATCCTTAAGATGTGCAGCCCTGCTGGAGTCAGTGGGTCTGCTCTGCCATGGTAGGGAGTGGCAGGGGTGCCAACTCTGGTGCTCTTTCCTAAGTGGCACCACAACCTTCCATGTGATGCTTGTTCTTACCGGAGCAGCTGCTGAACCTAGAAACCCTTTTGTCTAGTTTATGCCAAGTGTTACCACAACCTATAAAACCACCAGGTTCTGAGTGCTCTCGTGACTGAACAAAACAAGCAGACATTCTTATAAAAAGGTCCTCAGGGTCAGTCAGCACAATCATGAAGCAGCAAAAGGCAGCCAGGGTGCCACTACTGTGTGTGTGCGTGTGCGTGTGCATGTGAGCATGCGTGTGCTCTAGGGGACTGGCAGTTATTGAGTGGCTCTGTGCTAGGCCCTGGGGCCTGGGGAGGTGCAATTGCATAGTGGTGCATGGACAGCCTCTGAATCTGATCAGTTTAGAATCCAATCCCAATTCCATACCCAGTGGCTGTGAGACCTTGGGGAAGGGACATAGCTTCTTTCTGACTCTGTCTCCCATTATGGAGATGATGATAGCAGTTGTCACCTAACAGGGCTGTAGTGAAGATTAAATGGGATCATGCAAATAAAACACTCAGTGCCAGCCTGACACGATACACACATTGTTACCACCATATTAGCTTCTCTTGCTGCCATAACTTAAAACACAAACTCATTACTGTACAGTTGCAGACTGGGAGTCTGGCATGGGTTTCCCCATGTGAGAATCAAGGTGTCAGCCAGCCTGTGCTCCTTTCTGGAGGCTCTAAGGGACAACCTGCTCCCTTGCTTATTTGGGTTGTTGGCAAAACTCAGCTCCTTGTGGGTGGTTGTAGGACTGGACTCCTTGTTTTCTCGCTGGCTGGAGACTGAGGGCCATCCTCAGCTGCCAGAGGCTGCTGCATACCTGAACTTGTAATTCACCTTCCCCATTACAAAGCCAGCAATGGTGGGTTGAGTCCTTCTCACACCACATGTCTAACCAACTCTTCTGCCTCCCTTTAAAAAAATACCTAATTTACTTTCTTTTTGTAAAAGTATAATTGACAAACAATATTTTATCAGGTGTGTAACATAGCAACTAAACATTTCTATATCTTGCAATGTGATCATTCTGATAAGTCTAGTAACCGTCTGTCACCTTGCAAAGTTAAGATATTATTGACTGTATTTCCTATGCTGTACACTATATCCCTATGGTGTATTTATTTTATAACTGGAAGTCTGTACCTTTCAATCCCCTTCACATTTTTTGCCCTCCCCTGCTATCCTCCCTGCTGGCAAACTTCAGCTTATTCTCTGTATCTATGAGGATGTTTCTGTTTTGTTTGTTCATTTGTTTGGGGTTTTTAAATATTTTACATATAAGTGAAATCATATGTTATTTGTCTCTCTCTGTCTGACTTATTTCACTTAACATCCTCTAGGTCCACCCATATTGCTGCAAATGGCAAAATTTCACTTTTTATTGGATGAATAATATTCCATTATATATATCACATCTTTTTTTATTCATTCATTCATCTATAGACACCTAGGTTGCTTTCATATCTTGGCTATTGTAAATAATGCTGCAATGAACATAAGGGTGCACATATCTTTTTGAATTAGTGTTACTGTTTTCTTTGAATAAATGCCCAGGAGTGGAACTGGATCACATGGTAATTCTGTTTTTAATTCTTTAAAGAACTTCCACACTATTTTCCATAGTGGCTGCACCAATTTAATATCCCACCAACAGTGCACAAGGGTTCCCTTTTCCTCATTCTTGACAACCCTTGTTATTCTCTTTTTGATAACAAGCATCTATCAGTTGTGAAGTGATATTGCATTGTGATTTTGATTTGCATTTCCCTGATGCTTAGTGATGTAGAGCATCTTGTCACATATCGATTAGCCATCATTATGTCTTCTTTAGAGAAATGTCTATTCAGACCCTCTGCCTATCTTTTACTTGGATTTTTTATATTGAGTTGTGTAAGTTCTTTATATGTTTTGGTTATTAACCCCTTGTTGGATATATCATTGCAAATATCTTCTCCCACCCAATAGGTATCTTTTTGTCTCGATGATTTCCTTTGCTGTGCAAAAGGCTGTTGTTTGATGTAGTCCAATTTGTTTAATTTTGCTTTTGTTGCCTTTGTCCAAGAAATCATATCCAAAAAAATATTAAGACCAATGTCAAAGAATTTACTGCCTGTGGTTTCTTTTTCAATTATATTTTATTGCTACTACAGTTATGCTATTACAGTTTTCCCATTTTTTTTCTCTCCCCTTTATCTCTTCTTGGCCCTATACCCAACCCCCACTCCACCTTCCAGTATTCCATCCCCCCTTAGTTCATGTCCATATGGATTGTACATATAAGTTCTTCAGTTTCTCTGTTTTCTATACTATTCTTAACCTTACCCCATCTATTTTACGCCTATCAATTATGCTTCTTATTCCCTGGATCTTTCCCCCTCCATTCTTCCCTCCCCTTCCCCACTGAAAACTCTCCATGTGATCTCCATTTCTCTGGTTCTGTTCCTATTCTAGTTGTTTGCTTAGTTTTTGTTTTTTAGGTTCAGGTGTTGATAGTTATGAGTTTGTTGTCATTTTACTGTTCATAGTTTTTGATCTTCTATTTCTTAGATAAGTCCCTTTAACATTTCACAGAATAAGGGCTTGGTAATGATGAATTCCTTTAACTTGATCTTATCTGGGAAGCACTTTATCTGCCCTTCCATTCTAAATAATAGCTTTGCCGGATAGAGTAATCTTGGATGTAGGTCCTTGCCTTTCATGACTTCAGATACTTTTTTCCAGCCCCTTCTTACCTGTAAGGTTTCTTCTGAGAAATCAGCTGATAGTCTTTTGGTCATTTCTTTGTAGGTAACTCTCTCCTTTCCTGTTGTTGCTTTTAAGATTCTCTCTTTATCTTTAATCTTGGGTAACTTAATTATGATGTGCCTTGGTGTGTTCCTCCTTGGGTCCAATTTCTTTGGGACTCTCTGGGCTCTCCAGACTTCCTAGAAGTTTATTTCCCTTGTCACATTGGGGGAGTTTTCCTTCATTATTTGTTCAAACAAGTTTTCAATTTCTCGCTCTTCCTTTTCTTCTGGTAACCCTATGATTCAGATGTTAGAGTGCTTAAAGTTGTCCCATAGGTGCCTTAGCCTCTCCCCATTTTTTTGAATTCTTGTTTCTCCATTCTGTTCCAGTTGGAAGTTTATTTCTTCATTTCATTCCAAACCATTTATCTGAGTTTTGGTTTCCTTCCCATCACTGTTAGTTCCCTGTATATTTTGCATTATTTCACTTTAGGTAGCCTTCATTTCTTCCTTCATTTTGTGACTGAGCTCAGTCAGTTCTATGAGCATCCTGATTACCTGTGTTTTGAACCCTGCATCAGATAGGTTGTCTATCTCCTCATTGCTTAGCTTATTTTCTGGAGTTTTGATCTGTTCTTTTATTTGGGCCATATTCCTTTGTCTCGGTACACCTGTTATGTTGTGAGGGAGCTGAGCCTTAGGTATTTGTCAGGGTGGGGCAACACTCTTGGCTGCCTAGTGGTCCTGTCTGTAGGGGAGGTGTCAGAGAGGGAACAATGCTGCTTGCTTGCTCTGCTCTAGTCCTACTTTCCAACGAACTCTCTTGTGATACTAGGAGTTTATCCCACCATTGTTACCCCTGCAGTATTTCTTGCTATTTTTGAGTCTTTAGTTTCCAGTTCAGTCAGCTCTACCTTGCCTGTGCATTCTGTCACCTTGCCTTGTGTCCTCTCCACTCAGCTGCTGCCCCTCCTACAGGTCTGGGTGAATGTTTCTTTAACTCCTTGGTTGTTGGAGTTCCATGCAGTTTGATTTTTTGGCACTTCTGATTGTTTGTTGTTTTTATATTGGTTGTTATCCTTCTTTTGGTTGGAAGTGAAGTGTTTCTACCTATGCCTCCATCTTGGTTGGAACTCCTGCCTATGATTTCTTTTAAGAGTTTTATGCTTAAATTTTAATTCATTTTGAGTTTGTTTTTATATATGGTGTAAGAAAATGGTCTAGTTTCATTTTTTTGGCATATATCAGTCCTCTTTTCCCAACAAAATTTATTGAAGAAATTATCTTTTCCCCGTTATATATTTCTTCCTCCTTGGCCATAGATTAATTGACCATATAAGCATGGGTTAATATCTGTACTTTGTATTCTATTCCATTAATCTATTGTATGATTTATAGTAGTACTATACTATTTTCATGACCATAGCTTTGTAGTATATTTTGAAATCAGAGAGCATGATACCTCCAGCTTTGTTGTTCTTTTTCAAGATTGCTTTGGCTATTCAGAGTCTTTTGTGGTTCCATATAAGTTTTAGGATTATTTGTCCTACTTCTATGAAAAATTATATTGGTGTTTTTATTTTTATTATTTATTTTAAAATTTTTTTTGTTGTTCAAGTATGGTTATCTCAATTTTCCTGTCATGACTCTCCCCTGCTCCACCCACTCCCACCTCCAACCCTCAATCCTACCCTCCTTTGGCTTTGTCCATGGGTCCTTTATACATGTTTCTTGATGACCTAAATAAGGATTGCATTGAATCTGTAGATTGCTTTGAGTAATATGGACATTGTAATGATATTAATTATTCCAATCCATGAACACAGTATACTTTTTCCTTATTTAGATCCTCTTCAATTTTTTTGTAATGTCTAATATTTTTCAGAGTACAGGTCTTTTGCCTCATTGGTTAAATTTATTTCTATTTACTTTATTCTTTTTGATGTAATTATAAATAAGATTGCTTTCTTAATCTCTTTTTGATAGTCCTTTATTAATGTATAGAAATGCCATAGATTCCTGTATATTAGTTTTTTATCCTGCAACTTTACTGAATTCATTTATTAGTTCTAACAGGTTTTTTTGTGAAATATTTAATATTTTTTATATATATATAGATATGTCATCTGCAAATAGTGACATTTTTACTTCTTCCTTTCTAGTTTGGTTGACTTTTATTTTTTTCTTGTATGATTGCTGTGGCTAAGACTTCTAATACTATGTTGAATAAAAATGGTGAGAGTAAGCATCCTTGTCTTGTTCCTGATCTTAGGGAGGAAGCTTTCCAGCACTGAGCATGATGTTAGCTGTGGGTTTGTATAATGGCCTTTATTTTGTTGAGGCATCTTCCTTCTATACCCAATTGCTGAGAGTTTTCATCACAAAGAGATGTTGAATTTTGTCAAATGCTTTTTCTTCATCCATTGAGATGATCATATAATTTTTATCTTTTTTTTTTAAACATGGTGCATTACATTCATTGATTTGTAGATATTAAACCATATTTGCATCCCTGGAATAAATCCCACTTGATCATGGTGTATGATCCTGTTATTTTTTATTAAAACAATTTTTAATCTTTATCAGAGGATGCTTTTTCTTTGTTTTTAGAGAGGGGGGAGTTGGGGCAGGGGTGAGAGAGAGAGAGAAACACTGATGTGAGAGAAATAGTGATTGATTGCCTCCTATAGGCTCCCTGACCAGGAACTGAACCTGCAACCTTTCAGTGCATGGGATGACACCAAACCAACTGAGCCACACTGGCTGGGCAATCCTTTTTATGTATTATTGATTTGGTTTGATAACATTTTGTTGAGAATTTTTGCATCTATGTTCATTCGGGATATTGGTTGGTAATTTTCTTTCTTATAATGTCTGTCTGGTTTTGTTATTAGGGTAGTGCTGGCCTCATAGAATGAGTTTGAATGCATTCTTTCCTTTTCATTTTTTGGAATAGTTTGAGAAGGTTCACATTAATTCTTTAAAAGTTTGGTAGAAATCACCTGTGAAGTGATCTGGTCCTGGAGATGAGGTTTTTGTTTATTTGTTTGTTTTGTTTTGTTTTCTGATTCAACTTGATTACTAATAATTGGTCTGTTCAGATTTTCTGTTTCTTCTTGATTCAGTCTTGGAAGATTGTATGTTTCAGGAATTCATCAGTATATTATAGTTTGTCCAATTTGTTGCCATATAACTGTTCGTGGTATTCTCTTATGATTGTATTTCTGTGGTGTCTATTTTAAGTTCTCTTTCATTTCTGATTTTATTTTTGGGCCCCCCTCTCTTTTTTTCTTCATGAATCTGGTTATAAGTTTATCAATTTCATTTATCTTTTCAAAGAACCAGCTCTTTCATTGATCTTTTCTATTCCTTTTCTGATATCTAGTTCACTTATTTCTGCTCTAATTTTTATAATTTTATTCCTTGTATAAACTTTGGGCTTTGTTCTTTTGTCATTCCATTAGGTGTCAGGTTAGAGTGTTTATTTGAGATTTCTTTTCTTGCTTTTTGAGGTAGCCTTATATTTCTATAAATTTCCCTTTTAAAACTAATTTTGCTGTGTCCCATAAATTATGGAATGCTGTTTTTCTATTTTTATTTGTATCAAGGTATTTTTTAATTTTCTATTTTTTCTTCATTAACCTATTTGTTATTTAGTAACATGTTGTTGAGACTCCACATATTTGTGTTTTTTCCAATTTCCTTCTTGTAATTGATTTTAGTTTCATGTTGTAGTCAGAAAAGATTCTTTGTATGATTTCAATCTTCTTAAATTTATTGAGACTTGTTTTGTGGCCTAACATGTGATCTATCCTGGAAACTGTTCCATGTGTGCTTGAAAATAATACATACTCCATTGTTCTTGGATGAAATGTTTTGTAAATATCTACTAAGTCCATCTGGACTAATGTGTCATTTAAGGCCGATGTGAAAAAGAGGGTTTGCCACTGGCTGTCTACTATCTTGTGAAGGTTGTGGGTCAGGTGTTTCTCCCCAGGTTTCCTTAACTATGGCCAGGGACAGGGTCACAGATCCCCAACCTCTGGGGGGAGGTGTGAGCAGGGATACCTCAGTAATGACCACCTACAACTAATGAATGGGGAAGCTAAAATTTGAACCCAGGTTTCCCCCACAGTTTAACTTCTCCCATGATTCTATTCCCCAGGGCAAAGTCAGTTTGGTAGGGCACTATTCCCTTGTTTGTTGACCTCCTTGTTTTTCCCAGCAGTGTTTCCATTGTAAAGATGACCAGCAGGAAGAGACACCTGAAGCAATATGGGGCTCCTGGCACTGGGGCTGCTGGGTGAGGGAGGTGCTGTGGAAGGCTGAACCAAATTTGTGATTGCAATAGGTGAACCACAGTTAACCTTTCCAACAGCAAGGTCCTGGAGGAGGAGTAAGATCCTGACTGTGAGGCCAAAGGGGCCACTGGTGGACAATAGCCTGTGGTTGGTACCAACACAATGCTTGGCAAATCTGGGCACTCACTATTGGACTGTTTTTGACTGATTGATTACAGGAACGAATTTGTCAGAGATGGGATTATTTATTCTGTTCTGGGCTGAGAGGAGATAGTATTTTTGTTCGTTTGTTTAATTTGACTATGAAATTGGCAACATAACCAGAAATAGGAGCAATTTAGGAGAATGCCATCTAATACAGCCAGGAAAATTTGGTGCTAAAATGGTGTATCTCCAGACTGGTTCTCATTGCATGGCCCCCAATTCTCAGACCTGAGCAATTCTGCAGAAGGATGTGTGGATAGCTAAGCTGGCATCTCTGTACATGAAAGGTGACAAGCTGACTCAATGGAGATGCACACAAACACACATACACAACCACATGCGGGGGCCTAATTAGGAAATATAGTCATCCAGAGGAATTAGAAGAACTGAGATCGAGTGTAGCAGACTGACAATTTTTAAATCTGCAGAAGTGCTTATTTCAAAGTGATACCAATATTTCACTCTTACTATGCCAGGCTTGAGGCCAGGCACTCTCTGTGCATTAGCTCACTTGTTGCTCCCCGAAGCCCTGTGAGGATTTCCCCTTTACCAATGAGAAAACCGAGGTGCAGAAAGGTAAAGGGTGAAGGCGTTGCTCAAAGTGCTACAGCTGTGGTGGAGCCCAGGCAGAGCCTTCACTGAGTGTGAGGAAAAGATGACCCTAAGATGCAAAACCAAGTTTTTAAAATAGAAATGAGACTAATTTGGGGAAAGTAAAAATCACTGGAAGGCTTTGGGATGGGTTACTACAAGCTTGTGGAATCTTCTGGATGCATTAAAAAAAGGCGTAGGTTGTTGTTTGCAATTGTGAAAAGGTAGAAAGAGCTCAAGCATCCATCAAAGGATAAAGGGATAAACAAATGTGGTATTTACAGTGAATGGAATATTATTCAGTCTTAAAAAGGAAGGAGGGGGGTTCTGGCAGAGCAGGCGGGGGGGGTGCTTGGGTGGCACTGCTGCTAGGAGTGCAGTGGGTGGTTTGCGGCTGGCGTGTGATGTGTGATGTGATGCTGCTGACTGAGCTGTTGGAGCTCACTGCCTTCTATGTAGTCACAGCCAATCTAAGCCAATCTGGTACTATTCCTGAATGGTGCACTACTGGGCTGCAGCTCTTCATGAGTTGGCTGGCCAGTGTGTGGCTTGGTAGGACTTGTACCATCCTGCTCAGCTTGGCACTCTACCTGCTGGACTTGTTGGCCTTCTGGCTTCTGGCCACACCCATTTTACATGCAACTCTTTGTGGTGGCCCTGTGACCTTCAAGCCTCTCAGCTGCTTGGCACTGCTGCCTTGACATGCCCACCCAACCACCTGCTACTGCGTGCCTGCTGTGCTCAACGTGCTCTCGATGGTTGGCCTGGGTATGGGTGCTGGGGGCATCAAGGCCAACATCACACCCTTTGGTGCCAACCAAGTTTAAGATTGAGGTCCAGAAGCCACAAGAGGGTACTTTTATTGATTTTACTGGAGTATTAATGTGGATTAACATTCAATCATCTAGCTAGGAGGCATTGCCTACATTCAGCAGAACATGAGCTTTGTGACCAGCTACCACATCCCCACTGTCTGCATCAGCTTCTCTTTCCTGATCTTCCTCTGAAGCCAGAGCTTTTTCATCACAAGCCCCCTGATGGCAGTGCCTTCACTGATATGTTCAAAATTTTGACATATTCATGCCATTCCCAAAAGTGGGTGGAGAATACAAACCTAGTGCTGAAGGCAATGGAGTCTTTCAGCAATCCAGATAGAATTCCAGATGAGGTCTGTTTGATTCAAGCTAGATGTCTTGTGGAGGCCATTTACGAAAGACAAAGTGGGAGATGTAGGAACTCTTGTTGAGATTATCCCTGTTGTTTTGGCTTTGATATCTTACTGGACATTGTATTTTTCAAACGCAGATAACTCATGTTTTAGAGTCTTTATCTGAGGATTCCAGAGATCTCCAGTATTACAACTACTGCTCAAATGTTTCTGGCAGCCTGGATCACCACGATCCACACAGGGCTCATCCTCTTAAGTCCCTTAAGGATAAGCTGCTTGATCCCATTTTGAGAAGACATGGCTTATCATCCTTGTCCTTAAAAAGGATCCTGTTGGCATGTTCTTTGTCATGTGTTTGGCCTTCGCTGCTGGCATTTTGGAAGCAAAAGGCTGGACCTTATGAAAGAGAAAACCTTTAACCAGACCATGGAAATGTGTGTATTTTGCCACGAATTTGCCTACACTGCGCCAGGTCCCACAGTTTGTGCTGATTGGCATCAGTGGGATATTTGCAAGTATAGCAGGTCTGGAATTTGCCCACTTGGTGGCCCCCAAGTCCATGCAGAATGCCATCAAGGGCTTGTTCTTCTTCTCTGGCATTGGGTCCCTCATGGGCTCGGGCCTGCTGGCACTGGTGTCCATCAAGGCCGTGGAGTGGATGAGCAACCACACAGACTTTGGTAATATTGGCTGCTATTTGAACTATTACTTTTTCCTTCTGGCTGCTGTTCAGGGAGCTACTCCCCTGCTTTTCCTTATTATTTCCATTAAATACAACCATCAGCAATCAGGAGTGAATGGGATGCCTGCCAGCAGAAGGGCCTGATATCCCTGAAGTTCAAGCGGGGTCCATTAGACTGACAGTACAGGGAAGGAATTGGCTGGGCGGGCACTGCAGAGGGCAAGATTTTAAATGGCCATAGATGTCTGACTTTTAAAAACTGGCATACTATCTGGGTTGGTATCTTCTTTTCTTCTACCCAGATGAACTAGGCAAGTGACTTTCTGTGGTTTAGCTCCTGTTAATTGAGCTTCCTCGAGCCGAAATGCAGAAGTGTGTTGCTTCTCCTCAGTAAAGATCTCTCTGTCCATCCTGCAGCTGTTTCCTCTCTGACAAACCCACAGACGGAAAGGAACTGCACAGTCTTGGGATACTGAACACACGTTCATTGGCATCTAAATATTTTCAAATGTTATTATTATCCCCCCACAACCTGACTTTTTTCCTTTTTAATTAACAAACTTATACTAAAGAATGGGAGGGTTTCTCAAGAGATAAAAATGTGGTCAAATGTTGCAAAGATTTTATGTAAAAGTCATGTTTATGGTTTCTTTTGTAAACCACACATCTTGCCATTGCCAGGTTCTTGGGTCTAGGCTGGTGGTGAATGTATTTATCTGCTGCTTCAAAGAATACTTATTTTTTAATCTATTGACACTGCCTTTTGATTTCCTTAAGAAAGAAGATGCACCAGGAAATATTTTAGACCATATGTCTTGTCTCATTGTGCAAAACAACTTAAAATTGTATTTGAAAACCTTGCCCAGTCAATCCTTATATATAATTTGGGTACCATTGAGAGAGGCTAAAGACCCATCATGGTGTGATATAAGGACAAGGTTAGGGTTAGGGTTAGGGTTTAGGGTTAAGGTTTTAATACAATTAAAAATAGTACAAAAAGTATTAAATGTGAACCTGAAGTATTTGACTAGCCACCAACTTTTGTATCATTATTTTACATGTATGTGGGGCTCTGTGTTAAACAAACTATATTTTATTTGTTGCTATAAAAAAAGGAAGGAAATTCTGACGTATGCTACAACATGGAAGAACCTTGTGGACGTTATGATGAGTGACATAAACAGTCACAAAAGGACAAATCTGTATGATTCCACTTGTATGAGGTATCTGGAGGGATCAAGTTCATAGAGACAGAAAAAAATGGTGGTTGCTAAGAGCTGGGGACAGGGATGCAGGTAGTTATTTACTGGGTACGTACTTTCACTTGGGATGATGAAAAGGTGTGTGGATGGATGGTGGAAATGGCAGTACAACAATGTCAACAACAATGTCAGTGTACTTTAATGCCACTGATCAGTACAAATAAAAATGTTCAAGATGGTAAATTTTATGTTATGTGTATTTTACCATAATTAAAAACAAATAGGATGCTTAATGCAGCACTTTCTGAAGGTCAGGCCTGGTCCCAAGGACAAGCTGTTGTTTCCTCAGATGTCATGTGCCATGTGCTAGGAATACAGGTGTCACATCCTCCCCTGGCCAGGCCCATGTTCCCTGATGTGCTCTTAATTGCCAGCTATGAATTCTGCTTCTTATGTGTAGCTCTTAGCATCTTACAAGGTTGAGCACTCTCACACTAGGGCTCAGCAGGCTCGGGCCCCGGGAAGTGGTGTTTTTGTGGGCAAGCTGGGTCTGTGGTTTCTAAGACATTGACTGGGTTTCATGTTGCAACCCTGGGAAGGAGGATTGGGTGCTTTTTGCATGAAAAACATTGTGGTCCAGTTTATGTGTGGATGAGTTTTCTAGAATAATTACATCTAAGACTCAATTTGGGATGTGTGATTCAAAAAGGAAAACACAGTGGAATCATGCACATGATGCAGATGGAAACATAAGAGTTTGTGCTGCTTTCAAATTTCCAAAAACTTGGGGCACAACTTGTGGTGGATCGAAGGGGCCCTTTAAGTACACTATCAGAGTTTGGTGGTAGACATCCTTGGACAACGCCTCCCTTTGGCACCCAAAGTTCTTACCTCCATCGCTACTTTGCAAATCTTGTATAGGGTTCAAGTACAAGGCTTTTTGCCTTCCTCTGGCCTCTCTCCTCCCCAGGGCCAGGTGGAGGTGGCAGCCGTGAGTGCAGACACCCGTGAGGCCGGCATCCTTCCCCATGTTTACTGCCCAGTTTGGATTTGTCTTTGTGTAAATTGCCCATCCACATCTCCCTGTTTTTTAAAACTAGGTTGTTGCTTTTTCCTTATTAATTGTTCATAATTCTCAATGCAAATTCTTTAACTGATACATATGTTGCAAATATTTTGTTCCATTCTGTTGTTTTGAAACTGAATTCTGTTGTTGTATACAATTTAAACATTTGCACTTTATTTCTATTTACCCTAAATTTACCAAAATTTCTTGTGATGCTTTCATAGTGTGTGATTTATCTGTTCTTTGATTCATAGGAAATTCATTTTTATTTGTGTGGTGTGAGGTAGGGATCTAAACTTAATTTTTTCCCAGTAAACTTTATTGATTATTCCAACAGAATTTATTTAATTTCCCACAGGTTTGCAATCCCATCAATTTCATATTCACTTGCTTATGCACATGCGTACACATATACAACTAAATTATGAGAATTTTGAAGGGTGTTTTATCTATTGACAGTTATTTAACTATTGATTTAGTTTTCAAGAAAAATCTCTTTGGGTTCATTAAGCAACTAATTATTTTATGCGATTGTGTTTATTAATCCTGCATTTTTCTTTGCTTTGCTAATTTGTTTTCTGTGGTTTTCTTTTCTTGTCTCTTGAGTTGAATGTTTAGTGCTTCCATTTTTACTTAAATTTTTTCTAATATTTGCATTAAAATCTGTAAACTTTTTTCAGAATACCTCTCAGACAGCAACATACTGGTTTTTATATGCTCAGCCATGTTTGTTTTAAAATAGTTCACTATTCCACTTGAGTTTTCCTATTGCTTTAAAGTTCTTGGAAGTTCTTCTTTTGCTGTTAATTTATATTTTATGGAATTTTGTTCAATAAAGATGTCCTGTGAGATTCCTGCTTGAAAGCCTATTGAGGTTTTCTTTGAAGCCTAATTATGGCCGTTTTTTCCTGTGGGTTTTGTGTGTTTGAAATGGATGTGTATTTTCTGCTTATTGGTACAAAATTCTCTATTAAATCATTCAAAGCATCTTGATTCTCACTTTTGGGGGGTCTCTTTAACCTGTTGAGGTTTGGATGAGATCTGTTAAAGTGTCCCTTGTGAGGAGGACTTGTCTATTTTTTGACTTTCTATCAGTTTCTGTATTAAATATTTTGGTGCATCAAATTGATAATTGTAATATAGGTTTTGCTTTTTTATTAATTAGGTATGTTTTTCTCTGTCCTCTTAGATGCATTTATCTTTGAATTCTATTGTCTGGAAGTAACATTGCTCTGGTATCTGTTTGTTAGTGTTTGCCCGCTCTGCTACTTAAATGTTCTGTTTATCCTTTTTGCATTATTTTGTTTTGGGAGTATCTTGTAGTCCCAGTATTTCTGCCTTTATAGAAAAACTTAACCTTGGATTTTTAGTGATAACCAATGTTTGAATTTTTCTTGCCATGTTGTTCTGTTTATCTCTAAAATGTTACCTGTTTCTTCCCTCTTTAATTGAAAAAATTTCCCTGGCTGGTGTGGGTCAGTGGATTGAGAGCCAGCCTGCAAACCAAAAAGTTGCCAGTTCTGTTCCCAGTCAGGGCACATGCCTGGGTTGTGGGCCAGGTGCCCAGTTGGGGGCATGTGAGAGGCAACCAATCTCTCACACACCAATGTTTCTCCCGCTCTCTTTCTCTCTCCTTCCCACTTTCTCTAAAAATAAATAAATAAAATCTTTAAAAAATCTTTTTTGCTCTTTGATTTTTTTGCTTTCTTTTTAATTTTAATGTATTGAAAATAATACATCTCAATTCTGTATTTTTCTGACTACTGTTAAAACTTTAATTCACACGTTGACACCAACCTTCCCCTACTAATGTCGATTTAACTACACTCACACTCCTCATCCCTCACTGTCCCATCTGAACACGACGGAAACCTGAACTCCCCTTGCTCTGTCCTCACTTCCTGCCATTTTCAGGTTGTCTAGAGTGAGCATCAAGATCATTGCTAATTTTTTCTTACAATCAATTTATGTGTAACTATATACCTTATTCTTTATCACTTTTTAAGATTCCCTGACTGTATTTTGGACTGTGCTGCATTTGCTGAAGACTATCCCTTAGTAATTCTTCCAGAGAAAGGGCCTGAATAGTAAACTTCCTGTGTTCTTGTTAATCAGGCGCTGCTGCATTAATGCTATACAACAATTAACCAGGGGCCCTGTAGTTTACAATGACAAACATATGTTTTACTGGCTTGTGGGTCTGTTGACCAGCTGGAGTTTGGCTGCTCCTGGACAGGCTTGGCAGGGCTTGGCTGCAACAGTAAGTCAGATTTGGACCTGCTCCATGTATCTCATTCTGGGAGGAGCAGCTCCCTGGGGCACGCTTTTCTCGTGGAAAATCATAGGAGCTGGAGAGGCTGGGCCAAACCTTGCAATAACATCTTCGGTTTTTGCTCACATATCACTGGCAAGTCACATGGCCAAGCCTATAGCCACTATGGTGGGGGTGTATATTCCTCTTTCTCTGCTAGGAGGCATTTTAAAATTTCATAGCCTAGGGAGGAGAGTGAAGAATAGGGAACAATAATTCAATTTACTGTGACAATTGAGTTCCCACCTCTTCCCTGCAGTTAAATAGTAGTTTGGTAGGGTGTGGATATTCTGTTCTGTTCTTTTTCCCCTCCCACCTCCCCCTTGCTCCCTCTCTCCTTTTCCTTCTCTCTCCACCCCCTCCTCCTTTTTCTCCCCTTCTCCTCTTCCTCCTCTTTTTTTCATAAAGCCTATCTTCTCTTATACCTGGAAGATTTTACTTGTCCTCACTTTAGTGCTTCTTGCTTAAAATTTTAAAAATTTCTACTTTGATTGGTATAAAATTAATTATGTTTACTTTGAAGTTCCCTTCTGTTTCCTGCAGATTCTTTTTCTGGACAATTTATTCTTCGCTTTTATGAGTTTGGTGCTTCTTCCATGATGATCATTTTCTTTAAATGGTTTCCTTTCGTGGATGTGTTTTTCAGTTGTTCATCGGAGACTGTCAGAATGCCGTATGTCCTTTACTACAGTCTAGTGATGAGGGTGTGGTGGGACAGGGTGGGCAGTCTCTGGATGTGGGTTCGGCATCTGTCCAGTCTCATTTGTCATGGGTCTTGTGAGCTTCTGGTTCTCTGAGCATGCTTTTGTGGGTATCTATCTCAGTCAGAGATTATTTTATTTTATAAAGCATACTTTATTGTCATCTCTAGAGATCTGGGATGAGAGCACAGGAAGGCATGTGTGCTCTGGCTGGTGTCTTCTCAGATCCCTTCCTGTTGTAAGTTTGAAAAGGGAAGTGAGAGTCTAAGAACCCTGGAGAGAAGGAGCAGGAAAGGGAGCCAGCTGTTCAAGTCCTGTCAGTTGGGTCCCTTTCTGCATTACAGGCCTGGCTCAGTCTCTGGGGACCATCAATGGGTGGGGGTGCAGATAAAGTCCACTCTTCTCCTTTTCTGCCTTCTGCCTCTTTTAGCCTCCTACTTCCTATCCTAGGGCAGTTGGGGAAAAAGCCGGCCACAGCTCTGGTAAGCACCCTCTGCACGGCTGGCACTCGCGTGGTGGGCCTCTATGGAGGCACATGCATCTGTTCTTTGGAGGACCCAGCAGGCTGCCCCACTGCACAAACTTCTTTTGGGCTCAAACTTTTCTTTTTAATGTATCCTTTACTCCAGGAATACCTTTTGCCAGCTGAAGGATGCATTCATTCAGTCATCAGACATTTGTTGAGTGTGCTAGGTACTTAGGTGTAAATCAGGGTGTGCCGAGATAATCTGCAGAGGTCCTGCCTCACTGGGGCTTTCCATTCAATAGAGAGGGTTCTAGTAGCACCTGAAGAACATACAATACAAAGGGTGTCACTTCTGCTTGCTGAGGTGGAGAGATGCATAGACTGGTTGAGAAAGATTTCATAGAGGATATGAGTGTTCACTGAGACATGAGAAGTGAGTGGGCATTTTCTGAGCAGCGTAAAGAGGGAGAGAATTGCAGCAAGTGAGGCTTTGAGGTAGATAGTAGGTCCAGCCCTCATTCCCAGCAGTGAGGCAGTGAGTCCCCGGGAGGTTCAAACAGGGGAGATGCGGCTGCCTTCATCTTGGGATCCAGAGAGACCCAACTGGCAGGTGTGAGGTGGAGGGGCTGAGTGGGGCCAGTCAGATGTGGGGGCACCATTAAGAGGTTGTTTGGAGTCCTGAGAGCTGGTTAAGAAGAAAGTGTCCGTGAGGGTGCTCCTGTTTGGGAACCTCTCATGCAGAGCCAGGTGCACAAGCTGCTGGACCAACATCAGGGCTCAGGCGGGAGCCAGGCCACATTGCCATGGAGGGTGTTGTCCCTGGACACAGCGGCTCCTGAGGCCCATTCCCTTACAATGCACCTCTTCTCAGGGCTCTGGGGAGAGAGACAGGCTGAGCCTGAGAAGGGAAGCAGGGCCTCAGGTGATGTAATTGCCCACATGGCGGCGAAGCGGTGAAGTGGCAAGGCAGGAACAGGAGGACTCAGAATAAATTAGTCAGTGTGTTTGAGGCGGCGGGGGTGGGGGGTGCTGCGTCATCCAGGTAACACTTTTTGTTACACCAGGGAGAGAGAAGCAAGAGGAAGAGTGGCTTGTCTTGTTCTCTGATGTGTGCTGCTAATAGGAAGTCATCTTGAGTCCAAACAAGTGAGTTTGGAAGTATTGGGCTGTCTGCTGTTTTTGTCCTGCATGTCACACATGCCCATTTACCAGCTGGGCCCAGCTCCAGGGCCAGTGGTGTGGCCTCCCAGATGTCCCTCTCAGAGCTCCTGGGTTCCTGGCACTGAGCCTCACCATTAAACCCGGGGTCGGGTAGGAGTGTTCTGCATTTTGGAAATGGCATTATCTGGTACAGTTAGTGCTAATTATAATGGGATTTCATTTGCAACAAAACTCAGCTGAAAGCCCCCTTTTAGCTTCCCACTATTTTCTTGTAGAAGAGCTGTGAGAAAGAGGCATTGTCAAATTTTATTGTGGGTTGAAATGTCTCCTGTTGGATTCTGGCACAGAAACAATTTCTTCTGGAGTGCTGTAAAATGTCCTTTTAGCGTATTAGAGGAGTAGAAAAAAGTATCTTCACTTTGGAGTATTTTACCCCCTAAGGACTTCCTGGATTTGTGTCATGAGCTTAAAACTGTCAGGTGTGGTACTGGTCGGAGGTGGGGGCAGTTATGAAACAAGTGCAAAAATGCTTCATTTATCTGGAGGCCACTTTTCTAGGAGACTTGGTTATCTGGAACCTAGCCAAAAATGAGATTACAGTAAAAACAGCCACCAAACTGCCAAAATGTGATCAAAAGGCCGAGTACCCAGGCTCTGGCTTGTAACACACGTCTGTTAGATACTCCTTCATAGTCAATTTACTCTGAATTTAGATACAATAAAAACAATCTTGGCTATGTGTTTCTTTGACCCTCAGTAAATTAGAGGGATTGAAAGGAGGAGCCTTCCCAAAGGAGTGACCAGAAGTCGGAGTGACGGCTGGCAGGCTGGCCGTGAGGCGGGGAGAGGAGTGCTATAAAGAACAGGTGGGAGAGCAGCCGTCTGCTGAGCCAGGTGGGGCAGGAGGCGGAAGTGTGGCAGAGGGTGGGGGGCAGCAAGAGGAGCTCAGCTTTTGGTCCATTTTGTGACCATGCAATCCATCCAGAAAAATTTCTATCCCATGTGATTGAAATAAAAGCAACTTTGAAACTTTAGATTAAAGGGATATTCACTTTTGTAAAATTTGTATCTTCCCCAAAGGTTACCACCAAGATGCCGATACGGCCTTGTCACAGGGGCAGCCACCCCCGCGGTCCAGGCGGCCGGCACAGCCCATGAGGGTCTGCCTCTGTCTGGTCAGCTGTGAAAGGCGGGGGCAGTGTCTTGCACAGAGTAAGCATCAAAAATATGTGGGAATTGATTATTTTTAGTCTACTTTCTCTCTGTCAGGTAGAGTAATTTCAATTGTTCTACTTTGCAGCTCACTGGTTCTTTTCCCCTCCATGCTGCTGTTGAGTCCATTCAAGGAGCCTTTTATTTCAGCTAGTTTACTGTTCAGTCCTAAAATTTCTATTTGGTTCTTTAAAAAAAATCTATTTTCTTGCTGAGGCTTTTAATTTATTTGCTGAGAGTTTCCTTTTTTTTTTTCTTCATTGGTTTCAGGGGCATTTATAATTGCTTGTTGAAGCGTATTTATGATGTCTGCTTTAAAATCTGTGTCAGATTATTCTGACCTCTTGGACACCTCTCTGTTGGTACACACCGGTGCCTCTCTACTGAGCAGGGTGGCAGTGGCTCATTATTGCTCCTCGTATGGCCTCAGGGGACACCTCTCAGGGCTGCAGAAGGTGGGGGCCTCATTACTGCTGGGCTGTCCTGAAGACCCTGACTTTGCTCTCTGTTGAGCCTACTGCAGCAGGGGGCGAGCAGCCTCACCGATGCAGGCTGGGGCTGGAAATTCAGGCTTCCCCGATTGTCTCCACTGACACCATGTTGTGGCAGGAGGTGCTTCTTACTGTGGGTGAGGATGGAGGTTCCAGCTTTCGACTCAGCCTTTCCTGATAAGGCCGGACAGGTGGATGGGGCCCCTCCTTCCAGGCTGTTCAGGGCAGCAGTCTGAGCTCCATTTTGCCTTTCTGTGCTCGTATGGGAAGGGGTGGGGCCACCGTTTTTCCTAGGGGATTTGGTTGTGGTAGGGTAGTTGAAAGTTTCCTGTCTTTCTAACTTTTTTTTTTCCTGTCCTTTGGCTGGACAGGGAAGGCTCTTGTTGGGGTTACTTTTGCCTTTGCCCATTGGTGTTTCCAGTTTGCTGGCTTCTTCAACTCCAAGTTGGGGATACATAAGACAAAAAGTAACTCAGCGAACTCATTATTGTTTTGTTACTTGGGTTCTGAGTTCCCCAGCCTGTCTGCCTTCTCTCTGCCTTTCAGAGCCTCTGTCTATCTACCTATCGTCATATTTCGTGTCCAGGACTTTCAGTTGAACTTAGCAGGGGAACAGGAAAAGTGCAAGTATTTTATCTTTCCAATAGCTGAAATTTTGGTGTTACAGTTTTAATGATAAGAAACTTGCCCATTTTAACTAATTTATAACAGGTTCCAGCCCAGTGGATTATTAATTTGTGAACATGATCAAACTCCAATACA
Organism: Phyllostomus discolor; assembly: GCF_004126475.2. Classification (NCBI taxonomy): domain Eukaryota; kingdom Metazoa; phylum Chordata; class Mammalia; order Chiroptera; family Phyllostomidae; genus Phyllostomus; species Phyllostomus discolor. The sequence goes on along the minus strand of NC_040908.2, from coordinate 65,216,850 downwards.
ATAAAAGTACCACTAGAAGGGCTGTGTTCTACATACCATGCACCAATTACACAGTGCTTTACAGCTGTGACTAGCTGTTGTGAGCAAATCTTGTAACCGGAACCCTCACTGTAGCATTGTTCTTCAAAATCCATGTTGAGAAATCCCTTAATCTCGTGGGTTTAAGTAAGATTAGCATCTGAACAGTTGCTTAACAAAACTACTGTTTCTACACAAACCGTGATTTATATCAGGAAACGTGCTCTTGACGTTTCTTAAAGAAGCACCACCAGCTAATTATGGCAAACACATACTTGGCTGACTTGGTTTTTCAGACAAAAAAAAAATCATTCAGTGAGAATCGGGGGTCTGCCAGGTGTAAGAAGAATGGTAGTGCTGGAAGGTGGAAAAGGAAGGGTGGTCTCTGATCCAAGAACCCACTGCCTGGTGGGGAAGAGATATGCAAAGATGGGATTTCAGTGAGAGAGGGATGGGTTCTAGGACCGAGGGAAGAGACAGTCCTAGAGGGACCTTGGTGGGAGGAGCTTCCTGGTGGGAAGGGTGTGGCCACAGATGTTGGGCAGCGGTAATGCTGAGGTGAGCAGCCACTCTGGGCTGAGAGTCTGGGGACAAGGATGGGGGAGAAGGAACAAACAGCACCTGGGGCCGCCAAGGAAGAGAAACCAGTACTGCCGAGGGAGAGTTGGCGGTGGAGTGGCGTGGGAGACAGCTGGAAACGTGGGCAGAGGTGATTAACTGAAGATCCGGATGCCGCGGATTGAGTAAAAATTTTTGTTAAAGACAAAACTGTTACAGAACAATACAAGGGGGGCCTGGGACAATATACTATTACTGAAAGAAACCACCAGGTCTGTTATGTCCGCCGTCTATAGGAAAGATGTCTCTCAATGCCAGAGATTCGTGAAAAGGAAAGGGAATGTTTATTTAATGCTATACAAATTTAAAGTAGTGACCTAATGTCTTCATCAAAAATCCTAAAATCCCTTAAAACACCCACAAACACACACAGTCCTTCCTTCCCCCTTTGCCCAGTCCAGAGTACCATATCTCAGGAAAGGAAATAGAAGTCCATGGTTCAGGCAGTTCCCAGCTCTTCCCAGTAATCCATGCTAGGCTGGTAGGCCTCCCTCAGATCCTGGCACCCTCAGCTGAGTCGCCGGGATCTCTGCTAAAGCTGGGTGGTGGTTCCCCCTTCTAAAGCTGAGGGGGTCCTCACTCTGGCAAAGTCGAGTGGCTCTCCTTTCTATTGTCATAGCTGCATGGTCCTCTCACCCATGGCCATGGGAGTCCCCACTCAGCCAAAACCTCGTGCTTCTCCCCACAAAGTTGCGAGGTGAGGGGGGGGGGTCGCCACTCTGCCAAAGCTGAGTGGCGATTCTCTGCTAAAGCCACATGGTGATCCTCTCTCACAGGGCTGCAGGAGTCTCCACTCTGCCAAAGCCACATGCTTCTCTCCTCTCAGGGCCACGGTTGGGGGAGGGGGGGCGCTACTCTGCCAAAGCCCAGTGGTTTTCTCCTCCACTGGCTGCTGCATCTGGGCTTAAATCCCTGCGCCAATCTTCCTCTGCAGCCTCATTTCCTACTCCTCCCACACTCGGCCTCACATGCCAGAACTCATATCCTTCCAGCTTTACTGGACTGCCATCATGAGTCTGGGCAGGCATGGCCCCATGTCATGGAGCCAATCATCTCCAAGCTCCCACGCAGGCGCTGTAACTCAGGGGACCTGCCCCTCAGTCACATCTTGGGTGAGGGGTCCCTTTCCATCCTCCTGGCCCAGAGCATGTCCAGAGCTATTTAGCATATCCAAGCGACCAGCCAAAGTCTATAGGTATGTCAAATGACTATCCCATGAATTAGCTGCAAAGCTGCCATGCATGTTCTTGCTCTGTGTGCCCCCTTCCCCCAACTCACACTTGTGGGGGAAGGGGTGAAGACATCTTAAAATCTCCTGGACACCTTGAGTTCTGGACCCCATTTCAAATCCCTATTTGGGGTCCTCCTCTTGGCTGTACCCTGTAACAGAAATAGTTTTGAGGAAATAATGCTCTTTAGTTTTTGATTTGTAGTTTTGCAGCAGTTAAAAACATGGACTTGAGACTAAAAATGTGAAACAAATTGAAAAGTCTGGTGTGTGTGAAAGAAATGGAGGTGGTACCCTCCAAGGGCATTGCTGAGCCAAGAAAAGAGGAGAGTGGGGCACGGGAAATGTGTGCCCAGGGGACAGAGACGTTCAGGGAGGTGGTGTTTTTTTTTTATGTTGCTGGGCAGTGCTGAGGCCACAGTACACCCGTCGCCTTCAGCACAGGGGTGTTTTCAGAGCTGGGCATGGAGGCCAAGGGCCGCCCCATGGAACAAGTCGTTTGAAACTTCATACCCAGTGCGTAACTGCATGAGATGGCCCTCTGGGTCCCTTTTACCTCTGAGAGTCTGTGATTCTCACTGAGCCCCGAACAAGTCTGACGCAGAGCAAAATGGGTTACTGTTGGCCAGATGAGAATTGAGCTGGGGCCAGAGCCCACTGGTCTGTTGTGGGACCCTCTGAAGGAAGGGAAACATCACAGTTTTCAGTGTATGTTTTCTCCACACGCCTTCCTTTTTAAGAGTCCTCAGACGCCCGGCCCTTCCAGGTTGGTCTGACTCTGCGAGAGCTGCACTGGGAGCCTGTTATGGGCTTATGTGCAAATTCTTCCCCGGGCACCCAGATTGGACCCTGTCCCCAGGCCTGCTTCAGAACCAGCCTTGTTCCAGGTTGGGGTATTTTGACCCAGGCCCAATCGAACCCACTACAGACACAGTATTGTCAGCGTTGGCAGGGAGCTGAGCCAGCCATGGACTAAGTCACACACTGTGCGGGAAATGGTGTGCTCTTCTTCACCTACTGTTCTCACAAATACTGCTTCTCCCTCTTCTGCCCTTTCCCTTATCTTCTTCCCACTCCTGGGACTGATTAATAATAAAAATAAAAACACATCATAGCCAATGTACTGAATATTTATTGTGTTTGAGGCAATATTAGGCCTATTTAACCTCCTCAGTCACCCTAAAAGTAGGTTTTGTTGTTATTTCCATTTAGCAGATGGGGAAATGGAGGACCGAAGTGACTGAGAAACTTGCCCAAGCTGGTGAAGCTGGAACCTCACTCCTGAGCCCAAGTCCTAGAGCATCTCACACGTGAAGCCTCATCTGATTTCTTCTAAAGATTCAGTCAGCAATCTCCCTGCTTTGGCCCTCATCCCCCCACCAAGGTGTGTAGCAAGGTGGGAATGCTATGAGGCTAAGTCCAAAAATTGCTCCCTCCCAAGTATGAGGCTGAGTGGACATTCACTCCTGTGCACACCCATATAAGCGCCACTAAGGTCAAGACACAAAACACGCCAGCTCCCCCCGTGCCTTCGCCAGACCACCGTGACCACTGCTCTGACTTCCATGACCATGGTTTAGCTCTGCCTTTTCTTGAACTCCTTCTAAATGGGAACAGTGGGCCCTCTTTTATGTCTTGTCACTTCCACTCAGCATCTGTAAAGTCCATATAGCACTGTGCTAGTAAATTGGATCTCGGGGGGAAAAAAAAAAGAGAAGAGTAGAGAGCCCAGTCATTAACCCAAACCTTTATAGTCAATTACTATTTACCAGAGGAAATAAACACAAACAACGGGCTAAAGACAGTTTATTCAGTAAATGGTGTTGGGAAAATTAGACAGATATGTGCAGAAAAATGAAACTAGACCACCTTCTTACACCACACACAAGAATAAATTCGAAATGAACTAAAGACTTACATATTAGACCCCAAAGCATAAGAATCCTAGAAGAAAACATAAGCAGCAAAATCTCAGACATAGCTCATAGCAATATTTTTATCAGATATATCTGCCCAGTCAAGGAAAACAAAAGAAAAATTAAACAAATGAGACAACATCAAACTAAAAAGTTTTTGCACAGCAAAGGAAACCATCAACAAAATAAAAAGACAGCCCACAGAATGGGACAATATAGTCATCGATACATCTGATAAGGGGTTAATATCCAGAATTTATAAAGAACTTGCAAAGCTCCAAAAACCCCCCAAACAATGCAATTAAAAAATGGGCAAAGGACCTGAATAGACACTTCTCTAAGGAGGACATACAGATGGCCAATAGATACATGAAAAAGTTCTCAGCATCACTCATCATCAGAGAGATACAAAGGAAAACCACAATGAGATATCATCGCACACCTGTCAGAATGGCTATCATCAATACAGCAACAAACAACAAGTGCTGGTGAGGATGTGGAGGAAGGGAAGCCCTTTTGCACTGTCAGTGGGAATGCATACTGGTGCAACCACTGTGGAAAGTGTCATGGAGATATCTCAAAAAATTAAAAATGGAACCGCCTTTTGACCCAGTGATCCCACTTCTGGGAATATATTCAAAGAAACCCAAAACACTAATCAGAAAGAATATAAGACCCATATGTTTATTTATAGTCACCAAGATACAGAAGCAACCCAAGTGTCCATCAGTAGATGAGTAGATAAAACAACTATGAGACATTTAAATAATGGAATACTACTCAGCCATAAAAAAGAAGAAAAATTTGCCCTTTTGGACAGTATAGATGGACCTGGAGAACTTTATGCTAAGTGAAATAAGCCAATCAGAGAAACACAAATACTCTATGATCTCACTCAAATGTGGAATCTAATGAACAAACTGAACTAACAAGCAAAATAGAGACAGACTCATAGATGGAGAGCAGGATGACAGCTAAGGGTGGGGAAGGATAGGGGTGGAGGGATTGAGCAAAAAGGAAAAAGGACTCATGGACATGGACAACAGTGTGGTGATTGCAGGGTGTGGGAGGAGTGTATAGGGGACTAAATGGTAATGGGGAAAATGCAATTAAAAATAATGAAACTCAAAAAAAATGTTTTAAAGTAAGTTTTTTAAAAGATTTTATTTATTTATTTTTAGAGAAGGAAGGGAGGGAGAAAGAGAGAGAGAGAGAAACATAAATGTGCAGTCGCTGGGGGCTGTGGCCTGCAACCCAGGCATGGGCCCTGACTGGGAATCGAACCTGTGATGCTTTGGTTCGCAGCCCGCACTCAATCCACTGAGCTATGCCAGCCAGGTCAAAAAATTTTTAAAAAACAAAAGGGAAATAGAAAGGCCCTATTTGTCATGTTTGCTAATCTCAGTGGTGTAACTACTCCCACCATGGTAGATTTCAACCCAAGGGTGCTTTAACCACCAACTTGCAAAATTCCAGAGTACTTCACAGCCAGCTCTTATGAGCTGGTAGAAGCCAGGCTTCTCCCGCCCCCATGCTGTAGGATTCATTCATTATTTCGTGGTATATTGTTGTATATCATTTATTCTCTTAGTGTATTTATGTTGGTTCTTTTTTTGCGGCCTTTTAACAACAGCCACTGGCTTAAAAATAGAAAAGTCTCTTTGGGGGCTTTTTATGTTGTAGCTCGTGCAGGCGGGGAGGGGAGACCAGACCGTAGTCCCTCCCGTGCAGACCTCCCTCTCCCCTGCTGTGGCCTGGGCTCCCCCTGCCTGCCTCACAGGCTCAGGGGTGCACTGGGCACGCGGTGGGTACCCAGTCAATGTTCCTTCCATCCCTTTTTTCTTTTTCCCTCAGGGAGGGTGACTGCACCTTGGTGACATCATGTGGAGATGTGGGGGCCTATGTTCCTGAGGATCGCTGCTCAGCATTCAGAGTAGCTGCGGGATCTTTTGGCTTTATTTCTATCTGGTCTCTTGGATGGAGAAGAGGAGGAAGAGGAAGAAAGTGAAAGGAGGGGAGGGGGAAAGGGGGAAGGAGGGAGGGTAAGAGGAGAAGCAGGCCTGCCATTGCTATCTCTGGGCCTGGCCTGCAGAATGAACTCTGTCCTCAAACAGACCCTTGAATGGGTGGTCATGCAGGCCCAAGACACTGGTTCACAGAAAAGTGACGTCGCTTCGTTCCTGAGCCACTTTCCTGCTTCAAGGCAGGCTGCCACACCCAGGCGGCCTCTGGAGAGATGCCCCAGCTCCAGTGGATGTGAAAGGAAACCCTGGGGACAGACTGTCAAAACAATGGCACGAATGTGACAAGAGGATGTCACAGAGTGACAATCTGTGAACAAATGTATTTTCTCAGGATGAAGGGGAAGTGGAGCACTGACTGTGGAGGGGAAGCTGGGTGTCAGCAGGGCACAGGGGCTGCTGACACTGAACTCACTACCCATCAGGGCCGGTGTCCACTTCAGTGGGCCCCTTCTCCGGGGGGGCGGCAGGAAGCTCCTTCCATGTGGTTGGCACCAGTGGGCTTTCCGTCTGCAACAGGCAGGAGGTCATCTCCTGCCTCCCTCATCAACTGTGAAAACACATGGGCTGTGGCCAGGTGAAACGGAGTGCCCCTTCCTGCCTGCAAGCTCAGTCCCCATCCCTCTGACAGCCGGGTGCAATGAGCACAGTGCCTGCTTCCAAACCCGAGTCTGTTTTCTTTGGATCCCCCTCCAGCACCCCAGCTCTAGGACTCGGGGCCTCTTGAATCAACTTCCTGCATCACCAGAGCAAAGACCCTATTCAGGTCCCCAGCTGGAGGCCCCTGCTAGGCCGTCCTCTGTGGTTCATGGGCCCAGGGCTCAGGCTTTCAACCCACGTTCCAAGGGTGGAGGTAGGAGTGCTGCCTGTGTGGCATTTGAAACTGTGGGGCTGGTCACAGAGCACCCTCTCCTCAATCTGGGTGCCGCACGCTGGACAGCAGCCCAGAGCACTGGTGCTCCCGCGGTGCCCTGCGGGCCCTGGTGAGGGTGCTGGGGGCCTTCCTCCCAGAGGAGCAGGCACACATTTGCCTCTATTCAGGGTGCAGCTTGAGGGTTTAATCATGTTCCCCACAGTTAGATGTCAAGTTGCTTCCTGCTCGTAACTAGCACAGACAAGGCTGTGTAAACTTTTGGAGTCGTGAGTTCTTCTACATCCTTTCTTCCTTATGAAATATATCTAAAAGCTGCATTACTAGATCACAGAGTACAAAAGATATCAGGCTTTAAATATAATACCTGTTGCCAAGTTGCTCTCAGTGAGGGTTTTGTGGCTTATATTTCCCTTGCTCAGAGCCTTTTTCCTTCTTCTTCGGGGGCTCTTTCAGAGTTAAGGTCAAGGCTGGTGTTGTTTGATCTTTGGATAGTACTACAAAATACTCAGCGTGTGATGTGTGTGTTGAGAGGAGGGAGGGTTGCAAGTTTATTTTTATTAAGAAAGAAAGTCTTCAGCTCTGCCTGGTGTGGCTCAAGTGGATTGAGCACTGGCCTGCGAAGCAAGGGATCACTGGTTCGATTCCCAGGCAGGGCACATGCCTGGGTTTTGGGCCAGGTCCCCAGTGGGGAGCACATGAGAGGAAACCACACATTGATGTTTATCTCCCTCTTTCTTCTTCCCTTCCCCTCTCTCTAAAACTAAATAAATAAAATTGAAAGAAAAAAAAGAAAAACACATTTTAGAAAAAGAAAGTCTTCAATGACATTCCTTCTGTCTTCCTGACCTGTTGTTTAAATCCCTTAGTACATAGATAGTGCTCTTGAAAATAAACAAACCAGAAAGAAAAAGGAAAAAAAAAGAAAGAATATTGTGTGGGATAGAGAGATTATGGGAAGTTTTCTTTTTCTAGTCAAAATGTTTTTATAATGAAAACGGAAGAGGAGGGTTAGAAATCTCCTCTTTGACCAGAGTGTGGATGCAACCGTCTCAGATGTTAGGCTCATCAGCAGGGAGGATGCCTGTCGACTCACTTGTAAGTTGGACAACGTGGAAGTCCCTTTGTTGCACCGGGAAACCAAAGTCCAGAGCTGGCCCCCATGTCGTCCGGCCTGCGCGGGGGGCTGAGTTCTGCTTTAGCTGTAAGCTTTGTGCACGTGCCTCCCAGCTGCCACGCAGCACAGGGAGGCTGCCCTGTGCCGGCGCTGGCAGCTGTGCTGGGACCACCCCAGGGCTCTCAGACTGCTCAGGTAGGCCCCAGCTCTGCTGGCTGTGCAGGCAGGGGTGAGACAGGGCAGCAGCTTCTTAAATGGACAGACACATGATGGCCAGCGAGGTCCTTCCACTCAGCACCCCAGGGAGAGGAGATGATAGGTTTCACCTGATCGCCTTCAGATTCTGCCCTGCACTGACCCTGTCACACGAGAGGATGCCTGCCATCTTTGCTTTCTTCCTGCCTCCTTCCTTACTGGGAATGGTGACGTCAGGAGTCCCCTCAGGAGGGTGGTCAGGCAGCGAGGGCCGGGCCAAGCCCTCTTGGTGCTCTGGCCTACGTGTTTAGTGCATGTTTTATGCACAAAGAACTTTCATGGTGCCCTAGTTTTTCTTTTAAAATCAATTTTATTGTAATACATGTATACTGGGAGAAAAGTTCAATGAGAACAAGAGAAAAGTGCAAAGAAAATGTCACAATTTTGATCTCTAACTGTGAACACCTGTTATGAGCTAGCTGAATTGTGTCCCCTCCACTGGCAAGTTCATGTGTTGAAGCCCTGACCCCAGTGCCTCAGAATGGGGTCTTATTTGGAATAAGGTCTTTAGGAGGGGATTAAGTTAAAATGAGGCTGTTAGGGTGGGCCTTGATTCAGTCTGACTGGTGTCCTCATAAGAAGAAGGTGTCCTTATAAGAAGAGGGTATCCTTCTGTCCATTGATCCCCAAATTGCACAAAGTGGGTATGGCACACACTTTGGGGCACAGGCCCTTCCCAGGACCCTCCAGCCCTCTGCATGCCCCCCTCACACCCCACTCAGGAGTCCACTATGCAGCTGGGGCCAAAGACTTGCTCTGTGAAGCTACATGTCCCCCGACTGCGGTCTCATCCCAGGGCCGCAGCTTTGACTTGGGGGTGAAGGGAGAGACTTCTGTTTCCTCTGCCCCTGCTAAGTCGGCCTTGGCTGAAGCAGGGCCCAGGGATGACCCTGTCCCGTGGGAGAGAACACTGCAGAGAGGAAGAGCCCACTTACCATCTCAAGAAGTCTCCCTGTATCCACTTAAAGGAGGATGAAGAGAGAGCTTTGCCTTTTAACGTAATTCATTACATTCTAGACTTTGTTGTTGTTGTCTTTAAATTTGGGTCCTTTAGATAGTAGAAAGTTCCAGAATATATTAGTAAAAGTAAACAGACTTCTCAATGCTTTTGGGATTTCTTTGAAATGATCAGAAGTTAAGAAACTTACTTATCTTACTTAAATTTTTTTTAACTTTTAAAATTGTCTGCTAGCTTAAGGAGTTTTCAAAACTTTTTAGGTGCATAAACACCTATTTCTGAAACCACTGTATTGTACACTTTCACTTCCCACAGACACCAGGCCGGTGACAAGAAACTGTCTAAACAACGTGCAAAACTGAGGTTCTCGGAAACACGCCCGGGACCTGCCTTTCTGCGTTGCGTGTGTCTGCTCTGCTGGTCCTTCTGCTGGCCAGTCCTAACCTGTGCCCCTGGAAATCCAGCCCCTTCTCAGGGACCAGCTCCTGTGTTGTCCCCCCAGCTTCACCGGAGAGCCTGCCTCCCGGAGCCGGAGAGGTGGTTCTCTCGCCCGTGTTCTGGCCTCCGTCAGAGCATCCCTCACTGTAGCGAAGAGATCGGGTCACCTGCACGCCTCCCTTCTCTGTGCTACTGGAATCTAGGGTTTACATGCCTCTTAGACCTGTGGAATCTGGAAATCTCCCCAAACCCTGCTCACTCACCATTGAAAAGGTGTTACCCACTGTGCACAGGTAGACCCTGTAGTCCTGGGCATCTGGACTTGCACTGGTCTTGTGTCTTTTTTGATATGGTCACAACTGAGAACAGCGGTGGCTGCGGCCTTGGTTTCCCCACAGGAAGCCGCTTCATCCCCAGGCCAGGTCTTACTGCTCTCTGTCTCCAGGGCTAGCCCAGAGCCAGGCACACAATGCTACGGGTTGAAACCTCTCCCTCCACCCAAATTCCCGTGTTGGAGTCCTCGCCCCCAGTACCTCAGAATGTACCTTATTTAGAAAAAACAGTTGCCGATGTAATTAGTTAAGACGAGGTTATACTGGAAGTGGGGTGGGCCCCTAGCCCAACATGACTGGCATCTTTACAAAAAGGGAAACCTGGACACAGACATGCACCCAAGGGGAACCGACTGTGACGACGAACGAAGGCAGACTGTGGAGATGCCGCACAGGCAAAGGCACGCTGAAGACACCAGCAAACCACAAGAAGCTAGCCGGCCCGGTGCTGATTCTCCCTGACGACCTCAGGAGGAGCCATCCCTGCCTCACCTGGTCTGGGATTTCCAGCCTCCAGCGCTGGGAGATGGTAATGTTTGTCGTTTATGCCATCCAGTTGGTGGAACTCCATCAGGACAAAGTTCCTGGTAATCTCATACAAGAGATGATCTGACTGTGTCATATCCAGGACAGCGGGCACCTTGGAGGGATGCCTGGCTGACCCTTCCATGTCCGTGACCACTTCGTATTTGCAGACACCATCCTGGGCTGTCTGAGGATCCTTGCAAAGGCCTGTCTCTGTCACTTCTTGAGGTCGCATTGTGGAGCATTTATTTTTAATAGCAGACTTTTCTCTTATGGTTTCTTTCTTGTGTTTCCTTATATGTCTCATTTTTTCCCGGGAACAGTCCATCTGTTACTGTGATGACAGATGTGTGCTTTGGTCTGAGCTTTTGGTACCTGATGTCATGCACTTTCGCTGTCACCAAATAGGAGCCCTGGACCGTGCTCATGGACTCACTGTCCCCTCACAGACAAAAGGGGAGATGCCCTTTCGACTTATTTTCAGCGTGTTCTGTAAGGCTGCATCTCCACCACAAAGCTCCAGTGACAGGTGGAGGGAACCGCAGAGCCGCAGATGGATGTTGCGGACTGACGTGTGTGTCCCTGCAGACTTTACTCATTGGAGGCCCAACCCCCATGTGATGGTGTTTGGAGGTGGGGCCACTGGAAGGTGATCAGGTTTAGCTGAGGTCATGGGACTGAGGCATCTTATAAGAGGAGAAAGAGATGAGAGCTGCCTCTCTCCTCAATGTGAGGACGCAGACAGAAGGTGGCCAGCCGCCTGCAAGGCAAGAAGGGGGCTCTCACCAGACACCTGCCACCACCTTGATCTTGGACCTCCAGCCTCCAAAACTGTGAGAAATAAATGTCTATTCTTTAAGCCACTCAGCCTGTGGTGTTTTGTTGTAGAAGCCCAAGCAGACTAAGAAAGAGGCTTTGCTCGTCTGCTCCAAAAGGTCTGGCCTTCCCAGTGTGCAGGAGACAGGGATACAGATGGTGGGTTTTGAATCTGGCTACCAAAGGATTCACTCAGAACCAGCGCGGAAACAAAACAACTGTGCCTGAAAGAGACAGGGTGTTCTCCAACGCTATCGATGGGTTTGGAAACCCAGATGCATATGAATTCTCATTGTCCCATAGGATTGAGCCAGCTTCACTCCAAATAGAGAAAGCCAGCCTGCCGTCTGCCCGCCTCAGGCATTGCCTGGGCTCCTACTCTGTGTGCAGGAGTCCCGGGCCTCAGAGACGTAATACTGTGGGGACCCTGCACAGTGTCTCGTGTTGTATGTGTTACAGGAAAGGAGACACAAAGGTATTGTTAGAGGCACAAGTGAGGGAGCAGTCACTTCTAGACATGTGACTCCTCTCCTGCAGGTGTTGCCGGCATGTCCTCCTGGGCAGCTAATCACCAGACCATGAGGGAGGTGAACACTAGTGTGACTTAAAAATTTCCACGTATAAACTGTCCAGAGAACTCTGTGAAGACAATGAGACGGCAGCATTTTCTTCTAGCTCACAGCCTCATTATTTTTGCAGATAAATTTAGTTCTGCTCAAAACCTGTCTATTCAGTTCCTATTCTTCATAAGCACTGGGCTAGGTCCCAGGAAGGATACTTATGTGTGGGTCATGGTGTCTTCCTTCAGGGGTGAGATCCTGTGGGAGCAATGCCACACGCAGCGCAACGGCATGCAGCGAGGCTGAGCGTCCAACGTGAGCTGTGCAGGGTGGAGCAGGGAGAGGCTGGAGGGCACACCCCCCAGGGGGCCCAAGGGGGAGGGCAGTCTCATCCCGTGAGGGCTGGAGTTGCATTCTTGACAGGTGGGGAGACCTTTGAGGAGCTGCTACATGCAAAGTATGGAGGCAGCTGCGTGTTTGGGCTCATTTGGGCTGCTTGGAATGGAAATCTCGCGATGGGTGTAAGATTGGAGGCACGTACAGAGGAGGGATTCCTGCCTCATGGACAGGTTTTGACTTTGTCTTCTGGGTCCAAGGAGCCTACAAGGCGTTGTAGTTGAGCTTGGAGGCAATGTGACAAAAGAAGGTGGAGGAAAGGTTGATAGGGTGGGTGGCAGAGTGCTCTGAGCCAAGGGTGGGAGGAGGAAGGGGGCACTCACGAAACACGGCCCAGGACTCAGACAGGGCCTGGCTGGACACTCCGACCTTGAAGGAGCGAAGGGCTAAGGAGACCCCACTCAGCCTCAAATGCCACACGTCACATTAGAACCTATTGAGTTTGCCGCATGTGGGTGCTTGCTTCTATAGGTGCTGGTATTTTTAAAATCATTTGCTGTTGTAAGGAACAGAGGCTGATTCCGTGCACAGTGATGACTGTTTCATTTATACTTGCTTAATGCTAAGCAGCAGCAAAGGAGATTTTAATAGAAACCAAGGCTTCCTTTCCCATTTATCAGTAATAACTTTTTTCTTTGGCAAATGGAGGCACAATTGAACACTATTTTCTTAAAAGTCCCTGACAAAGCGGAGCTGTCTCCCTCCCCCGCCCCCTTCCCAGCAGGGGACCCTCTCTTCGGCAGAGGGAACTCAGCCTTTTATTCCCACATGGAAAGAGACATAAATTTGGGGCGTGCTTGGCCTTCTCTAGGTTTCTGTGGCCACAGTTCACAGTCTCCTCAAGGGATATTGAAATTCTCAGTGATTTGTAAAAGTACTTAAACCATTTATTTGTTCTGATCCTAAAATCAGACTTACTGAGTAAACTCCCAAAGTGTCACAAACCGTGAGAAGTCCCAGGCTGAGTGACATATTTAAAAGTTGCCATAAATGCTGGCGACAGGACGTGATGATAAATCTGAGCCATTTCACATGCTCAGTTGGGTCAGTAATAAAAGACATGAACTTAAATATATGTCCTCTTGCTTTTCACGGCTATAAAGATCAATAAATTTTGTAAAATTTAAAGATAAAGTTGAGACGTTTTGAATTTTATGTGAACGACTTGCAAGGTGACAGGAACCACGCTGCGGCCCCTGGAGCACCAGGGAATTTCCAGTTGATGGTTTCTTGGCATAATACATATGTGTCTGGGGGACAATATTTCAGAATCAGCCGGCACATGGTTTCTGATAAGATGTATAACTCAGGTGCTCAGACTTGTTTCCTAGGGAAAAGATGAGCATGCATTGTGCGGTCAGGATCCTGGCACGCCGCTTCTCCCCCGGGAACCTCAGGATGGAGACCAGCTCCCGATGGGGAGCGATAACATGTGCCTGCCAAGTGAGTCCGCCCTGAGCTCTGCCAGAGCGCTGAGATTCAGGGCTCTCCCAGGACTCCGGCTGCATTGTTTCTGTCTGGCTGTGACTGCTTCGAGCTGTGGGCAGACGCACAGGGAGGGGGAGAGGCCCTCTTCGGAAAGGGGGATCCCCTGCCTCAAAGGAGGCACCAGACATGTGCTGTCATTATGCCAGCAGGAGCCCTCTGGCCCCAACCTCCACCAGGGCCTGAAGCCTCTCTCTCTGTCGCTTGGTTTGAGATCAGGGAGACCAATGGTCTCAAATCACTGTAAATCACATCACAAAAAGACTATGTACTTATTAATTTAAACACTTTTGAGTAGATAATTAGTCACATAATTTAAAAATCAGAACTATGTGAAAATGTATACAGAAGCAAGTTTCCCATCCCATGTGCCCATAACTGCCTCCTGAATCAGGTAGCTAGTTTTTATGGGTTCCAGTCTGTCTACCCCTCAGAGTTCCTTTGTGCACATACAAACGGGCAGAGATACCCTGTGTTTTCCCCCTTGGGCACAAAAAGAAGCCTCCTGGCACGTGCCTTGCTTTCTTACTTACTATGCCTTGGAGCTTCCTCTTTTTTCTCATGGCTGCATAGCTGACTAATGTGGAGATGACCGTGTTTTCATTTACCTGCCCCAGAGAAGGCTCTTGGCCAACTTGAGCTTTTTGCTGTTACAAGCCATTCCAGGTACCCCGCATTCCCCTCATTTCAGGCAGAGCTGTAGGACAGATTCTCAGAAGGAGAATTATTGGGTGTAATTCTCCTAATTTTGGCACATGTTGCTCGGTTGCCCTCCACAGACCCCATCCACAGTGAATGAGGCGCCTGCTTCTGCTGGCCTTCCTGACACTGTGACATTTGGGGTTTCTGCAGTGGTGTGCTGGCCAGCGCTTACCAGCCACCTCTTCCCCCTCAACGCCCCCCCCACCCAATCCCCAAAACAAAAACAAAAAAAGCTCTGATTTGGAGTGTCTGCTGATTTCCCTGGTGTAAATACTTCTACTCAGGCTGACTTCAAGCTGCCATCATGATGTCCCTGAACGTGGATCTTGGAAGAATCAAGCGATGGCCCACCTTTGTGCATATTTCCAACACACAGACATGAGAGAGGCAAGCAGCAGAGGCAGTACTGAAATGTTGTAGCATAATAAGTTCTGGGGGTTGTTTATTTATTTACTTTAGTGCTAAAATTTATTTACATTTAATTTTTTCCCTTTTTATTGAATTCATTGGGATGACATGGGTTAACAAAATTATGAAGGTTTCAGGTGCACAACTCCACAACACATCATCTGTACACTGTACTGCGTGTTCACCACCCCATGTCAAGTCTCCATCCATCACCATTTATACTTCCTTTACCCTCTTCTACCCCCTACCCTCCTCCCCTGGCAATCACCACCCCATTGGCCATAGCCATGAATTTTTTTCTTTTTTGCTCAATCCCTCCACCCCAGCCCCCAACCTGTCACCCACTTCCTGTCAGCTGTCATCCTGCCCTCTGTCTAGGAGTCTGTCTCTGTTTTTCTTGTTAGTTCAGTTTGTTCACTAGATTCCACATGTGAGTGAAATCATGTGGCATTTGTTTCTCTTTGTTTGGCTTATTTCACTTAGCATAATGTTCTTCAGGTCCATCCATGCTGTTGCAAAGGGTAAGATTTCCTTCTTCTTTTACAGCTGAGTAGAATTCCATTGCGTAAATGTACCACAGCTTTTTTAGCCACTTGTCTACTGATGGGCACTTGAGCTGCTTCCAAATCTTGGCTATTGTAATAATACTACAATGACCATAGGTGTGTGTATATTCTTTCAAATTAGTATTTCAGATTTACTTGCATATATGATGAGGTCTGTCCAGAAAAAGTCCAGCCATTGTTAATATAATGAGAATTGTTTGCACAACAGCAATGTAACCTGGCAGCTGAGGAGTGTGGACTGGAGTACGCATGTGTGAACAATGGCAACAGCACTGTACTAGTCAGTGGGTGGTGGATGCCATTGAGTGAGCATGTGTATTGTATGGCTGTTGCATTCAAAATGACTAAGCAAGTAGAGCAACAACTCTGCATCAGATTTTGCATTAAACTTGAACATTCCTCCATGGAAACTATTTGGATGATTCAGAAGGCCACAGCTATGGGCAACTAGTGACTGGCAGCTTCATCATGACAATACACAGACTTATGCATCACATCTTGTGCAGAATGTTTTGGTGAAACATCAAATCACTCAAGTGATAACCCCCTACAGCCCAGATTTGGTGCCTTGTGAATTCTGGCTTTTCTCCAAACTAAAATCACCTTTGAAAGGGAAAAGATTTCAGACCATCAGGTCGGTTCAGGAAAATATGATGGGGCAGCTGATGGTGGTTGGGAGGAGGATGTGAGGTCCCCAAGTGCCTACTTTGAAGGGCACTGGGATATCATTGTCCTGTGTACAATGTTTCTTATATTTAGTGTCTTCTTCAGTAAATGTCTCTATTTTTCATATTACCTGGCTGGATACTTTCTGAGGAATCTCTGTACTGTTTTGCAAAGAGGCTGCACTAATCTGCATTTCCACCAACAATGCACTAGGGTTCCCTTTTCTCCACATCCTCACCAGACTTGTTGTTTGATGATTTATTGATGATGGCCATTCTGACACATGTGAGGTGATATCTCATTGTAGATTTAATTTTCATTTCTCTAATTAGTGATGATTTGGGCATCTTTTCATATGTCTGTTTGTCAGAAGTTCTGGGTTTTATTTATTTTTTATTTTTTAAAGACTTTATTCATTTATTTTTAGATAGAGGGGTAGGGAAAGAGAAACAGAGGAAGAGAAACATTGATGTGTGGGAGAAACATTGATCTGTTGCTTCTCATATGCTCCCCAACCAGGGACCAAACTGCAACCCAGGCATGTGCCCTGACTGAGAATCGAACCAGCAACCCTTTGCTTTGTGGGATGACAGCCAACCAATTGAGCCACACCAGCCAGGGCCAGAAGTTCTGGGTTTAGTTTCTTCATTTTTATTATAATGTATTCATTGTAAGTTTATATAATTAAAATTTTAGTAATTGCTGATTTTAACAATGGCTTGCTAAATTCCTAAAAATTGAATAATCTGTTCTTATGAGCTGGTAAGGGCCAACTCCAGCAAACTCCTGGGATTTTAACAACCCAAACGATAGAAAATTTAGTGTCTAGTTTTAATTTTTATTATGGTGGTTTCATGTTTAAGGACCATTTATTTGCATTTCTTTTTCTGTAAAATACCTGTTCATGTTCTTTGCTCGTTTGTCTGCTAGGTTTTGTTCTTTCTCTTACTGAGTTCTAGGAGGTCATTACATATTAGGTTGATTAGCTCTGGTCTGTGTTATGAATTGCAATGTCTTATCCTACTTTGCTATTCATCTTTCATGTTTGCCCAAGGCATTTTTTTGTCATGAAAAAGTTGTTGTTATTGTTCTTTATAAATGTAGTAGAATTTTTACATATTTTATAGTTTCTGAATTTTGAATAATAATTAGAAGCAACAGGATTACATAATTAATTTTTTCTAATCCTAATCACATCTCACATATGTAAATCAGTTTCTTATATTCTTAATAATTTTTACAATTCCTTAACTTATCAGAATTTGTTATATTGGATCTTGCCTTTTTTATTGAGTCAGGTCACTATTTTAAAACGCTTTTCACTCTGTGATGGCTCAGAGAAGCAGGGTGCGTTAGAAGCGGGCCTGGCGCACGGCGGCGGGAAGGAGCGCACACGGAGCTCATGAAGTGCTCATCAAGTGTTGTATCGCTCGTTCGTGGAGGTTAACCCACCACTTTTCCCTGACTAGTGTAATCTCCTACATGGGAAATAGTTTGTCCCTTATATCTGACTTCCCACGTGGACGTGGCTGGCTTAGCCCTGCTCTCTCCATCCCACACAGAGAAACCAAAGCTCCAAAGAAGATGCTGGTGCATGGTCTGTGTTTGCAAAATAGTAGTCAAATCACCAGGTGGACAGGCGTGGACCTCACCGGTGAATTTTCATCTGCACCCTCACCATCCCCGACAACATCGTTAGATACTGTCAGCATCCACACCTTTCAGGGTCTCTTGAGATAACGCTCGTGTGGTTTATATGGTATAATCTTAGAAGTCATCATGCGGGAAGCCCTCCCTCAGTGTATCTGAGAGCCACTTGACTGATCAAATGAACTTTTATTTTTAGCTTCTCAGTTTTGGTGCTGACTTTAGAAATGAGAAAATTGAACCTCAGACATAATACATAATTTGTTCAAAATGCCCCCACTGCCACCTGAGCTTCTCGCAGTGTATCTGGAAAGTACTCTGTCTTCAACAAAAAGCAGTGTTTCAGAGGACATGATTCTCCCAGTTCCCTGGATTCTGGAGCCCATGTTGCTGTCCCACTCCTTTTCAAGGAGTGACTGAGTAGTGGTCACTGTCTGGTTTTCCTCCCAAGTCACTTTCTGTGGGGTGGCCACAAAGGGCAGTAGCCATTCGTGCCAACCCTGTCCGCTGGGTGGTAAGCCTCATTCTCTCCAGCTTTGCCATTAGAAAAGCATGGAACAGCGATAACAACCCCCATACGAGGGCACGCTGTGTACCACCCGTTCATGTGTCGCCTGTAGTCCTCACCCAATCCTGTTTGGTGTTGTTACCGTCATTTCACAGAGAAGGGAACTGAGGCTCAGAGAGGCTACAGAACTAGTCCAAGGTCAGACAAGGGAAACACTTGAGCCCAGTGGAAAGACAGGTCTATAATGACCTCAACACTTTTCCCACCAGACCTGGAATTTCCAAACACGTTTTCATTTTACAATCTTCAGACACAGAAATCCTCATTTGACAGGAAGCCACATTCCTTCATGTTGCAGGACATACCTCTGGAAATGAATCACCATTGGGGGAAGACCTCAGCTCCCTCCTTCCTGCCAGCTCTGTCCTCAGGCTTGCTGCCCACTTTCGGTCCAGACGGCCTTGACATTCTCTGTGTTTGAGGGAGGGAAGGAGAGGGAGCCTGTTGTTCATTTTGTTGCCATAATTAATTTTATTGAGGAAATCACTGTGTCTTTTCAAGGAGAAACGTAAACACTAGAAAAATAAGATGACCTTGAAGTGAGCTTGTGTGTGCACTAGACTTCCACCCGTGGACCCCCAGTTTCCGGATCCAGCAGACTGGCAGCCCCTGATGGGGTGGACGCTGGCTGGAGACTCGGTCTGAGTGGCCTGGGCTGGACAGTGCTTCTCCCCAGCCAACATGGCAAGGAGCCCACTTCTGTCATGGCTCCTTGGCTGTGGGTAGACTTTGGCACCCGCAGCAGGGAGCTGAGGCCAGAGGCACGGCCAGGCATCTTCTGGGAGGTTGGCTTCACTGCTGCCCGCAGCATGTTCCCAGGAGAAGGGGCCTGGCTTAGGAAATGTCCCGTCACCCGGAAGGAAACCTGATGTCTAAAACTGATACAATTGGGAGACTAATAAAAATTAGAATAAGAAAGGGAGGGTCTAAATGAATAGCCATGGTGTTTTCTCCATTTAAATTCCGTCTTCTTGACTCTCTCTGATTAGGAATGGATTACATGCTCATCCAAGAAAGCTTTGAAAGGGGGATAAAAATCTCTCATCATCATTCTACCCAGAGATTTAACTATATTTTTGAAAGAATATGGCCTGTGAATCATTTTATCTTTTAAATCGGTCCTCAGGTGCACAACACTGGACTGCTTAGGACCCCTGACACACTCAGCCAAAATGCTTTCTTTTGTTTGTTGTTTTAAATAGTGAGCATTTCCACCCAGTATGAAAACTAGGTTCTTGACCATGACCTATAAAACCTCTGGGCTCAATATTTTTTCTACACACACATACTTCTTCACCCATGTGGGTTTTTTCCTCATTCAAACTCATGCTACCTTTGTGCTTTTGCAGCCTCTTGGGATTTCGGTGGTGGAATTTCATCACTCTGGCCATTTTCCATTGAGCTGCCCTTTGGGTCCCAGAATGGACTGCCCATTTATCTCTTTCTAGGCAAGGGCAGTCAGGGTTAGGAGAGTCAGCTGTATAGACCCCTCATTCATCTCTGGGGCTTCAGCAAAACCACCCCAAGCCCAGCAGGTGTCCAATCAGTTTGTCCTTGAGGGTCTTCCATAAAGGAAAGTCTGCAGTGACCACATGGTCTCCATAAATCGCTGTGGTCGAGCGTGCACATTTCCATCTGAATCCCCACCACATTTATGAAATTCACCTGTTTTTAAAAATTGTTGGGTAGAAATTTAAAAAGATGTTATTCCCCATCATATACTTGGTAGCCTTTCTTCAGAATTCACATTTCTTTCTTGCTTGCTTCGTGGTGTTGGCTTACCCTTTGGCAGTTCTCTGTGGCTCTGCCCTATATTCTCAAATTTCTCTGAAGTTTCAGACCAGGATTTTGGGTGTGTCCACATGCCACAGTTCTCCAGGGAGATCGCTCAGGCTCTTGCGAGAGCCAGGAGAGCTGGGTCATGGATGTGAGGAGAGAGCTTCCCCTGTGCCCACTGGCCGTCTTCCTGTTTCCTCCGTCGTGGACCTCCCAGGTCTCCACCGCCCCAGGTCCCCAGGCCTCCCCCTCCATCCGGACTGTGCAGTGAAGTGCTGAGCTGCGGGCAGGCCAGATGCCGCCGCTAGTGCAAGTCCTGTCTGATGGATGCCAGAAGACTCCATGAGTACAGGAGTGATTTTTTTTTATGCTTATTTGAGATTGATAGCTATCAGGAAAATAGTAGAAGTTTCACAACATTACTACAAATAAATGATTTGGAAAACAAGATAAAATCAACAAAAGCAAGAAAAATTCCCTAACAAACAAATACTCAAAAACACAGCCCTTTCCTGTTGTGATAGAATTTCTACCATGCTCACCTAGGCTTTGACTCTACTCTTACTGCAGGCTCACAGGGCTCTGTTTTGTTCCGCTTTGATTCCATGCTGTCCTGGCCCCTAGCTTTTGTGGCTCTGCCGTCCTCCTCTGAGACCTGACCAGAGCTCACCATGCGGATGTGCGGGGGTCAGACCAGGCACTTCAGGAAGAGCTCTGGGGGATGGAGTGAACGTATGGGAGACAAGTCGTAAACTCAGAAAGTCTTTTGTGAAGGGGAGGTGTTCAATGTCATTAGCCTTTAGGGAAATACATGTTAAAGCACAACAAGATGTCACTACACACCTGTGGGAACTGCAAAAGTAGAAAATAGTGACATCTCTAAATTCAGGCAAGATGTGGAAGAACTGGATCACTCCTAAAATGCTGAGTGAAAACAGCCAACCCCCAAGGGTTACATTCTGTATGATTCCATTTACGTGATTATCTTGACATGACAAACAGATTTGGAGGACAAATGAATGGAGACCCGGTCAGGCAGTGGGCGGGGCATGAAGGCGGTGGGTGTGGCTATGAAAGGCGGCCAGAGCGGCCTTGCAGTCGAAGTGCTTATGCCTTGGCTGCACCGAAGTCCCTATGCTCGTGGCAGCGGTGCGCTGCACTTCTGTTCCCACGGGGGGACTCGGCGAAGACTACATCATTTCTCATAACTGCACAGGAATCTGTAATGACCTCAAATTTAAAAGTTTAATTTTAAAATGCTGAAAAAGAGCAGGCACCTGCCACAGCCTTCCTTACCCCACACAGGCATTTTCACTTATTTTGGTTGGTTACTTTTATTGACTTCTATATTTTTATATAATATGTTTTGACCATTAATTGTTGATTTATTATTGAGGATTATTTTAAAAAACCTATATCTATTGCAGTATCTATTGATACTTTATGGTAGTCAGAATTTTAATTATTGTGTCAGAATATTCATTTATAATGGAATTGTTGTGTGTTTGGAATGTTTCCTTCTGCTTTCTGTGTTGTTTTCTCTGCATCTTTTGTTCTATGTGGTTGTTTGGAGTTTCCCGCACTGAAAACATTTCTCAATGTTGGGTAACTCCAGTTCACTCTTATTTATCACTTGGGACTGCAAGTTCAATGGGAAGCTCTACCTGATTGGGGGTGGGGTGAGGGCAGGGCTTGCTGACGAGCAGTCTTCACTGTAAGGCAGGTAGGCAGCAGGGTGGCCTTGCATCAGTGGACCTTAATTAGTGGACTTACACATGGATGTTCTCCAGCTTGGCGGGGGTGGGGCTGCGGAGAATGCCAGGGCACCTCCTGCCTACTCCGTGCTGGGTCAGTGTCAGGAGCACGAAATTCTTGGACCACAAAAGAGTAAATTAATGCAAAAAAGAACTTCAAGTTTTGTCTCTCTTGCCTGGGTTTGGCCTTGGAGCTCAGTTTTTTTGTCTGTTAAGTGGGGAACAAGGACAACATCACCGGACACAGAGGCCAGCTGAGAGATAACACAGGCCCTGGCACAGTGCCTGCCCCGAGCAGAAACCTGTGCTCCAGCTTCACTTCGTGTGCAGTTGTCCTGGCAACCTGTCCTGAGCCATGAAATGCTCTGTGGGCCTGGGGTCATGTAGGGTGGCACGAAATCCATGAGGACATCTATGTCTCGAAAGTTTTGTCTCACCTTTGAGGGGTCCATTTCACATCTATACTATAAGGGGACAGACAGACCTACTTCTAGGTTGCCAGATTGAGCAAAGAGAGACAAACACAGTGCCCAGTTAAATTCGAACATCAGGTGAGCAATGAGTAGTTTTTTGGTATAAATATGTCCTATACAATGTCTGGCACATCCTTATGCCAATAATCATTGTCGTTTGTCTGGAATTCCAGTTTAACTGGGCATCCTGTGTTTCTCCTGGAACCCCCTGTTTCTCGGGGCCATGCACTTGCTTGTCTCGGCCTCGCCATTGTCTTCACTGATGGTTGCAGCTGGGTGAGGATCTGAGCTGATTCTCTGAGAGGACCCAGCTCTGGCCCACCTGTATCCATGAGTCTTACAGTGGGCCAAGCACAAGACTGGGCCAGAACGACCCCTGCCCGTCTTGGACCCTTTCCCAGACTCAGTGCCTCTGTGAGCCTCTTGATTGCTGTTGGCCTTAGACCTGGAAAACTTAAAAGGTGGGTTTGCCAAGAGGCAAGAAGACACTGTCTGTTCTGCGAGACAGTGGAAGAACTTGGAGTCTCCTGGAGCACTGTCAGTGTTCCTGCTTCAGAAAGGTGGGAGGCCTGCAGGCAAAGTCCAGACCCACGACAATGGGGGAGTCAAGGTCCAACACTGGCCACCCCTTCCCTCATCTCCCCTTCCCACTCTCCCAGCTCACATCCTGACATTCCCAGCCTTTAGGAGTCCCTGAGCCTCTAGTGCAAGGCTGGGAAAGCAGTGGTGGCTCTGGGAGGCATTGGAGCCAGGGCTACTGCCTCTTTCCGGTCTTTCCAGTAGGTTCTCCCCTACTCTGGCTGCTGCCCTTCCAGCATATTCCCACAGTCAGATCCTTTCACAGCCTGTCGCAGCAACATCCCTGCAATTCCCCAAGG
This sequence comes from Phyllostomus discolor, assembly GCF_004126475.2. NCBI lineage: Eukaryota > Metazoa > Chordata > Mammalia > Chiroptera > Phyllostomidae > Phyllostomus > Phyllostomus discolor. Next base: position 65,193,858 of record NC_040908.2, on the reverse strand, counting down.
GCCTAGCCAGCCAGTGTGCTTCCTTTTCTCAAGCATGTGTGGGAACAGGAGCCGTCTACCAGGAGCTGTCTACCGGGGTTAGCAGTGAGTGGGATTTCCTGAACTCTCAGCACCCACTTCCTGTGGGAGCCCATGGGCTCTGAGCCTTGTGAGCCCCACCTGATAAAGTGTGGGCAGGGCAAGCCCTGGGGCTGCTCTACGTCCTTCTCCTCCAAGAACACTCAGGTGCACAGGGATGTGGAGCTGCCTGTATTGGCTTGTCAGAGCTGGCTATAAGATCTTTAGGAATTTTGTGAGCTGGTTATTAAAAACAAGTCATTATTATAAATTATATCAACCTTAAGTAAATTATATCAAAAGGAGAGGTAAGGAATGGTAATGAACTCTAAACTCATTACTTCCTAATTATTTTACTACAGAGCACTGTCTTCTGTGTCCCTGTGGTGATTTACACTTTTGATCTGTGGGGACAGCAGACTGTACCCACGGTGGGAACAATGCCCTGTACGGGGTCTGTGTGAACATGGGAAGCTCTGCTACGGCTGAACTCAGATTGCAGGAGGGGAGGGAGACGATAAATGAACAATCGTGATGTAATTTCAGATGCAATAAGAGATTATTAACAAATTATACCTGGTAAGGGGCTGGACAGAGGGAGGTGGCCAGGCCAGCCAGGCTTTCTGAGGTCACCGGCTTGCCTTGTGAGTCTCCCTGCACTGTGCCCAGCCCTCTGAGAGGCTGGTCCCTTGACACCTGCTGTGTTTTCATCTGAGCTCCTCTTCTTCCCCTGCCCCTCCTGGCTTCTTTCCTCTCCCACTGGTCTCATTCCATTTCTCCACCTTTCGAGGTCACAGGTCCAGGTCCTGTTGCTCCTGCTGAGCTGCCTCTGTGGACAGCAGCAGCACCTGCAGGGTGCCCAGTGCCTGCCAGTGAGCATTTCCAGGGGGGCTCCCCGGGGTGCAGGATACTCCTGTGTTCCTCAGAGAAACACCATATTTTACAATGGTTTTTTAAAAGTTCAATAACAGAACTTTTAAAGGAAGTACTGATTTGTAATATTTCTTTTCATTCATTCATTGGTGCCCAGAGGTGTTCACTATGTTATTAGAAAACGTGTGTTATCATGGTACTGACAGATAAACGCTATGTTTTATAAGTTTATGGGGGGGAAGTTGTAGCATGTTTTCGCACTGTATGAGAAATTTCCCCCTCAAATAACTCTGAGGCTGTGGTAGGACAGGCTTTATCAGGACAGTTCTAAAATGGGAATGCTTGTGCAACCAAGTTGTGGTTGCCATGACAAAAGGGACACTTCCCCTGGTAGCTTTAATTTTCTGCATGGGGACGGATCCTGGTGCAGGACGGCTGTGAGGGATTGTTTATTGCCCTGTCTCAGCCTGCCAGGGGCCTCTCCAGGACCGTATAAATCATCTGCACTGTGGAGTGACCCCTTGCAGCTGTTTCCTGGATACCACACTGGCTCTAGTTCTCTAGTGTTTTCTTTAAAAATCCCGCCCATCCCCCTCCATGCCCATCCCCACCCTTCTCTCTCCTCCACCCTCTCTTCCTTTCCTCGCCTACGTCCCACCCTCCTCCACAAGCATCAGCACCTCCACCCACTTGGGGCTCCTGCATCCTGAATCGAGCTGCTAGTCGCTGTTCCTCTGTGCCCCAGAGCTGTCAACGGTTCCCGCATGCAGAAGCACCCTGGGCCCGGCTGGGGCCGGGTGAGTTTCCAGCAGCTCCTGGAACTTATTTACACATGTGTCCCACCTAGTGAGGTTGTCAGGGCTGCTGCCAAGCACTCAATTCCAGGCAGCCTGGTCCAGCTGGAGAGCTGAATCCTGAAGGGGTGCCCTTCACAACAAAGTTTCTCTGATGGATTTTTGCAGAAAGTTTTAGGGGAAAGATGCAAATGAATATGAGAACATTAAACAAAGAGGGAGAATTAAACCCTCAGGGTCCCCAGAACCAAGGGATGGTGGAAGTTAGAGTTGCCTTTTGAGTGTGATGGGGAGGATTCAGGGAGAGGGAGACTCAGGCAGGACCCGTCCTACAGCTTTCGCCTGGCGGGGACAAGGCGAGGCCCGGGAAGCAGTCAGGACAACTCTGGGGCTGTTTTACTGCCCAGGGTGGTGGAAGGTCTCCTAACCAAACACCTGGTATGTCCACAGCTGAACCTGACCAGGTGGCAGGTGCAGCGCCTACAACAGTGATGCGCCCCATGTGCTCACCCTCCAGAGCGCTGGGGCAGGCAGAAGGGCTGGCGGGCCCTGTACCGATCGATGGTCAGGTTCATGGGGCACCGACTCCAGAAAGGAAGCCTTCACAGCTGAGGGCACTCGAGACCAGGGCCTCTCCCCTGGCGCACGTTCTGAACAGTGTGGATCCAAGAGAGAAGCAGACCTGGGACTACTCCCCATGTGGGATGCAGCTCTCAGACTCCGAGGCCCACTCAGAGAAACCCCACAACTCTGGCTTGAGTGGGTTGGGCCTCTTGGTTTGCCTGGATACAGCGAGGCCTGGCAGGCCTGGCAGTCTTCTGGGGCGAGACTGGGGGACTCCAGTGGAGCCCTCTACCTTGCTGCCATTGTGGTTGGTGAGGGGCCACACTGCTTGCTGCTGGAGATCTTGCAACAGAGAGTGGAGTGTAGCCCCCCACCTAACCGGTATAGTCAATTTTACCTTACCAAGTTGGAGTCAGGGGGATTGGAAATTTTTGAAGTAATACAAAGTTTCTCTAATTGAAAACAAAGTGAACATAATTTCAAAGTTGAGGAGGTGCAGGTGGGGAGGCTGGTGGGCAGCCTGTTCTCTGTTCCAGAGGCTGGGGGTGTGGACAGAAAAGCCGCCGTCCTGGCTTTCTGGCGGTAGCCCTGCCGTCACATGCTTCTCCACACCCGTGAGTTTGCTGATGACTGTGCAGTGACTGTGGGTTTGCTGTGTTAGAGGCTCCCAGACAAACCATACATTCTGATGCAGATCATCTAATTATTCAAGGGAAGATTGTAGTGTTAGTGTAAAAAAAATTTTAAAAAGCAGTACGCCTACCATACTAACTTTGAGATGAAAATCAGGTGAGATAAATGTCACCAAGACCCCAAAGCACCAGGAAATACCAGTCTGCTATTTTTAGAATAAGCATCCTAAGAAATATTGAAGATGATGCTAAAATTAAAGGTGGCATTAAAGACCCACAGAGAGCCCCACCCCTCACTGAGCGGTCTGTGTGAAACAGAAGGAGGCTCCTACTGCTTGTTGAGTCAGCCTGCCCTGGCCTTGCTGGAGTCCTGCCTCTCAGGGTGACCATTTCCTGCAGCAGGACTGACACCCCTGTGAGGAGGCAGTGGCCTAGAGAAGGGAGTGCACACTGTCAGCTCTTTTAGGACAGGGGCTGATGGGTCTGTCCACAGACCCCATCGCCAGCTGCAGCTGCACCCACCAGGTGCTCACAGAAGACCCCTGGGATGGCACCACTGACCCGCTTGCCTGTGGGTGCTTGTGGGGCCGTGGATTGGAGAAGATGAAAGGAGTCTGACTTTTCACCTATATGCCTCTGAGCTTCTCAATATCTGGAATAATTATACAGTTGCAATTCTAAAAACAGCTAATTAAAACAAGTAAGGGAAGAGCGACAGAGTTCCATTGCGGAAACCAGGCCTACTTAGAGAGGAAGAAGATCTGTAGACAATCCCATGACACTGTGGTCGGTGCGTCTCCGCAGCAGTCGCCTGGGCAGAGGGCAGCACGCGCCTCCGTCTTTCTGCTCCATGTGGCTGAGTGCACAGCTCCTCCAGGGCCCACACAGCTCGTTCCCTGGGGCAGCGGCATTAAATATCTCAGTCTACTCCGGCTGCTATAACCAAACAACACGGGCAGCTTCAACAAGGACATTTATTCCTCACTGTGGTTTGTAGTCAGCCACCTTATTGCTGTGTCCTCACATGACCCAGAGACCGTCACCTCTAATCTCTCCCTTTTCTTATAAGGGCACTAATCCCATTATGGAAGCTCCAACCTTATGAACTCCTCTAAGCCTGGTCAGCCCCCCAAGGGCCCCACCTCCCAGTACCACACTGGGGGTTGGGGCTGCAACATCTGAATTTTGGCAGGAGGAGGGAAGACACAACATTCAGTCCACAACACAAACAAAAGCTCTTTAGGAACCCCTCCCTGCATAAGAGTCTGCTTTTCACTGAGGCCCACCAAGCTTGCTCCCCACGAGACTGTGGGAGAGGGTGGCAATGCCTCCCCCCAACCCCCTTGGCCCTCACCAGGGCAGTCCCTGGCATGATGGCCTGCAGAAGCTCAGGGAGGAGGAGCAGCCAGGGGCTGCAGGAGAAGGGAGGAGAAGAGTGGGATGAGGGCCCTGAAGGAGCCTAGGCAGGCCCCTGGGCACTGGGATTGTCTGGGAAGACTCAGGACAGCCCTGGCGGTAGAACCACTGTCAGGAAAAGGACATTAGCTGGGAATGTAGGGCTTTCGTGTCCTGAGGGCCAGGAAGTCTAAGCAAGATGTAGCTATAAAAGGGGTGAGTCACATCTCTACCAGAGAGGGGCAAGCAGACTGCAGACCCTGCCCTATTACCGTGAAGAGGACATCATCTCTTGGAAAAGGGAGCTCGGAACTTTTCTGAGGCTACAAAATGTACAATAAGCACTCGCTTAGATGGAGGTTGACCCAAGTCCAGCACAACTACCCTCAGCCTCCTGCTGGAGGCCCCACGCTGTCCAGACATGTGTACTCAGCAGCAGACGCTGAGTGCTGCCCTCTAGAGACTGGACCTTAGGGACAGAGAAAGACTGAGTGCCAGCTGGGCACACAGAGCGCACAGTTGATAGATAGCACTTGGTGACTCTGACCAGCCCCTTCCCAGGACAATGCTGCATACAGCCCCACATACATTTGTTCAATCACAGCCCAATCTCTTTGAAAGTCATTGTGTAATTTTGCAGCTGAAACTAATACAAAGTAGTAGTGCCTAAGCACAGACCAGGCTCCTCGGCCAGTCTCGACGAGTGTCTCTGTTGCATAAACACTTCAGACCCGAATGGGCTCTCGTGAATTTGCCGTCTGCTCATTTCCCCTCATTGAACAGCAGACATTGCTAAGAGCTGCAATATAAAAAGATTACTTGATGGTTTTTATTTTTTGCAAAAGAGATTACAAAACAGAGCTTGCCCTGAAACTGAAGAGCAGTTCTGCATTAGCACGCTTTTACAGGCCTTAGCTCCTGTCTGTGGGCAGTTTGCAAGCATCCCCCCACCTTCCCATTCATTTATAAAGAAACCTCCTACAGGGTGCTATTAAAACACAAACTTACTCATGTGCTTAGTCAGTGTAGAGCGGCTTTTCTTTCACATGTGCCTGATGAATGAGTTCTGAAGTAACAGGCCTAGAAAATGAAACTGCTCAGAAAAAAATATGAAAATGATTTGAAAAGGTGCCAAAAGACACTCTGAATGTGTAGGGGTGGGGACATCAGCTCCTGGGAGTTCCAAGACCTCCAGGTCACGATCGAGAAGGAAGGCCCCCTGGGAGCGGGTGTGGGAATAAGTGACCCAGGTTACAATGGGAGACACCCGCCACGGACACCTTGAGGCTCCCCATTCTCATCAATGGGCCACGTGTGAAAAGAGCACAGGGACTCACGGCTGCCTATTGACTATGTGGGTATCACCAATGCCCTGTCTTTGAGCCTCTGCTCTGCTGTTTGTTAGCTGTGTGGTCTGGGGCAAATTGCTTAACCTGTCTGAGCCTCCATTTCCTTGCCTGTGACATGCATATGTAATAACAGCATTGACTCCACAGGGTACCCTATGGCCCATTTCTCAGAGCTCAAAAATTAGATTAATTGCTATCCTTGGTTTAACAGCCTCCCCCTCTGATCTGCATGTGGCTTTGTCATTTATTTAGCTATGCAACTAGTTACTTCAACTGTGTAAAGAACACCCATGGACCTACCACCCAGAATGAAATTTACTGTCCCATATGGTGAGGGACAGTAAACTGTGTCTCACCATATGGTCCCCAGTATCTCACTCATCCCTTCTCTCCACTCCTGAGGTCACTATCACCTTGAGTCTTTGTTCAATTTTATGCTTCTGCATGTATCTCTGGAAGATATATGTATATGTATACATATTTCTATGTTTATGTATATATGTATCATATATATCTTAATTATACACATGTGTACCTTAGTTGAATTATGTATGTATATACATGTATGTATTATATATGTAGATATCTTGTTTTAACTTTGTAACCATGGTATACTACATGTCTACTTTTTTCACTTAATGTTATATTGCCAGGATCCATCCAATGTCACTGTAATTCACTTGTTCTGACTGGAGCGGCACAGGGAATGAACACACTACAGTGAAGTCAGCCGCGGGCCCACTGAGGGTCCTGGGGAAGGGAGGGTGCAGAGGTGTGCTGGCTAGACCAGGCTTATATAATTGTCCGCGTGCGTGTCTGTGGTTGTACAAGGGTAAGAGCTTTTCTTGGCTCCAAACCTTGCAAGGAAATCATGACGGGGACCATATGAAAGTACAACTTTGGGAGAAAATGTCAAACCTTTTCTAAAGAATTTGCACCAATCTGTAATGCTTTGTGATTCATCCTCCCCAACACTTAACAGTGTTAGACATTTTACTTCTCTGCTGATTGAGTAGGTATCAAATGTTATCTCATTGTGATCTTCATTTGCATTTTTCATTGTGAATCTCTTCATAAATTCACTGGGCACATGTCCCTTCTTCTGTGAAATATGTCTTGCTGTCTTTCCCTCATTATTACCCTGAGTTGCTTGTGATTTAAAAAAATATTGATTTGTAGAATTTTATGTATATTATTGATATTAAAGTTTTGTGGTTGGTGTTATGAATATCTTATTCTAGTTTCTATCCTATTTTTCACTTTTCAAAGGTATCTCTTGGTGAACAAAAGTTCTTGATTTTGATATAGTTAAACTCATCATTTTACAATAAATTTTATGAGCTCATCTAACAAAATCTTTAGCTATTAGAAGGTACAAAAGATAGCCACCTGTATTATCAATGAATTCTAAATTTTTAAAAATATTTAACTCCCTAACAACGTGGAGTTATTTTCTACATATAGTTTGAAGGATATAGCCTTTTTTTTTGCCCAACACGGGTAACTATTTTTTTTTTTTTACCAGCTCTATTTTTTGATCAGTCTCGGCTCTTCTCACTGACTTCCTTCACGTTCTGTGACCTACCAAAGTTTTGCACGTCTGTGAGCCTTCTTCTGGAACCTCATCCACATTCCACGGTCAACTTTTTCTGTCTGTAAACCAACACTACAGCATTCTAATTACTCCAGCTCCACAGAAGTCCCGATTTCTGGCAAGGCCAGTGCCCCTCACTTATTTTACAGAAACAGCATGGATTTTTTGGTTGAATTTTTCAAGTAACTTTAGAATCATCTTTTCAGCCTTTATTAAAGAAATATATTGTGAATTCTATAGGAATTACATTCACTGTATAGCTCACATTACAATTTTAAATCATATCCATGAATATGGTATATCTCTCCATTTATTTAGGTTTTTTAAAAATATCTCTTAATAAACTTCAATACTCTTCCTTTTAGAGATCCTGCACACCTATTGCTAGATTTATTTTCAGGAAATCGATCAATTCTCTGGAACTATTATAAATGGTGTCTCTTTAATTATATTTTCTAGCTCTTGGATGCACATACATTTTATATCACCACTAAACTTTATACTTTGTAATAATTTGTAGATTCTTGGAATTTTTAAATGTAAACAACCTCCATATCTTATGCAGATGGTAGTAGTTTTACTTCCTTTATAAGATTATTTTAAGGGTGAATTGGGGTTATACAAACAAATAACACAGTGATTGGCAGCTGGTAAATGCTCAATAATCATCCATGTTTGCTGACGTTATTGTTATTACTAATTAACAGAGAGATTTTAGAAATAGTCTTAACCAATTCCCACATGTTAAGGAAAGAAACAGAATCCCCAAACAGTCTGGCAGCTCAGCAGGGGCCCCACAGCTGCTGGAGCCAGCACTGGGCGGGGAAACCTGGGGCTCCAGCCACAGCTAGGTGCCTCCTCTCACTCCCCAGCCTCACGTCAGGTGTCTCTGTGTGGCACACACTACTGCCAGTGGGAGTGTCTCCACCAGTGGGCTTCCCAGCACGTCCACAGCAAACCTTTATTAGATCGACAGCATCAATTAAGCTCCCTCTGTGTACTGGGCTTTCCCACAATGCACACACTTCTAGCAGAGCAAATAGGTTACACTGTCAGTCAGATGTGCAGAAAATAATTATTTCATTTTGAGAATTCTCTATAGTGATGTCATCCTTTCCTGCTGATGACAGTCTGGATGGAAGTGAACCTTAAACTTGTCTGCTGAAGACAACTTGGACTCTCTTGGTTTACCTCCCTTTCTTCTGGGTAAACACATGGTTAACCAAATTTGGATTTCCTTCTCAAAGGGCTACCCTGCCCCCCAGGCTTAGGTTGGCAGCTGAAAAAGTCGGAGAAGCCTTTGCATTCTCGTGCTGTGTGCTGGGGCTCCTGAGCTCACTCGGCTTTTGGGACACAGTGGCTGTTGGTTGGGCTGGGGCTGACCCGGTCCTGTCCTTGACCCAGTGTGGGCACCACTGGGTCTGGAGTGTTGTCGGACTGCCCCAAAGTCAGCAGAGCCCCAGCTCATGAAATTTTCTGGAAATGGCAAGGAAACACCCTACGGAAACACACCTGAGGTCACATAGAAAAAATATCATTTTATTGGATGCCCACTCTGAACAAGGTGCTGTGCCAGGTGGTTATTTAATAAAGAGTCGGCAGGGTAGCCTTTATTAGTTACCTGTGTAAAGTCTGACCTTCCTGGTTAGCATCTGATCCCTGTTTCCTAGTGTGAGTCGTTCCCGTGACACGCTCACTGGGTGACTCCCAGGAGGAAAGGGAGGGACTGCTCCTGAGAGCTGAGTGACCTGTGCAGGCCCTCCGGAAGGGCCCTTCCCGTTGAAACCAGAGGACTGGTTGGGATTTTAGCAGAGGCTTCAAAAGACAAAGGGAAGTAAAAAGTCTGAGAAAGCCTCATTAATCAATAACGTTTTCAGGCCACTGGGACTTGGCTTCCAAAGATGTAAGGGAGTCTGGGTCAGATCCTGGAATGGCAGACCAAGGCGAGTCACTAGGTATTTGAGCAGGAGGTGACACAGAGCTAATCTTGCAGAAGATATTGGATGTGGTGCAGTGCACGTGGACTAGAGCCAGGCACTCCACTCACCAGAGGGCAGAACGAAGCGGTGGGGGCGGAAGAGTGACACCCTGTGCTCATGTGAATTCTGGGGGCGCACGCAGGAGACTCGCTGTGACTGTCACAGTTGGGCTATCGTGCTGCGTATCCCCGTCACGTCCTATGCGTGTTTGTGTGGGTTTCATCTGTTCTCTTGCAAGTGAACACATGGGACTTAGTAAATTTTCTCCTTATTTGAAAACTAATGGCAATGTGGTCTTGCTTTCTTGAGCACTGACTAGATCCCAGGCTGGTCTCTGTCCTTCAAATGTGTTCATCGCTTAATCCTTGCAACCCCCCCAAGGAAGGGGGCACTGTCACTGCTCCTGCGTTACACATGTGCGTGGGGACACCAGTGTGTGGAGAAGCTGGGTAAGTCACCTGAAGTCACACAATTAACCCCAGAAGTGGTCTAAGATAACTAGCAACAGACTTTCTTTGAACAAAAAATCCATTCAGGAATTCAAGATATAATTCTTTTCATAGAGTGGAGTTCACAGCATTTTCAGAACAGGGCAGTTGAGTGCAGTGCACAACAGGTGGGATCTTGGCACGGCCAAGGTCATTTTCACGTCAGCTGGTCGTTACATTTTCCTCCCTCATTCTTGCATCAGGCCACCGTTCCCCACCCCCCACCCCTTTACACTGATCCAGCAGATTTCGTCTGGCTTCTGGCAAAGCATCTTGTCTATCTACACGGCTATTAAAACTGGAATAAATATTTTAAAGGGATACCATCCTTTTCCCAGGCAGATGCCTTCCTCTTCTTTCTAGAGAATTTGATCCTTCAGGGATAGTTTGGTTTGGTTTTTAGTTTTCTTAATTCAATTAATATATTTAAGTGTTTTCTTAATTTAGTTAATAGATTCTCTTCATCCATGTCCATTTGTTTAGGGACCTGCCTTTGACAATGGGAAGGATTCAGTGGGCATACGAAGGTGCCACAGAGAGCCCAGCAGGTCTGTGTAACTGGCAGGAGTTCAGTTCCATTTTTCTCACACTTAGGGCACCTGCTGTGCCCAGACCCCACCTGTCCTGCCCTCAAGGAGGGAGGGATGGTCAGTGCAGGCAGGTGGCAGAAATAGGAGAGTCCTTCCTGTGTCTCTCAGAAGCACCATGTTCGGTTTTCTCCTTCAAGAATTTGAAAATATCTTGTAGATTGTCAGTAGCCAAGCTTTGTAATAGTTTCTTTAAAGGGGAATTTTGAAGGTGGAAGCCCTGCTGCTGCATGTGGTGGTATGACCTCAGGGGCTCGCTGAACGGTGGCTTGGGTGGGCAGGGCCACCTCTGCTGAATGGGGGACACTGTGCCCTGTGCCCTGTGCCCAGCTCCTGAAATCCTGGGGAAAAAGCAGAGCTGAGAAGAGGGAAGAGGGGAGAAGAGGAAAGGAGGGGAGGGGAGGGGAGGGGGGAGGGGAAGGGAGGGGAGGGAGGGGAGGGGAGGGGAAGGAAGAGGAGAGGAGAGCAGAAGGCTGTGAACTGTGGTTTCTTTTTTGCAAGGCAAAAACCTCCTGATTTAGATATCTGCCAACAAATTTAAAGAGTTAAAGGAAGCTGAGTCTTAAACTAGATAGCTGCCTGATAAGATAGAGGAAGACCTTCATTATCTTTTACAACATTTAATTTTTAACTTTGTGTCATAGAAAATCTCAAACATAACAGAAATAGAGGACTCCTGTTATGAACCCCCATGCATCCCTTGCCTGGCTTCAACAACGATCGACTTACAGTCAGCTTTATTTCATTAGTAGCCCCACCTTGCCACTGTCTGAATTTTTTAAAAAGCAAATGCCAAATACTATATTGTTTTATCTGTACATATTTCAGTGTATATGTCTAAAATATAGGAAGGCTTGTTTTTTTTAAAACACAATCACAATAATTATGACTTTAAGGAAAATCAAATCGATTCATAAGGCTTAAGAAAGAGTCCCCTGGCATTCACACCTCTCCCATACCCTGGGTTTCACATGACTTGCTGTCCGTGTGGGCTGGGCCACTCGGCCTTCACCCCTCTGGGGTCTGGAAAGAGCCATATCCACCCCTGACCCAGAGTGCTGGGCGTGCTTCTGTGAACGCACTTGCCCTCTCTCTAGGTTTTTGTCCGTCTCACCCTCTTTCACGAGAAGCACCCCATTCACGGCTGCAGAAAACCCTCGAGAGCAGTGAAGGTGGGACTGGAGCAGAGCCACTGTCAGGGCAACTGGGAGGGTGAGTGCCTGCCACGCCACGTCTTTGAAAGCGAGCATGGCACCAAGGCTTCCAGGACAGGGGCCGCAGCAGACACCCAGATCACAGCGGCGGACTGATCAGGGAGAGCTGTGTACAGAAGTGCCCAAGGCAGCTGATATGAATTGCAAATAAGTGACCATTCGATTAATTTATAGCAGGCAGAGATTAGGAAGTCCATTGTTGTCATGCTCAAGCTTACTAAACAGTTTGATTTTTCATAGGCATTAGGATGGCAGCGCAGCCTTCCTTCTCTGGGGGTCACAGGCACCTCACCGCTGTGTCTCTGTGGCTCCCCAGGTGTGAGGTCGTGGTGTGGAAGGGGCGTTGGCTCTGCTTACTGGGTCAGATACTTCTGAGAAGCGTCTTCCCCAGGGTTTACAGTGAATTTCAGAGGTGAATGAACTGTTTCAGATGATCAGAAAGATACGTGCTCTCAGGGTCACCCAAAGACCTTCTTCCCTCTGTAGTTACGTTAGAGCTCAGTTTGCTTCTAGAGCAAGAGCCAGTCCATTATGTTTTAATCAATGACATGAATGTTTTGCTCAAGTTCAGATATCTAATAAGAGTCATTTTCTTTCCGAGGGCGTGTTAGCAGTTTCATGAATATATACTCTGTGTTTCATTAGCATTCTTCTAGCAAAACATGATTCTGACTCATTTCTGAAATATCTGCTCTCGCCTGCAAGTTGTTTCTCAGTTTTTACAAAAATTGTGTTTTCTACTTACTGGCAGAAAAGTTTAATACCACACCAGCCTAAAATGGGTATGCTGAGAAAACACACGGCATACCTATCGATGGAGCTTGGGCTGCGACAGCGAACTGTTCTGCAGCCCTCAGCCTCAGTCAAGGTTAGTCCAACCCCAGACAGAGACCTGGGAGGGAAGGGCAAGTCAAGGGCTGGTGGTAAATTTCCCTACTATGGATATTCATCACCCAGTTTCTTCAGGTTTTAAGCCAGGCTGAGGTTTAAAAATCCTGTCAGAGGATGTTGCATAAAGTGAATGGTACAGAAAGCCGAGTTCTGAATTCCACCAGACAGCTGAGCACTCTAGCCTCAGAGCAGTTTAACCCTCAACCCCTTGTCCCGAAGGGGAGCAGCTCGGGCCAGCCTGTCCCATCTCAGGGGCATGCTTTTTTCTGGAATGAACAAGAAAAGGTGTTCTCCGCTGTCCTGGCTGTGAATGTCTGTCTTTCAAATGGATGCCTCTAGGTTTCTCACTCTAATTTGGTAGGAACTGTCTAGTTAACCCCTTAGAAACCACTCCAGTGTCCACTCTGCACTGTGTCCACTGGCCCCTCACACATGTCCACGGCAGCAACAACATGCTGGATCTCTGTCTAAAGTGATCACATTTGTTGTAATGGCTTTTGTTTGAAGGACACTCTGGAATAGGCACTGTTCTGTACCTGCTCCACCTGAATACCGCAGGTGCAGGCGCTCCATGCCCTAGGATTCTGCCTGCTTTCCAGCAGTCTCACCTTTGAGTCAGAGGAGCCAGACAGGGTTCATTCTCCCTCTGCAGGCGGGGCTTTGATAAACTCATTCCAGTGCATGTCCACAAAAGACCCCCAAGGGCTTCTAGAACCTTGTGGCCCATGGAGGCCACCTGAGTAGATCCTCTCTGGGTACAGATAGAGTTGTTTCCAGTGGCTATGGCCCCGATGGCACAGTCTCTGGTGGCACAGTCTCTGGTGGGAGGCGTGGTCTCCTGAGGGGCACACCAGAGCCAGGATCTGAAGGCTGTGTTATTGGATCATCTCCAAGTCATCTTAGCCCAAGAAAGTTATTCTTGCTTCTTCTTGGACCATTATGAGAAACTGGAGGTGACTGCTTGGAAGTGTCACCGGTTGGCCCTCCTGGTTCTTTTTTTTTTTAATTTTATTTTAATCATTGTCTCCTGGTTCTTATGTCACTGACAGTGACACCTGAAGAGCTCAGAGGGAAGGGACGACGCTGGCAGAACTGAACACTGAGGACCCATTCCTGCCACAGGGACCCCAGAGACCAGCTCAGATAAGAAAGGAGTGGTCTTGAGTGCCTTTACCCTATAACCTGCTGGAGTGACAGAGCCCTGATTTGGGGAGTGACACCTCTGTCAGCCTGGCTACCTGTCACCCACACATTTCCAGGGAAAGGAACTTGGGATCCTCTTGGATGCAGTCAGAGCCAGGGTGGAGGCCACAGCCCAAACCAAACAGTACAGGCAGAGAGACCAGTGGGGCAGCCAGGCTGAAGGCCTGGCTGGGAAGGGCTGGCTGGAGGCACAGGAGGCTGGAGCTGAACTTGTCCCCAGGTCTTTTCAGATGCGCAGCTCTGGTTGGTCAAGTGACTCCTCCCCAGGCCTGGGACCTTCCCACTGCCTCTCAGCGCAGGGCAAGGACTGCTACGGGATTGGGGGCATCACCCTGGCTGCAGGGCCTGTAACTCACAGCCCAGGAAGGATGAAGAAGCAAAGGCCACTGTCAAGCCATTTCATCAACACTTCCGCTTTGGACATTTACCATGGCGGAGTTGTGCGCAAAGTGCTATGGTGGGTAAGGTATGACAAATTACATCCCCCCCCCGCCTCCAGGGACACAGTTCTAGCTATGGCACATCAACCAAGGCTAAACAGATGCAGATTCTCTGGACTTTTATATATTCCTTTAAAAATGTGGACCTTTTAAAATAAGTACCCTTGAACAACCTTGGTTATTATATACTGGGTTGTGCATTAGGAACAAAATCTACCCTTTTATAAACTGCTTGACAAACCTTCCATGACCCTGCCGCCCCCAGGCCATCGAAGTCCAGTTTCAATGGTGTCCTCCAAGCCACATTAGTGCTATTGCATATTTTATAAAAATGAGTAGGAAACAGAATGAAAATGTTCTATGCTTATGATAGGAAGCTTTAGCTGTATACATTAAAGGGAGGATAGGCAAAGTTGAAAGATCACCCAGAATAAAGTGACTTTTGAGTAAAACCTGAAGGGAGAGAGGAAAGGATGTACTGAGATTACTGGAGGAGGGGCGCTCCAGGCAGAGCGGAGCGGGCACAGGCCTTGAGGCCAGTGCCTCTTGTGGGTGGTGGCCTTCCCCTGCAGTCTGCTCTGTGGGTCTGAGTCAGTGTTGGTCTAAGGGGAGCAAAGGAACTCAGAGGTAACTCACCAGCCAAATGATCAATCTGTGTGAAGTTTGGAAACCAAATCAAACTTGTTTACCAATGAAATGAGACTGAATGTGATTGCTCTTGCTTGATGTTCTTGCTCATTACTTATTCCCAGGACCTTGAGTGGTGCTGCGTGTGTACCTATTTCTCTATGAGGGATTGTCAGATGGAGGTTACAGAAGGCACGTGCGGGCCATCAGCACCAGCAGGTGTCACCTGGGAGAGGCTGTGAGCACTTGGACAGCAGGAGGCACCGCTGGCACTGGCGCTTGTGGATGCCACCACTCCATGTTGGTAAGTGAGTTTTTCTAAGGCACTTTTAAAATAAGTATTCAATACTCTATCCTGAGCATTCTCAGTAACACGAAGTCTCAGTTTCCAAACTTTCCAGGCAAATAGCTCTTCTTATTGGCACATTGGAGAGAGGACTGGATCCCTTTGCTACCAAAAGTGCCCTTGCTTCAAGTTCAAACCCATAAGTGGTGGTGTGGTTGTTCTTCAAGCTTCTCTGCACCGTAACCACAAATACCAGCCCTGGTGATGGTTTCTAATTGAATGTGACTTTCTTTGTTAACGCCTGTCCTTGCCCCCAGCAGCAAACTGACAAGCGGGACTTGCTTTTAAGAGCTGAAATGACATAGCTGATAACCAACAGCTTGTATTAATTTTTCCAGATAATCTCATGGTACTTTTAATGAGATCAGTGGCAAACATGCCATTTCTGGGGCAAATTTATTTGTCCTTGCAAAGCAGGGTGTCAGCGATTTTTATTTCCTTTGCGTCTGACGTACCACAGGTTGTGTTTTCAATGGCAATTGAAACAACCTAGTATTTTCAACTGCCGTGCAGGAAGGGCAAGATTTTTCCAAGAGTGATAAGATCAATACAACCACAATTAAATGTCAGATGATCCATGGTTAGGAAACGGTTGGCTGACATGTCTCCCTTCACCCTCCATGCTGAGATGGGTTGAGACTTAGCAAAGGTCTTGGAGAGCTGAACAAGGCATTGAGCTGGGCACCCAGCCTGCAGGTAGCCTAGCCATGAGAGGCCAAGTGGCCAGGAAAAGCGTCCTCTGTCGTTAACGTACTTTGGCGCTCAGTAACTAGTGCCACTTCCTCTGCACAGGCACTGTGTGGGGATGTGCACTTGGGCCGTCTGATGTTGCTAGGGTTCTCTTATTTCTAAGGTTTCATTGCCCTTTCCTACCAAAAAAATCAAATCAAATTTTCCATCATAGTTGAAGCCTTTTGGCAACAGTGACAGTCATGTGGCAAGTCCCATATTCCTCGTTGTACACTGTTTATATCACCTCTAATTAGAGTTTAGGATGAAGTTTGAAACTGCACATCTCTTATGCTAGACAGAAAGGAAATGGGTGCTGAATTCACCAACACAATCTTTAAATTTTAACATGCCTAGAATTTCTGCCAGGGCATTTTCTGCTGTTTAGGGCCCCTCACAGAAGACAGAGGATGCTGAGACCCTGCAGGTTATGGAAGGCCTGCAGCCAGGGTGGGTCTTCCCACTGACACTGAGGCAAAGAGCAAGGGCAGTTGGCTGATTCCACTCCATCCAGTATTTCATGTCATCAAGAAACCAGCCAAGAACAAGCACCCCTCTGTCCTGTTGGGGCTGACCCCTCTCATGTTTGGTGGTGGACCAGGACACACCCGCTAGAAAGCAGCAAAGAGCCTGGACCTGAAACGCTACATAAAAGGGGCCACAGACCAGTCACCTCCCTTCCTGTGGTTGGCAGCCCGGTGTGGCCAGCCATGACAGCTGCACTCAACGTGAGCACCCTCCCTGGAGCACAGGTCTCAGTTTATTATTCCTAACTTAGGAGTTTGTTAAAAGAAGCAAATCACGTATATGATTATGAGGAACAGCGGCCTGGAATCCACTACAACTGAACAAGAGCTGGGTGTTGAGCAGATGCTTTCGGGATGGAGCATGGATGGTGGAGCTAAGCAGAGCTTTCCGGTCCCCACGTGGGCATGAGTCTTGCCAGAGTCACACAGCCTGCCTGTCCCAGGCTGCCATGTCCTTGGACTTGATACAGTGGTTAGGAATTCTGGCTCTGGAAAAAGGTTTCCTGTTCAAAACTCATCATATTCAAGACCAGTGTGCAAAACAGTGTTTTGGGCTGTGATTCTTACCCAGGAGTTTTGGTTACAGTGATTTGGGGGTAAATGTAGGTCCCCTCAAATGTCCACACGGGCCATGTGCATATGTGGATACATCACCAGTCTTTGACCTGGGTGGAAATAAAGACAAGCTTGAAGAAGTTTCTGAATACCCTGACAGCCCTGCCCGTTTCAGACAGGCCAGAGCTTGGGTGCAGCGGACGCAGCGCTCGGGGCACCGGCACTTGCCTCTGGCGGTGCCCACTCCTCACAGTCCGGAAACTTGGCCTCAGCCCACCCTCAGGCTGCAGACTTACCTGCTTTTGTGTGAACCTGCCAGGATCACCGATGACAGCATTTACAGCTTGGAATGAAAAGCGATTTGTGGTGCTATAAATTGGATACCATATAATTTTACTTTTTACCCACGGCTATCAGGTTACTTCACAGTTTCATTTCTCTTCATATTCAAAAGAAGGATAAAAGAGCAGCTTCTCCTACTGAGCGACCTGGCCCCCTACAAAGCTAGCATCTGAAGTTATTTCGCAGCGGGAGAAACTGCTTTGCCACGTCTGTCTACCTCAGTCTCTGTGGCGTCCTGTGACATCCCGGCTCTGACGCAGATGCTACGTGTCGACGTCGCGGCTGCACCGCAAACACCAGGGTCTTTGTACCAGACAAAGGCAGCATTTCTCTTCTGGTCCAACGACGGAGTCCCACCTACCACCTAAAAGACAGAGCTTTGAAACAGTGACAGTGCTTGCAGGCGGAGAGTAAACATACTGCACCTGCGTGACACCAGTGAACACACCCCTCAGTGTCTTCGTGCGGTGGCTTGGCAGAATTCTTTTTAGAATTTCCCCAGTGCCACCCAAGCCAATCTGGTATCTTCAAGGGCACATCACTGCAAGTGTGTTTGATGTAATAAATATATAAACAGGTACAAAACTATAATGACTATAATATAGCTACTAAGCCTGAGTATACCATATAAATACATTTATTCCAAACTTATGTTTATAATACATATAAAATGAAATGTTCTCGAATGAGCGAATGGGTGTGTCTTCAGTAGTCGCCATCATCTATTCGCCGCACACAAGCATTCTTCTCTCAGTGTGTGATGGCGGCAAAATGACTTTTCTTCGGCCTCACAAAATGGCACCATTGTTTCCTAATTTTGAGTATCTTAAAGTTAAAATAGAATGAAATTATGATTTTAGGGTTTATAGCTTCTTTTCTACCCAGAAAATTAGTACTTTTTAAGTTTCTGATTTCTATTTTTTTAAAAAATGACAAATACTACCAAATTAATATTTCAATTATACTTTTTAAATTGAATTTATTGGGGTGACATTGGTTCTTAAAACCACACAGGTGTCAGGTGTGCAACTCAACGAAACCCCCTCTGCACACCGCGCCGTGTGCCCCGCTCCCCAAGCAGGCTCTCTTCGTTCCCGTGTCCCTCCCTCTGCCCACCTCCACCTGCCCTCCCACCCCCTTCCCTCTGGCTGTCACCACGCTGTCTGTGTCAAGGTGTCATGTATATATATGTTTCTTATTCTTTCTTTCTTTCTTTTTGGCTTAATCCCTTCACTTTCTTTCTTCCAGACCCTAACACCCCTCCCCTCGGACAGCCATCAGACTGTTCCAGGTATCCATGCCTCTGTTTCTATTACTTATTCCACTTATATTTAAACATCAAATTAGTATTGGCATTTAATGCTGCTAAAATCAGTTTACAACGAATGGCTAATTTAAATATGAAAGGTAAAACAAGTCACCTTTTAGAAAAAATAAGAGAATATCTTCATGATCTCAGCAAAGACAAATAATAAGGACTTAATAAGGACATACTGTTCTTAATAAGGACACCAAAAGTGCTAAGAAAGAAAAAAGGTGGATAAAATAATGTCACGAATGTAATGTCAGGTACTGAGATGAATCTCTCCCACCTGGGTGACAAAGAAGGATATGAGCATCAGAAGGAACCAGGGGTGGGACCTTCCCTTGTATTGAGAAGACAGTCTTCAGAGGAGAATGTCAATTTGCAAACAGGTGAAAACTCTTTGAGGGCAGAGAAGTTCACGGGTAGCAGCAGCATCTACTACCACGTCCAGGGCTTGTCGTGGAGCTGGCCCTTAATGCACCACATGGCATTCCATTGTGACAGTGACCCGAAGAAGCAGCTATGATGCTGAGCAAGGTTAAGTGGCTAGCCCAAGGTCAGGGAGCTAGCTGGTGACTGCAGAATCTGAGCCCACCATTGTCCAACAGGGCGCTGTGCTGCATCTTCCTGGGGGCAGGCCACACAGCTGCTCCTTGACCACGGCCCAACAGTTCCCGGCTCAGTGTGAGTTGTGCCTGATCCATCCCATTCAGCCACATGCTCTGTTTTGTTCTATTCAGAATATGGGGGGCAGTTTGATAGAAAAATCACAACGTAATTTAAATTCCAAAAAAAGCAGACATTTGAAGAAACAGCACTGGTAACTTTTCTTACTTATAAATCATGCTCTCTTTGGAAGTCTTTTCAGCTTAAAGAGCATATAATACAGCTGGAGGGTAAAGAACAATGAGAACAGCACATCTCTGCAGTTTCAAGGTGACGGCTGCCTCCTGAGGGATTAGAGAGAGGAGCCTTGGGACCTGCCTGGAACTCAGCGTCCTTGAATCGCCTCCTCCGCAGTCTCTGCTACATTTCCGTCGCTGGCTGTCAACAGCTGTCCGGCTTATGAAGAATGAAATAATCACACTCATTTTGGGGTCTCGAGCTTTGAGCACTTGAGTGCCGTCTGGCATGTTAATATCACTTAAAACCCCCACACCCACCTGCTGAGGTCAGTGGTGAGCGAGGACGCGGCTGGTGCCAGTGCCTGGATATCAGAATGTGTTTCAGACATTTGCTTTGAAAAGTTCCTCCTGTAAATGAGACTCAAACAGAAACTTCAAGAATAAATGTTCAAACTTCCAGATTGAATGTCTTACCCATGTGATGTCCGGTATGAATAAAAATCCGCAGCACGGGTTTTGAGTCAAGCGAATGTGTGCTTAAACCTTGACAGCCTCAGGGACCAGAGCAGAGCTCGGCCGTGCCACGGCTCCTCTGCAGACCCAAGTCTCAGGTCAGACACCCTGCCTCTCGCCTGTGGCTCCTTCCGCCCCCAAATTGCTCCGGACCCTTCTTACCCGAAGTGCAGTCCACCAGCAGTGGCACCCCAGGGAGCAGGTAAGAAATGTGGACTCTGGACTTCCTCTGGACCTGTGGAGTTAGAGTCTCCATTTCACAGAGATCCTCCAGGGGTCTGAATGCCCCTGGGGTTCGAGAAACCCAGAAATGGTGTTCTAGGCCACAAATGCCTGTGATGCACTCCCCTTCTGTCTTTAGAGCACATATCTGTGTCTGCAGGCCCGTGCTTTGTGACTTTGCACTGAGCATGGTCATCCAGGGCCTGGGAATTTAAGGCCGGTTTGGCTTTCTCATGCTTGCTTGGCGTGCTGGCTGCAGCAGGGGTTCCTTGGCCAGACATGGGGTCTACCACCTCCTCCTCCATGCTCTTATCTGGAGACAGGGGGAACCACAGACAGAACGGACTCTGTAGGCGGAAGAACACGGGGAGCCTCCCGGTGCGGCTGCCTGTGGGGTGAGCCGGCGCACTGCCAGCGGGATGCTCCGCGGGTCCAGAGCCCCTCAGCGTGTCAGCGGACTGATGGGGGATTGCAGCCCAGTGTTTGGAGCCAAGCTACCTCCCTGCCCTCAATCCCAGTAGTTGCCAACACTTGCACCCACTTTTTTGTTTGATAAAAAATAAGCATAGCCCCCCAAAATTAGATAAAAATATTTTAAATTCCTATGGTGCCACATTGACTTCTTACATAAAATGATTAACATAGGTTTAGAGGCCTGTTTTTAAGACCCATTTCCCTTCCTGGATTTACCCCACTAGTCCCAGCTGATTCCCTTGAGTTTTTTTAAAAAATCTGATGTTTGTCACCTTCACGTCAATCTTTTCAGGCTCTCTCTTCCTCTCCCTCCCCCCTCCCACCAGCCATACCACCCTCCACCTCCGGCTGCGGAGGGAGGAGGCGCCATTCCCACCTGGTCCCAGGGCCCTGCGGCCAGGCACCTTGTGCCCAGGCAGTGTACAAGGAGAGGCCTGGGAACCCCTGTTGGCCAACCCTGTTGACCAACAAGAAGTGACTCGTGGCAGCTCAACTCCGTGCCTGGCTGTTTGTAATAACAACTTGCCCACAGAAGTGCGTCTGCACTCCGGGCCCTGGAAGGAAGGCCTGGCAGGGCCGCTGCATGTTTCGGTGCCGCCCTGGGCAGCCAGTGAGTGGTGGGGACACTCAGCTACCACCTCGGCAGTTTGGGGCAAGGACGAGGGGCACGCCTTCGGGCCTCCCTGTCTTCTGTGCGGATCAGCACACACATTCGCAGTGTGGGCAGTGTGTTCTCTGTGGGAATCGGTTTTCGTTTAAGTGGAATATTTTAACTGGATGGGGCAGGGCTGCCCTGCCCCCAGACATTTGTATATTGGGGAACCCTCCTGTGATGCAAATGCAGCTAAGGGAATAAAATAGGGCAGAGTGCTTTAAAATAGGGCCACACCACTCAGACACACATACAGAGTAACTCCAGCCGCTGTGCGAGTAAGCTAGTGGCTGACCGCTCGCTCCGGTTGTCGGGCTCTGTCCTCCCCAGTGATGCGGAGACCCTGGCTCCCCCATCTCACTCTCCTCCACCATGCCGAACCCCAGCAGAAGGTGCAGAGATGCCCCTGCTTCTCAGAACCCTTGGCCTGGACGGGACCCACATCCCTCCCTGTCACTTCCTATTGAAAAGGATGGACCCAGGCTGCGTGGGGCTGGGCCCGCTGGCTTCACAGCTCCATCGTGTGAAGAGGGTGCTACATTTTGGCTGACAAACGCTCTCTCTACCACACCTTACATGGGAGGGTTAACCAAGCACATTCCTGCAAGATGTCTAATGCTTCCTCTGTGGAAGACTGCGTGACTGGCGGTATCTTTATTTATGGAGAGTGGACTGAGGTCCTAGGAAATTTACTTGCATTTTGGAAGATGTGGGAGGGAGAACAAGATCCCAGGAACTTCCTGTACTATTTTCATCACACTGGCATTAGTTTTAATTTTTTAAAAAATCAAGCAAGGGAGAATTGAGTTGACTGCACAGCAGCAGCTCTGTGGCCTGTTGTCGGAGACGGCCCCTCTGAGACGGGCTGCCCGCAGGTCTGCCTCGCGCCTGATTCTCTGGGGCGCAGGGGTGTCTCCGAGCCCTTGTGAACTGACGCCAGCTCTGCATTGTTTAATCTTCCCTAGATTTCATAACTTCAGCGGGACCTGAAAATAGTCTTGTTTTTTTTCCCCCTAAAACACAGATGTACCAAGTCTTGTGAAACTACAAGTAACCCAGTAAACAAACCCAGCCCCAGTCTCCGCTGCCCTCGGTGCAGCCATCCCGCTAGGAGCTGGGGGTACCAGCTTTTTGCCTGGACTTGTCTCCTGCACTCCCGGATGCGCCTGCCTGGAATGCATTCTTCACTCCCCACTCATTCATTTCTTATTTTTACTTGCCCCGCCCACCGTGCCACCATTTATTTCAACAAAATTTCTCACCACTGGGATCCTGGAGGGTGGCAGGTGTGCACAGAGAAGGCCAGGTGTGATACACTGGAATTGAAAAATAAATGTTAGAATTAGTAAACCTTCAGGGCCTAGTTTCCTTTAAGATTTAGAGTTCAACTTATAAATATGGTTATTTTACTTACTAATCTAGTTGCATAACCTTAATTATATCCCATAAATATTTTAAATTGAATATACACACCTAATGTATTTTATTTTCTTCTTAAGTATTACTTAACAAGCAAAACCTCTCCAAGAACTTAAAACATTTTTGAATGGAACTTACAATGCACATTCAGTCTATGTACGGCCTTAGACACATTATTTTATACTATTCAACTCATACTTAGATTCAAAAATCAAATACCCAACTATATCTTTTATAATCACCAGGTACTTTGTGTCTCCCCCACATTTCTTGCTGGAGGAGCCCCAACTCTTAGAGAGGTTAGATGGCACAGGGAGGGTGTCGTGTCTCTTGCAGGCCCTGCCTGTGGGTTCAGACATCAAAACGTTGCCCAGGATGGGGGTCTTGGCCAGATGGAGTCCCTCTCTTCTCTGGGCCCCGTCAGGACCTTCTGCACAGGGTGCAGCCTTGCCTGTGAGGCCCACGCCTGGCTTTGAGATTGCAGTGGGTCCTCTGTGATTCACACCCCCTCCTCCCTGCCCTCAGGGTACCCTACCTGTTCTAGGCAGGAATAAACAACCATGGTCCTGTGGTATGCGTTCACTCTGCGAAGGAGGCCAGGCAGGTGGTCAGCTCAGGGTCCCCATGGACGATGATGGCAGGGCAGGGTCACCGTGAGCCGTGCCACACCGGAGGTGCTTCCTTCCTCTGGTTCAGCTATTACCATAGAACTACTGGGTTTGCTGCCATACCACGTTCGCAAGGCAGCATTCAGCTACAGAAACACTAATTCACATTCCCCAAATGAGAGCAACACCGAAACTGTGAAATGTCACCAAGTGTCATTCTCTGGGATTGACACTGCCCGAGGTCAGTCGCTGCCGTCCTGGGGAAACGGCCACTTCTGTGTTCCATGCAGCTCTGTGAAGCTGCAGGCATCCTGCTGTCGTCTGGTGTGCCGGTAGCTTGGGCTGTGGAGAGGTGGGGGCCGATAATGTGTTTGAGAGCCTTTTTGGTAACAAGAAAGAGAAAACTCAGAAAACTGGAGGCTGCATAAGAAAGAGAGTGAGTTCACAGGAGGAGTCAGGCTCTGAGCGGCTCTGGGTGCACGCCGACCTCACATAAACTGTGAGATGAGTCCAGGTTCCCACATCATGGCCCACCCAGGAGAGGTGGGAGAACCTGGCAGACGGGCAGGCAAGGGTCAGGATACAGCTGGAGGGACGCCTTGGCTCTGCCGCTGGCCAGGGGTCACCCTGGCATAGATGGGCTCAGCTTCCTCGCCCATCAAGTGAGCAGCTGGACTACATGTCCTAAGACTCATGATCCTCTAGTTTTCCAACAGAATTTGGATTGGACAATTTCAAATGAGTGGGATTGAAACTTTGTCCTAAGTCAATGACTACCACCTTTTCAAGTAGTCTCTAGGAGATATGTATTTGTAGCACGTTTGTTTTGCAGTTCTGAATTTCAAATCACGTACTGGAGCTGGCACACTTAGAAACCCACTGTTGAGTGCATTTGGGTGTTCTGAGTTTTAGAAGGGCCTGGCTGGACGCTGTCCAGACGCTGACATTGGAAATACCTGAACGTTCTCCTCCATCGGGTGTGGGAGCAGCCCAATGTCTGGTACTGACTTCGCCAGAGCAGCCCAATCGGGTGGGGGCAGCCCAGAGTTTGGGGCCAACCACGGAGCCTGCTCAGGGTCTAGTGTTTTTGGAGATTTGACCCGACTTTGCTTTCTATCTTTTTTATTAAAAAACTGAATTGTGGTACAGTGCACGTAACATAGACTGTATCATGTTAGCCATGCCCAGGCTGCCCAGCTCAGTGGCAGCAAGCACAGTCACGCACTTCTGCGCCCTCCCGCCATCCCTCCCGCCAACATCCCCAGCACCCATGCGTCCTCCCAAACTGAAACTCGTCCCCGCTGAGCACTAACTCCTGTGCGCTTCTACCAGGCCCTGGCACTGCAGTCTGCATTCTGTTTCTGGGATCCTGATTTTCCTAGGTACCTGCGTGGAGCCTGTACCATTGTCTTTTCGTGGCTGGCGCATTTCACCCAGCATACTATCTTCAAGGCTCATCCTTGTCATTGCAGAATCTGTCAGAATGTTCTTTCTTCTTAAGGCTGAATAATACTCCATGGTATGTATTTACCATGTTTTGTTTATCCAGTCATCTGTCATGGACACTTGAATTGTTTCTATCTATTGATTATTGACTATTGACTACTGCTGTGAGCATGGGGTGTCATGCTCCCCGTCTCTTTGAATGTCATGTTTTAATCCTCGTGGATAAACACCCAGAAGGGAAATTGCTGGGTCATAAAGTAGTTCTATTTTTAATGTTTTGAGAAACTGCCACACAGTTTCCACAGCGGCCGCACCGTTTTACACTCCCGCCAACAGTGCACGGAGGTTCCGGCCTCTCCACATCCCCACCTACACTTGCTAGTTTCTGGCCCGTGTATGTGTGTGGGGTGACTTTTTAAAACCACGTTTTTTCTGGTGGGTTCTCACAGGCTTTCCCTTGCCTCCCTCTAGCTATGGGCCTGGCTGTGTTCCCAGGCACAGCACCTTGGCCTGGGGAAGCGTGAGAACCCATGAGAGCCTTTGGAAGGAGGCCTTTGCCGTCTTCGGGGAAAGAACTTTGGGGCATGGGGAGCGTGGGAAGTTTTCCTTGGCTGGCTGAGGGATGAAGTTGTCATGTAAACGGACGAACAAACTTGAGGAAAGGGACAGTCCTTCTGGCGGGAAGTTTCTAGAGGCTGATGGGTCCAGAGTGATGAAGTTGGAAATGTACCATGATTGGGCTCTGCTCATTGGCAGGAATGGGCAGTTGTGGGATTGAAGAATTCCTTTTCCTCATGGGCTAGTAAGGTGGTTCGTAGAGAGACATTGCTCCAGAGCAAGCCCAACCTCCTGAAGCATTTTGTCTTTTACCAGGTGGCCCATTTAAGAGATTATTTCTCAATGTTAACTATTTCCTTGAGTAATGTTGTGAACTTCCCTTCTTCTCTGACACCAGTAGTGGAATCCAATTATGTTTCTAGGCTGTTGCTACAAGTAATAAAATTCTTCCTAAGAAATACAGGAGACATTACTGTGTCAAAAATGGGAGCCCTGTTCTTTTGGGGGGTGAGAAAGCCCTGTTCTGTAGACTCATAGAGACCTATCCTGAGGGGGTGGGGGATGCAGGCCAGAGGGCACCGAGGGCACAAAGCTGCCGCCAGAAAAAATACCAGCAAAAGTCCCCAGGCTCCTCCTGTGTAGAATTTCCTCTGAGCTCCTGCAATACCCTGGGGGCAACCATTCATCACTCAGTGCATTGAAGCAAATCATACAAAAACGCTAGACAGATTTTTTAAAATTTAAAATTGGCTTCAGAGAGTAGATTACGAAAAATTGTCCTTGCTATGTAAATAACCTTTGAGGGGATTGTGTCCCCACCATAAGGAAATGCTGCAATGCCGACCTGCATTTTCGTGTCCTTTTTGCCCTTCTGGAGACAGGGTCAGGGTCAGGTGCAGCACAGAGCCCTTGCTCAGCAGCCCTCCCTGCCATTCGCCCTTCCTCTTACCCACCTCGTCCCCCACCACAGCCACCTCATCAGCCAATATATTCACTCTTTTCTGCAAAATCCTTTTGCTCTGACCCCGCTAATACAAAAGCAGAATTTGGCCAACAACCACAGGTTGGCACAGCACTTTTAAATAGACTTGCTCTAGACTAGAGCACATTGTGGTTGCATAGTTTACGTCAGGCTGCCATTTAACTGTCTTAGAAAAATGAAGTGGAAAATGGGATGAACTGACAAAAGAGTTTTGCTTGTCTTGTGGACAGCAAAGGACAATCCCTCGTTCCTCTCAAACAGTTACAATCATTTCCACGACCCTTGAAGCTGATTCGGAAATCAGCTCTTACTTGTGCTTCAGCTCATAAACTATCAGGGAAGTTGGTAAGTTTTGGCTTTGGTTTTGGTCATCAGTCTGTTCACTGGACTTGTAGTTTCTGGCTGGCACACATCGTACTGCTGTGTTGTTTAGTTGAGCAAGTAATAGATAAAGCTCTGGTTTGCTTTTAGGCCCAAAGATACTGTTAGAAGCTCATACATACTCGTCCATCTCAATAAGGCCTCTCAGGAAGAATTCACCTTCCGAAAGTCACAGAGCTGAACCTAGACGTGCCAACAAAGTGAAACCACTAAGGATCTGTCATGGTAGGTTTACTTGATGCACTTGCTTATTTTCACTTGGTTTTTACCTGTATGCTTTGTTCAATATTTAATGAGGCCCCAGGTGCTCTAGGACAGCTTAGCAGGGTGCAGTTTGTCATTCATTTATTCATCTATTGAGCACCTGTCATATGCCACCTCCATGTGAAGCATTCTACTGTTTGGGAGTCAGTATTTCAGTGAGGATGATTTGGGCTAAGACACACAATGGAAGACTTTGAGAATAGATATTAACTTGAATATTAACCCAAGAAAATTGCTTTCTTGGAGGATATATTCATTTTCTAAAACAAGCTTAAAACAACAGACATCAGTTATCACAGTTTCCATCGGTGGAGAACCCAGACATGGCTCAGCTGGACATCTTTGGCTCGAGCTCTCTCATGAAGCCGCAGTGAAGCTGTTGGCCAGGGCTGCGAACTCGTCTGATGACTCAGCAGGGGCTGGTGGCGTCTGCTCCAACCCGACACATGTGGCTGTTGGCAGGCCTTGGTCCCCTTCATGTAGGCCTCCTGACAGGGCTGCCTCATGACAAGGAAGCTGGTGCGAGAGCAATCAAGGCAGAAGCTACCGTCTTTTTATAACTGAATCTCAGAAGTGCCATCCTTCACTCTTGCAATATTCTTGGTTATAGGAGAGTCAGCAAATTCAGCTCAGACTCAAGGAGAGCAATTACACAACAGTGTGGATACCAGTAGGCAGTTTCTGGTCTTAACAGTACATATTAGTGTGCTGTCTAGTTGAGCGCAGTAACAAATGGAACTTTGTTTACTTTTAAACCCAAAGACACATGCTGAGGAGTTTCAGCCTCCCATACCCTCAGGTGTGTCTGCTGCATGTGACAAGCAGGGCGGCCATTGCAGGGCTCCCATCGCTGGGACGTGACTGTGAGTCAGGACGACTCTCTTCTCTCTGGAAATTAAACCGAGTAGTCTCTCTCACACAGAATCACTGGCGTAGCTTCCTTTTTTCCTTTTGCACCTGGATAATTTGCCCCCTGGGGCTGCTGTGGCCTGGACCTGCCTCCCAAGTTCAAAGCCAGTGCATTTGCAGGAAAGAACTTCTGGATTATGGGGCTGCTTAGCAGTCAACATACAGGCCCCTGGGAGTGACCAGCTGAACAAGGCTAGTCATGTCTTCCCCCCTATGACTGTCTTAGTCCTGGTTCCTCCTTAGGAGCCCACAGCTGGGGGGAACTGGCCTCTGTGTAGTGAAGACTGGTGTGATGAGCCCACTGAGGGCCATGGAAATTTCACCAGGATCACAGGCCTCCACTCTGGGCACTGGGGAGTTTTAATAATGGGGCAAATGCTCATGTTTTATGTTAAGTGCAATAAAGCAAGGTACAAAGTTATGTATACAGTTTGAATGCAGTGATGTAAACAGACAGGGGTCAGGGAGGGAGAGAAAGAGGGAGAGGAAGGAAATACACTGAGATATTAACAGCGCTTGGCTTTGAGAGGTGGGGTTAATGACCTCTACTCTTCTGCATTTTCCAGATCACCCCCCGGCAGTATTTGTAACTTTAATAATCATGAAAACATAAACTTTATATTAAAACATACATGGTTTCAAGATCTTCATACTGTTCCCTCCAGCTTTAGGAATAGTTGGTAAAAGAACCCTTGCTACTCCAACCAGCAGCTGCTGTCCTGATGAAGGATACACCTCCTCTCACCATCAACGAGGTAGATGCAGAACAGACACTGTTGGTTAGGTAACCAATGGACAGAATCACCTATGAAATGAAAGTGACACAAAAACAATATGAAAGCAAAAGTTAAAATTTCATGTGCTCGATCAGAAGTGAATTTCCCCTTAGGGACGTGTTAAGAAATAATCATTTAGCAGGCACCACACACACCCAGCCCCTGGCAGCCACTACACTCGCCCTGTCTCTGTGGACCCCTCTGCTCTGGACACTTCATATGAAGGGGCTCAAACAGCACGTGGTCTTTGTGTCTGGCTTCCTCCAGTTGGCATAACATTTTCACGGTTCATCCACATTGTAGCATATAACATCCTTGGTTCCTTTTTTTGGCTGAATAATGTTCCATTGTACGTTACTGAATGATTTTTAGGTCAGTTTCTTGGACAACTCAGGTTCAGCAGAAACATAGCCAACTTCTGACCATTGGCTTCTAGTCAGTTCTACACCCACATGTTTGCAATCACTCCCAGAGTTCTTGTCGAGACATTGGTCTTGGGCCTGCTCTACTTCTTTCTTTCTCGCCCCTCACCTCTCTCTCGCCTTTGATTGAGCTGTGGCTGCTGGGAGCCATCCCAGAAAGCCATGTGGGGACAGCCATGCCTTTCCCTGCATCTCTTTCTGGGCCCCTTCAGGCCTTGGACACTCAAAGATCATCCAGCCTCATTTCTTTCCATTTGGGGTCTATAAGCCATTGACTTTTTGACTTGCAAGGCCCTGAATTTCTGAATTCTCCCTATTCCTTTCTATATAATAACAATTCCATCAACTCTCAGATATCATTGATTATAAAAGAGCGTAATTTCACACACCACCAAGTTAAAAAAACCCTCTGCTAATAAAATTATGATACACAATACAGAGAACAAGCAGTTACAATGTAAGAGGGCCTGTGCACGTCACCGTCAGTGGCACGGACAATAATAGCATAAACGACTGACACTGACTGAGGTCCTCCTAGGTGTCAGAGATTGTGGGTTACCCCTTGAGAAAAGTATTCTTATTATAATCTCTCTTACACCAAGGAGGCAGTAGAGGCAGAGGGAGAAGGCCAACCCAGCAGCCAGATCTACTGCCCTTGCTCCAGGACGGCTGTTGAGATGTATCTTGCATCTGCCGAGCATCAACTTGCTGTTCACTCAGCCATCCAGGGACATACATTTGCTGTCACCTTAGGAGTGTGTGTGTGGGCAGATGAGATTTTCTCTCTAGGGCTTTTCAGTCTAGCTGGGAGGTGTAGGGTAAAGGATCACAGTAGAATATGAAAGCAGGAAGGGGAGAGGGGATGTCAGTTGGCAACCTCACTCAGGGGCACACTGTCC
Source organism: Phyllostomus discolor (assembly GCF_004126475.2). NCBI lineage: Eukaryota > Metazoa > Chordata > Mammalia > Chiroptera > Phyllostomidae > Phyllostomus > Phyllostomus discolor. The sequence goes on along the minus strand of NC_040908.2, from coordinate 65,163,996 downwards.
CTTGCTGATGGTGTCCTCTGTGTGTCTGACTGTGCCGCTCCAGTCCAGGGTCCACAGGGAATGTGGACCCTCTCTTCCCCAGTGTCACAGATCAGATCCTGTGGAAGGACATTGGTGGCCCAGCCCGATACCATCCCATGGCAGATACTGCTAGTTGTCCATTGAAACCGCTTCTCCCTTCTGGCTTAATTCAAAAACATGATATATTTCAGGTGGCAATGTGTTCAGTGAAAAGGTTACATCCAAGACTGGCTTTCAGCTAGGGGAGGCCATGGGACTTAGTTTTACGTGGAACTATTATGAACTTTCGGTTAAACACCTTAATGGTGGACATGGGTGGCGTCTTACACTTTTTTGCCTTTCTTCACTTTCTCCTGCTGGCAATACAGAGAATGTGAATTTGCTGGCTGGAGTTCCCAAGCCATCAAGGTTGTGGTTGAAAGCCATGATCCAGGATGGTAGGTCAGAAGACAGGAGCTCAAGTTTCTAGTGATACTTTGGGGCTGCCAACCAGTCTGTGTGACCTATGCCACACTGCTCTTTCATGAAAGAGAAACAAAGTCCTAACTTAAGCCATTGTTACCATGCCGTCAGACAGAATCTTAGTCGATGCACTTGCCCACTGCATGATGGGTGGTTTTGAGTGGGAGGCCACTGGGATGACAGAACCCCCAGGACCACATAAAGGGGAAGGGGAGGGTCCACCAGGAAAGGGTGCTCTCAGACAGATGACAGCTTATCCACTACAAAGACTGCCACTTCCTGGGTGCAAACTCAGGGCCCAGGCCTCTTGTAAGCACTCCACCAGCGTTGTTATTTCATCCACATCAGAATGTTGGGATGAGACTCTCAATTTACAAATGAGGGAATGAAGGCTCAGGAAGGTCAGTTTCTCAAGGACACGCAGTTGGAAGCTGGGTTTTAATCTGGGTCTGTCTGACTCAGGGACAAACCCTTAAACCCTACACAGACCCCCCAAAACTGTGCAGATGTGAAAGCTGGAGAGTGGCCCAATCTGATCTGTGGCTTTGTCTCATCACAGAAGTGAAACAGTTCAGAGAAGGGAGTGGTGCCGGGGAGCAGAGGGTGGGAAGACACAGGCAGACCCTGCAGTGAGCGCCGCTCAGTGGGGCAGGCAATGCCCACGAGTGACACCGCTCATCAGTAGCTCCTTCTGAAGCCCTGGGTGGGGGTGGTTCCTACTACAGAAGATATTTAACTCCCAAGTTTTCATTAAAAGCCACTAGAGATTAATGACATGTCTAAAGTTCTTGTTTGATTACATTTAATAACCCATCAGTGGCCACCAAGGAGTGTGCTGTTTTCGGGAGTTTTTTTTTCAATACAGTTAGAGGTTCTAATTATGAGCTGTTCAAGTGGGAGGAACTCCAATGGCTTGGGGTATTCGTGTTCATGCAAAATAAAGTGAAAATTAAGAAGCTAGTACTGCCGTTAAGAACATCACTGTGCTCCATATCAAAACTAGCTGTCTCTTGAGAGGGTGCATCAGGCCAAAGACTTATTTAAGATGAAAAGGTTTTGTTTGGTTTGGTTTTGCCAGTCATCCAGCATGAGAACTTCCCTGTTATGCTAATCATGAAAAAATGGTGAAGAATGTCTTGGCTGCTGTTTACAGTGGAAAGAAACCATTCATAAGGTCTTCCTGTTGGCCAAGAATGGATCATTAAACTATCCTGGCTCTTGATAATAATTTTGCTTAGTGTTTCTCTTGTTAAAGTTTCCAAAGTAAGTCTGTCTGCACCAAACCAGAGACAGCTGATTCAAACAATAACCTCAGAACACCCTAAACGTGTGTGTCAGGCCTGGATGGTACCGTGTTCTGGGGGATACTGGCTCGGGAATCATGCACACTCTGCTAGCACCCACCTCGCCCCAGGCTGTAACACCTTCTTCATCTCAACTACATTTCTCGCGGTTTTCCTCCAATCTCTCTGGCCAAGGGTGCTGAGCTCCGTTCCTTTCTTCACACGTTTCTTCTCTTTCGTCCAGACGGGATCTTTAATTCCACCTCTAGCATATGGACTCTGGGCCACTCACCCCTCACCACACACACACACATGGATGTCCGATAGCCGTGTCTAAATTAAGGTGGTCACCCTGCCCCAAAGTGCACCTGTTCCCTCTCAGCCTCCCTATCTCGGTAAAGGGCACCACTCAGTTGCTCAAACCAAAGATCTAAGGGCTATGCCCCCAAGCTCACCTCCAAAACATTACTCCAGTAGTCCCCCTCTCTCTATCTCTGCCACCATTGTCACATTCCCACTGGGACACACTGGATTTCTTGTTTCCACTTGGCCCTACATGGGTGCTTTCCATGGGGCAGTAAGTGTTAGCCTTGGAAAATTCAGATCAGACCATGTCACCCCCCTGTCTTGAGGCCCCCAGTGCCTACTCAGGGCACTTGGCATAAAATCTGAGTTCTTCCGTGCCTCCCTCTCCAGCTCCATCGTGTCTCCTCTTCCTGAAGTTCACCAAGCCTCAGCCATGTGGCCCTCTTTCAGATCCTGCCACATTCCAGGCTCCTTTTTGTTTTGGGGCCTCAGCATTAGCTGATTGCTTGTCCCTGCCACATCACTGCCTGGCTCCTGACCACCATGCAGGTAGCAGATTAAAGGGAACCTCTCCAGAATCACCATCTAAAAAGGCCATTCAATCTCAAGTTGTTCTCTCTTACCTATGCTAATTTTTTTGAATAATTCATCTCACTGGGTTGCATTTTTCTTGGGCACTTTATTTTCGGTCTCATCCCACCAGAAGGTAAACTTCATGAGAACAGGGACCTTGAATGTCCTTTTCCTGTGGTGTCCCCAGGACCTGCTTCAGTGCTTGGCACCTGGCAAACCTCCATTAAATATTTGTTAGATGATTGAGTTCCAAACATGTATTTTTCTCCATATAGCCTGATATCTTCTTTATTGTGGTCTGCTTTGTTAAGTAATATTTTATAACCATGCAGTTCATTGGTAGGCGACTGTATTTTTTAAAATGATGCATATTTAGAGTGTGATTCATTCATTTACAATTCTAGACTTTTGACTATATCCTGTGAGTCAGAAACTGTATTGTTGGCATAAATTTCAAATAACCAACCACAGACATCTGGCATTTTACCAAGTCAATGGCATTTATGAATAATAGCCCATGCTTAGAGATAGTCCTTATTGTTCTAGGCACTATGTATATTTGTTTTTAATTTTCATATAACCCTCTGAGGTTGGAACTACTTGTCTCAATTTTGCAAATAGGTAAAGTTAGTTTTCTAATGCTGTGTAACAAATCACCACTAACGGAAGGGCTTAAAACAACTACCATTTATCAGCTCACAGTACTGCTGGTCAGAAGCCTGGGTGGCGTTCACTGGGGTCCCACGCATTGAAACCAGGATGTCAGCGGGGCTGCGCCAGGCTGGGCTCGCCTATGGAAGCTGTGAGGGAAAACGTTCTCCAAGTTCATCGGGGTCATTGGTAGAGTCCAGGTCCTGGTGGCTATAGATCTGAGGTCCCATGTCTTTTCTGGCTCTTAGCTTTTGAAGACTGCCCTCTTTTCTGACCCCATGACCCCTTGTGCTCTGAGCCTCTGACTTCCTCTTCCACATGCAGCCAAGGAAAATCTCCTGCTTTTAAAGGGCTCGCCTGTATAGTCCCTTCTCTTATGGCCAGTTTCCTTGGCTTCACTTACATCTGCAAAATCCCTTCCCAGAAGTACTTAGATTAGTGTTTGAATAACTAGGAATCTGCCAAATTGTAATCTACGCTCACAAATTATCTTAATTAGAACAACTTCTAGATGGCCATATCAAGTTTTTGGTTTTGCTTTTCTCTTTTTTACCATTTGTCAGTGACAGGATTCACATAGCAGCACAAATGTCAGTTGAAGTTTCTGGAGAGTAAAAGGTGAGGTGCCGGGGCTAAGCTGGTGGGGCTGAGACACAGCTCCCAGCTCCGCTCTCCTCCGGCAGTGCTGCGGAAGACAGCTTGTCCCAAGTGAATGAATCAGAGGATGAGAATGTGACTCATTTGAGCCAATGTTTCCAAGGGCATCTGTGCTGTTCTCCCCACACCAGCCCGGACTTTGCCCCCCACAATGGAGACCAGGAGCTGGAGCCCAGCTCCCAACCAGGGCCAGAGTTCCCTGCTGGCTCCAGGAGCAGCCCTCAGTGCTGCACTTGGGGAGTTGGGACTGCAAGGTTGCCTGCCTGTGCCATCAGCCACGCAGCTTCAGTTCTGAGGTTCCTTCATGTTTTAATTTGCATGACAAATAGCTATAAACTCGAGAATTTGGAATCTCTTTGCACCTTTTCCCTAATTTCTCAGATGTCACCCTGCACCATGGTGTGTGTTAGCACAAACGGTACGGTTTCCAGCTGGAGTGCCCCTGAAGGTCATCTGGCCCAAGGATTCAACCCTGACAGGCCTGGACACTGAAGGGGTCCCGAGTTAGCAAAGATGGTCTTTGTGCACAAGAGACCATTTGGCAACTTGAACTGCCTTTTCAGAGAGCCATCTGTAGCTTTCCTCGGGCCCTCAAAGGGGTCTTTGCACACCCAAAGTTATGGACAACTGATATAAATCTAACCCTTTCAAATGCAGGTATAAGTGCCTCTCTGAAGACCCCAAACAGGTGACTGGTTAGTTCCTGTAGGAAACTCAAGGGACAAGGACTGTCAGGGGGCGGGAGGTGATGGAGGCCATGTGGGCTGCACCCAGCTTGTCCAGTTGTAAGAGCTGATGGTGCATGTCTCCCCACTTCCCTTTATCTGACATCGTGCTGGCAGCCAGAACTGGCAGCTGAGGGAGAGTTGACATCCCAGAAATCAGTAGGCACCACCAGTTGAGGTTTGTCTTATTCATTTATGTTTGGAGAGCCAGTTGTTAAATATTTACTGCCACACCACTGGGTGGATACGTGGAAGATGGAAGGGAGTTGGGAGAGGCTGGGTCTCCAACACTGTGCCTGGGAGTGTGGACATACTGCAGTGCCTACGGGGGCTCAGCAGGACAGCTGCTGATGACCGCTACGGGCTGGGACATGGAGTCTGAACGAGGGGGCAAAGGGAAGTCAGGGCTAGCAATCCTGGCTAATAGCCAAGAGGCAAAGGGGAGGAGAGAGACAGTGGTCAAGGGTGGAAGGCAATTACAACATAACGTACAGCTCACTTGAGCTGAATGATGCCTTATGGGTTCCTGAAAGAAGGGAGTCACCACATGAGCTAGCAGTCCCACTGGATGGGGATTCACCACAGAGAAATGAAAACTGTGTCCATGCAAAAACCTGCACACAGATGATCACAGCAGCTTTATTTGTCAAAAATGTCCCTGAACAGGGGCAGGGATGAAGAACCGGTGGTACACTCATACAATGGAACAGCACTGAGAAACACAAAGGAAGAAGCATGAATGCACACAGCAACTTGGATGGATCTCAAGTGTGCAAGTGTGTATGTGTGTTGTGTTGTAGGTGTCTGGAGCAGACTGGGACTCCCAGGCCTGTCCCACAGATCCGGGAAGCTCTGTGCCCAGCCATCAGCACCAATAGTCTTCCCAGCTGGGTGTAGAAAGCGGTCACCTCACGAGGTCAGTTCGGTCCATGGGGTCCAGCCCCAGAGGGAGGCACACCTTCTTATTGATGTTCTCATGTCAACCTTCCCCTCTGGGAACTGGGCTTGATCCACTCTCTAACCTGGGCCACCGTCAAAGCTTCTTTCTTGGATTTCTTTGCCTTTCTTACTAACACGTGCTTCTCCTCCACTTCCCCAAATCCTGCCTTCCTCACTTCCCTAATGTGTCCCCATTTCTTTGGTGAAGAGTGCCATTTCCCCGTCGAAGGGGGCTTCAGTTTTAGCTATAATATTTTAAGGTTTTTTCATAAGAACACTGTATTTGTGTACTGCTTGTCATTAAATTTTTAAAATTGATGTTACTTTTTTTTATTAAGGACAATGAAATGTACAAGAGCACATACAACAGGCATGGGTTGGCCTGTCCCTGCTGGTCGATGTCCTGTCCTGGCTGTGGGTTCTCTGTCCCTGGCTCCACACCCTCCCCTGTGGCAGTGGGTCTGGCTCCTCCTTCTAGCTCACCTAGTGCTTCTGGTTCTAGCCTGCATCACCAGTTTTTCCCTCTAGACTAAGTCATTTCAATCAGTAAGTACACAGATGAGCAAAAAAGAAAATTTCCCTTGACCCCACAGGCCCCACCAGCTACAGTCCCATTTCTAGAAAGCAGTGTCTCTTCTCACTGTCTGGTTTCTCTCTCCACCTTTGGTCTCCAGACTTCCTTCAGACCTGCACCCCTACTCTCCAACAAGGACCCCCCTTGCCAAATCCAGTCCCCATCACATGACCCCTCAGGGATGATTATACGGGTGATCATTCTATCCTTCGAAAGCACCTTCTTTCCTTGCCTTTCAGGGGCTACATTCTCCTGGCTCTCTCCTCCCACCTCGCGGGCCCCTGCTCCCCAGAACCCCCCCCCACCCCTTCTCTGCTGGCTCCTCCTCACCCCCAACCCCCTGAAGCTGCAGGGCCCAGAGCTCGGGACTCGCTTCCTTTGTCAACACTCGTTGCTCTGGTGAACTCATCCAATTTGTGGCTGTGCAGATTATATTCTGACTAACTTAAGATGCCCTCAGTTTTAAGTGTACCATTGAATTCAATTTCCACCAAGGAAGAAAAAATGCTGCCAGTTAACTCTTACTTCCCATCATTTCAGGAGCAAGTGTCCCTTTGTTCTCAGAGTCCCTGAACTGCCCTGGGTGAATGTCCACGCTTCTCTGCCCCGATCTCCCAGGTGGTAGGCAGCAGGCCCACTCTTCGTCCTCTGTTCTCCGCTCCAACTCTTTATCATTCGTCCTCTGGGATCCTTACAGGGACTCCAGGTAGCCTCACCTGGGACTGTGACCGGCCCTGCCACACCACGGTCTGTGGGAACTTACTCCCTGGGCGTGCAGCGCACAACCTGCCCAACTGCACATTGTTCCCTGACTTCACCCAGTCTCCCAGCTTCCCTCCCTCCCTCCCTTTTTCCTCCCTCCTTCCCTGGCTCCCTTCCTCCTTCCCCTCCTCCCTCCTGCCCTCCCTCCCTCCCTTCCTGTTTTTCTTTCCTAGACTTTTGAAGCTTGAAAGCAAGAATAAGTCTCCCTAGTTCTCTGCCTTCTTTCCTGTTGTCCCTGAGAAAAGGCCTCCTGAGCACATCCCCGTGGCAAGAGGCCATGCCCTGACGGACATAGGTGCAGGAGCCCACCCTAGAAGCAGTCAGAGTGGCAAGGAGTGGCATTTCCATGTTTTGCTTCGATACATCAAAACTCTCCCTGGGTGTGGGGGTAGAGTCCATCCAAACAAACGTCATGGCTGCTACCAGTGGGGAGGGGATGGGAGGCATGGGGGCACTTCGAGGTCTCCTCCACAGGTCCATGGGCAGGCAGGGTGTTTGCACACAGAAGAGCCTGGGTCTGGACTTAAGCCTGTAGACAGGAGGAGGTTAAGGATATTGTGGGGAAAGAGCCTATGTTTGATAAGGAACAAAATCCTAGAAAGAAGTGAGGTGAAAAGAGGGGAGGGGCTGGACCTGATATATAGGGATGCACCCCCTCCCCTCCCAGGGAGGTGGGTAGTGAGGAGACCCATTTGCTCCAGTGAGGGAGGGAACATTAGGTGTGCTTTCTGACGGCGCCCTCGTGTCCCCGAGGAGGAGGAGCCCTGCATCTGGGAGCACTGGCGTCGTGTGCAGCCTCCCGGTGCTTTGGGGAACATGCCAATGGGTAATTCTAATTGAATTTATGAGAATTGTTACCATCTGAAGGGATAGGTCACTCCGAGGCTAGAGTTTTTATTAATTTCTCAAATGAATAGGAAGTACGTCCACCTTACACACACTTGAAGAATTGCAAAGATTTAAAAAAGTCCTTTGTAAGGATTCATGTGGCTTCTTGGTGGATTTGGAATGTGGTGGCTTGGAAGGTGGGCTCTGACACCAGGCAGCCTGGCGACACACGGCAGGCTCTGCAACCTCGGACAGGCCCTGGCTGTCTCTGTGCCTTGGTTTCTTTGCTGGAAAGTGGGGTGACGTCACACCTTCCTCACAGGGCTATTTTGAAGATCACAGGCTCTGCAACCTTGGACAGGCCCTGGCTGTCTCTGTGCCTTGGTTTCTTTGCTGGAAAGTGGGGTGACGTCACACCTTCCTCACTGGGCTATTTTGAAGATCACAGGTTTAGGAGGCTGTGCATGTTTAGGAGGCTGACTGGCATTATTGATTTGAGAGAGAGAGAAAGAGGAGAGAGAAAAACATCAATCTGTTGCCTCCTGTACATGCACCCTGACTGGGACTCGAACCCACGACCTAGCTAAGTGCCCCAACAGGGGATGGAACCTGCAACCTTTTGGTGTATAGGACGATGTTCCAACCAACTTAGCCACCTGGCCAGGGCTAAATACTCTTAAACATGGCCCATCCATGTGTACAAGAACTTACGACATGCTGTCTTCAGACTGTGCACTGTCTTTAGGAGTGAAACTTGTTTATTTTCTTAATTCAACAAAGCCTACATTTTTACAGTGTTTTCCATTGGCAAAAGAGGCTGTATATGTTTATAAAGTGTTTCCATGTTTAAAATCCCATTATTATTTCCTTTCTGGTGGAACATGCAGGAATGAGCCAGCTTAAAGTGAATGTACTCTAGAATATTCCATGTTAAGTCGTGGGGCTGTAAATACATTAGGACCAACCTCCTCCACGTCCCACTAACGCCCTGTCCCACTTCCTGCCCCAAAGAGAGTAGCTCTGTGCAGACCGTCCGTCAGGATTCAGACGCAGAAGTTCAGTGTGACGCTGTGTGGGGGCTTCGGCTCCACCGGCCTTCCGCGGTGGTGGCTCAAATTGCCACCATGGGAGGAGGCCCAGTTTCATGCCTTGGGCCTTGCCCTGGAATGTTCCGGAAGACTTGTTGTAACAGCGTTGCCATGGAAGAAACCACTGTTAGAGTGACGACAGCTCTGGCGGGGCGCTTCCAGCAGCAGGGTGTGGCTGCCATGTGGAGCCTACATTCCCCAACTATTTCAAATTTTAGAAATTCATTCCTAGTGGTTTTTTAAACTAATATTTTTTCAGTTCCTCCAGAGATTAATAAATTGATAACTCCAGTCTTCACGAATAAAGGCTGACTTTCCACATAGCGGTGTCCTGGCACCAGGCACGCCTCCGCAGCACCGCGGGACCTCGCTGCCTGGCACGGACCCCTCAGGGCGGCTCCGAGGGTTGCCGGCCGTTCCCGCCCCCACACGTTCCTGAAGAAAACAAATCGCTATGAACTGCACAGGAAAGACATGCCTAAAACTAGAAAACCAATAGGTTTTTCTACTCTACTGAAAAAAAAAAAAAACCCAAACTGCAAGAAATAACATTTGGCCATTGGATTGACACAGCACAACTTTCGCAGGAGGACTCAAAGCACTTGGTATTTATTGTCCTTCAGCAAATGCCCTGATTTTCCTGTTATAAGAACTGAGATACAGAATAATAAACAAGTATCTTTCCTGACAGTGGACCCCGCTGTAAGCAGAAACTGGGTCTGCTGACCACCCCAGGGGGAGGACCACCACACGCACACGTGTGTCTGGTCTCCTGTCCCCTGTCAGAGTACGACCCCCATAGCAGCAGGCGCTCAGTCACGAGGCCCATGGGATGTTCGCCCACACGAACATTCCTCCAGAAACCTTGGTGGGCCTGATGCTAGCACAGCTGCCTTTCTGGCTTCTCAAAGGTTGCTGAGCATCCACGGATGCTTCTCATCATTTAAAAATGCAGTAAGTGTGGGAGGCTGCCCCATCTGGGACCCTTCCACAGAAAACGGGGAGGCAGTGGCTATTCTGTTCGCATGTAAATATTCACCAACCATTTTTAAAAGTTTGATTGTTATATCTTTTAATATTCAAATCCAACATATTCTAGAAGCCTAAATGATGGATAGAAAATATTTTGTAAGGCATTTAGTCCTGGCACATACAACCTTTAATAAATAGCTGTCAACCCCAGAAAAAAGATACCTACAGAAAGGGCTGCTGGTGGCTAACTGGGCTCAATTCAAAAACAGCCTAGCAGCCATTTCTACACGGGGCCCTTTCAAGCAAAGCACACTTCAGAGAGAAGCCTGCACTGAGCTGCCTGCCTGCACCCTGCTCCTGTCCTTTGAACCAGCTCTTATAAAAGAGTTCTGGAATCCTATTTCAACCAATAGGGCTGAGACTTTCCCCATCCAATTGGATCTGTGCAGCCATATCCCTATCAGCATCTTCACTAATCATTTAGAGTTGCTCTGTTCTGACCAATCAGGACGGAGCTTTTTGGACCAATCAAACTTTGAAGCCCTCATTTGCATTAGACCAGACTAATCAGAGACCAGGAGTGGGGACTTCGCTCTGCACAAGTCAGCTGTGCTCTGGATCAGACAGCGCACTTTTCCATTCCACCAAAGACCGAAGACTGTTTCCCTATAGAGGACCAAGCACAAGAAAGCGACCTGGCCTGAGGGCTGGCTCCCCTGAGGGCGACCTCAGCGCTGTGCTGCTTCATACCTGAGCTGTAACGTTATTGAGCTGTTCCACAGCTGTGCTGTATCGTAACTGACATGTTTGCACTGAATAAACTTCCTTCTTCACTGCATCCCAAATTGAAATTCCCATTGGCTTTGAATTGGCACCAACGACCATCAGTTGAAGCAGCTTTGGAGAGATCATTATTTTTAGATTCTACGACTTACTGTGTCAGAGGAGGATATGTAGAAGAAAACATGAACTGATATAAGTGTTACCAGGGCAAAGCAAATCCAACCTTCTTAAGGAGTAAGACGCAATTCCATTCCTTTCCCTCCTTTGTAATGCCTTGAGAGGACCAAGAGTTTCACATGAGTTTTGTGATATATTACAAAATTTCAGCGCATATTTGAAATTCAAATGCACACCAGGTTCGAGATGTTATTTTTCAACTGTTCTCAACTGTCCCAAATAAAGCCTCTCCCCTGGGGCCACATGTGAGGTCGCAGGTCTCTCTGCCGACGCCGGGAAGGCTGTCCTTCCAGGAAGGGCTGCACAGCCCTGGGAACCGCCAGCCAGCTCACAAGAATGAAGAGAATGTCGGGAGAGGAAGTGGTGGCTGTGAGTCAGCATGAGTCATCTCGTTCCAATGAGAATGAAGACTGAGGTGTGTGCCTCTTTTCTTTCTTTCTTTCTTCCTTTTTTTTTTTCCGTCTCAATGGTACAGACATCATTGGGAATGGACGGAAATAAGTGACTGTAGGGTCGTTGCTTTTTAAGTTCCAAACACATTCCAGGCAGGCTGTGCCTGAGCCACTGTCTGTCCCCAGAGTGTCGCAGCGCTGTCCCCGGGAAGGTGGAGCTGTCAGCGTCTCCCCGGTGAGTATGCTTCTGTCATTTTTACAATCATTTCTGCAGTTTGCTGAAGAGTCTCCGTTGCGTTGAAGCTGTTGTGTTTGGAGCGAGCACTGCGTTCTGTTCAGACTTTGAGGAGCATGGTTTTAGAGAAGTGGCTGCCTCTGCCCCCACCCCCATAGCTACTGTATTTTAGCCTGATCGTCTGGGGAAGTTTCTGAATTGGTAATTGTGAGAATGTAGATGCTCGTCATGTAGTGCGTTGTCTTGGAAGAGACAGTGATTTTTGCCTGGAAAGGAAGCTGTTGGATTCTCCTGTCTGGAGCCACCGTGGAGCCCAGAGATGGAGGTGGGGACCTGTGCTTGCCCAGGGCTGCTGAGGCTGGGCTCCTTCCGCCTCTCGAGCTGGAGGAAACGGCCCCTGAGCACTCTGTGCCCACATGGTCTGAGCTGCTCAGTTTTAGGGCAAAAATACAATGCAGAGGCAAAATTTCGGCTTGCCTCTCTAAAGGCATATGAATGACTCCAGGAACTTACTGAATGTCTTTTCCTTTCCCTTAACTCTGAATGTCACAGGCTGTGGTGGAATCGGAAAGGAAAAATGCCAGGGGAGGGGCTGGAGCAGGGGTGAGGGCAAGGTGGCTGAGCCGTGGCGGCCTGAGGTGACCTTGGTGTGTGTTTCTCACACTGTTACTATTCTGCTCAGGCTTTGCTTTACTGTCAAGAAAAATACAGGAAGTATATTTTTTAAAACGTCGTTCTAGTTACTGTAAATGAAACGGTTAAAATGTCATAAAGACCTTGTGATAAACATTTTTTGAATTTGCTTAAAAAGCTGCACATCAGTAAGCAGAGTATGACAGAGCTTTTTCAGTACAGTCATTTGAGTGCGTGGGCTTCCTGGGTTAATAATGAGTCAGCACCCAATTTCTAAAATTGGAGCAGCTAAGAGAAGGTTCGATCAGCCCCCGGCACAGCGCGCTGGCTGGCTGCCCCCTCTAAGAGGATTGGTTTCTTTGGTTAAAATCAACTAAGGATGCTCCCCCGTTTGGCGCCTCCTTCCCAGCTTTGGTCCCAGTTCTTCTGTGTGCCGCTGAGAGGCCCTTGGCTAAAGGGTCCCCGTACCAGGGCCAGCTCCTTCAGCTGGTGTGGTGATTTTGAGGTGGAGCATACAGTTTGTTAGATAAAAAGTGCAGAGTTTATGATTGGTTGGGGTGGCTCAGGGCTGAAGCTGCATCTGGGGTCCCGTGATATTACATCCACTGAGGGACCGTGTGGGAGAGGCACTCAGGGCTTGAGCTGGCATTCTGCACATGCATGTAGGGTGGGCAGAGTGTCCACTCGAACTCAGAGCAGGCTTACCCTCCTCAGACCTTATACTTATCTATAAAGTGGGAGGAGTGTTAGGGAAATTAAAAATAAAATGCGATAACACAGCTGGGGTTGCTGCAGGCAGGCAGCTCAAGGGCCCAGTGCAGTCCTGTTTGAACACACCCCCCATCGAGTTCGGTCAGACCTGCCCAGGATCGGGTGTTTGTGCTCGTTGACTGTGGGTGTGCCTGCCTCAGAGGACTGCAGGGGGTCTCAGAGAGGTGGCATCTGCAGAGGGCGTACCGGAGTCCTGGCAACGTGAGCTCTACCAGCTTCCAGTCTCTGAAGGTCTTGGGCTCTCGGTCTCTGAGTTGGCGCCATGACTTTTCAAGCAGTCCTGTCATCCCAGTGTAGCCAGTGGTTGTTCCAAACCCCGAGAGTTACGGACATGCCTGTGCCAACTCAGGGCCTCAGCAAGGTGGACTCCATGGATTTCCAAAGTGGGAGACCAGCCCAGACTCCCTCTCTTGGTGAAGAGTCCTCAGATGTACCCAGAGAAAGGCCATCTTCATGGAGAGGAGGACCGGGGGCCACCTTCCGGAGATGGTGCCTCAGTGCTTCCCACACAGGCACTTCCTCCTGTGCCCGTTTCAGAGACCGCCGGGTGTTGGGTGTGTTTTGGTGCCCAGGTCCCCTGTCTTCAGATTCTCCCGGATAAGTGCTGTGGGGCAGTGGCTCGAGGTGGCTGGTTTCATCTTAGACAGTGAGTGCCTTCTTCCATGTAGAATTTGGGCTGTTGTTTCAAGGCTGCGAGTTGGCTGGCCTCTTAACCATGAGAAAGCAGCCTGCAGTAAACTGATATTATCACTTTTGTAATCAGGAGAGTTATTTTAAAAGGCCAGCAATAAAGCCACGATCGTGTCTGAAAGCAGAGCATTTATTCATATAATCTGCTTTGTCATTGTTCCAACTACTGAGCTGCTTCTGAGTGTGGAGGGGCAGGGAGGGAGGAGGGAAGCATTCTCCAAGAGAAACTGAGCAGACTCTTAACACGGCATCTCTGCAAAAAGAAAACGCTGACAGCCTGGTGATATTTAAAAGTTGCCCAGAGCCCTGTTGTCAGGTGCCCTCAGCTGGGGGACTGGCTTATGGCTTGCTGGCTCTGCTTCATGCCACCCTCGCCAATACCTGGCCCGGGCTCTCCTGACTTCCTGCTGGCAGGTTTCCATGGGATCCAACAGGTGTCTCCACCACTGGCTACCATGTGGTGAACTCACCCTCATGCTGAGCGAGTTACTTAACTTCTTGGCGTCCCACTTTCTTCATAGTGAAGTGTGAATGGTATTAGTTCCTGCCTTGTGGGTTCGTCTAAGATCAGTAATGATAGCTTAGCACATGAGTTATGGGAGATTCAATAACTGTGAAGTATACATTCACTGACTCAGAAATATGACAGATCCCTTTGTACCTCCACCTGGGCTGTGCCCCGCCAGCATCCATAGGAATCAGCTCTCATGCCCGACATGAGAGCCTTCTGTGTCATCAGTTCCATGGCATGCCCTGCTGTTGGGAGACAGTTACTGATGAGGTAAGTGGGAGTGCTTCTTGGCTCTCTCTAGGAAAAACCAGGTCCCAGATATCAGGGCAGTCATCCCTGTCACATCATCATAACAATCACCATCACCATCACCTTCATCACCACCACCACCACCTCCACCACCATCATCACCACCACCACCTCCACCACCATCATCACCATCATCATCACCACCACCATCATCACCCTCATCACCACCATCACCACCATCACCACCATCACCACCATCACCATATCAATATCATCAAATCGCCATCATCGCTGTTGTCAGCAATATCCTTACAGTAAGAACAGCTTCCTTCTCATCCAGTCCAACTGCATGATAGTAACTTTCTGTGACCACCTGTACCTCCCGACACACACACACACACACACACACACACACCCTGGGTGAGAGGAAGGATGGCTGGTTACTTGACTCACTTGAGGTCCAAGATTTCCAGGCAAGTGTATGAGGCAGAGCAGCTTCTTCAAAGATGCATCATGGGAGGGCAGCTTTGGGGAAGGAGAGCCCCTCACCCTCATCAGGAGAGGAGAGCCAGGAGAAGCAGGGGACTAGGAGAGTTCTGTGTGTGAATCAACAGGCTGAGGCCTCAGGCCAAAAAATCCAGGACCACAGCCTCAAGCTTGCCCCGAGGGTGGAAGCAGCTGGATTCTGTACTCATACTTCCTGTCTAAAGCCAGCTACAGTCAACTTCTGGTTACTGGAAAATCATCACAGTTCATGGAAGTAACTCATATTAAAAATATTAAGCAAGACACACTTAAACTAAAACCACAGCACATATAACATGGCCTTTCTTTTCCAATTCTGAAGATAATTCATGATTATGTAGCAACTTGGAGCCAAACCATCACACTCATGCTGTTGATGTGGAAAGGGAAGGCATCCAGTGCTTTATGGGTCGCTTTTCAGACTGCAGGTTTGGAGTACCAAGCCTTGGCTATAATGGGGTGGTCAGTTGTAACTGGTGCTCATATGTGGGAAGTTTTTCCCCTGTGCCACAATCCAGAGGTCCTCTCTGCCCAGAGTGCTGTGGATGAGCAGTGGTGTGCTCGGCCCAGGGCTGCAGGGTGGGATCGGGCTCCTCATGGGTGTAGGAGAGTTCCGGTTAGACCACAGAGCTCAGGAAAGGGGAAGTCAACACTCATCAGAAGGAAGTTGGGTGCCCAGGATGGAAGTGCTGGCAGCAGGTTTGACTGGTCTCAGAGGATGCCTCTGATTTTTTTAAAATGGGTTTTATTGTACCTTGTATAATTGGAAAAGCTAATGGCTATGGCAGATCTCATCTATTGTGATTTTCCTGCTAATCTTTTGCTTTCAGGATTGATCACCCTGCAGGTGAGGGCTTCTGCTATAGATTTTTAGCCCTTCCCCCACCCTGTCCTTCCAAAAATGTATCGTATTTAAAATATGATATTTTGAATGAGGGCAAGAATGGATCATTTTAGCTGTTCTTAGTGGACAAATTACTTATAGAGTGTGAGAGAGATGAAGCCATCACTCAGCTAGATACAAATAAAAGCTTTACAAAATAGCAGTGGCTCCAACAAGTGTCAGGCTTACCTGCTGTCAGACAGAAAAAGATAAGAGGCAGACTGCCCAGGGCAAGAGTCAACAAGTAGTTCATTCATCCATCTCACTGCTCTGCCATCTTAGCACTGGCTTCCTTTCTCAAAGTTGTCTTATGATTTCAAGAATGCTGCTGGAGCTCCAGCCATCACTGCTGCATTCCATACAGGAAAAAAGAGGAAGAGAGGGTGGAGGTGGGGACAAAAAGCTAAGTATTCTGGATGTCAGCTTCCTTTAAGGAGCTTTCCTAGAGTCCCCAAGTAAGCCTTTCAACCTTCATTTTTCATTGCCCACCCTATCTATAAAGAAGGTTGAGGAATGCCAATTTTTAACTGGGCACGGTGGTACCCCTGACAACACAGGAGTTGTTGACAGCACAGAAGCAGAAGGAAATGGGTATAGGATGGACAACCAGCAGTCCCTATGACAGAGTGCTCCTGAAGACAACTAGATTCCCAGTCCTATTAATGGACTTGGGACCCAGTCACTTAGCCTCTCTGTGACCAGGGTCTACTCTGTGAAGTAACCACATTGCTCTCACCAGAAGTGTCAGGAGGGGCATTGAGACTGTGCTCCTGGTGTCCAGGGCTTTCAACAAACTTGGAGGAGGGCATTCAAAGAACAGAAATCATTGTTTGATTTCTACATTATATCTAAATAGGATTTCTTTTCATTCATATCTTTTGCAAATATGTATCATTTATCCAGCCAGATAGTGATTATTTGAACACTACTTTGTTTATTGAGTACAAACATGGAGCCAGGCACTGTTCTGGGTGCTTTGCAAATATGACTCCTTTAGTCCTCACAGAACTGTGCGTGGCAGTTGGCATTACCATCCCCATCATCCAGACACAGAGACAGGGGTTAAGGCAGACTTGAGGGTCACCCTGTCAGTAAGTAGAAGAACTCGGCTTGGAACCCAGCGGTCTGGGTCTTTGCCCCAGGGATGTGGGGGTGAGCTGGCAGACAAGGTCTCTGCTATTTATGTCTTTCTGGTAAAATAGATGTAAATCCTATACTGTCAGGCTGTTTTAAGGGCCCCAAGAGATCAGCATAGGGAGGTGGAGCTGCTTCACCCCCTGAGCACCTCCAGCTTTGAGGAACCACATGACAAAATCAAGTCCACGCTGAGCACTCTCCCTCAGTAGACACACCAGGAATCTCAGCTATGTCTGAGCTCAGGACTCACCCCTGCTCGCTGCCAGCTCCTGAGAGCACCCGTGCTAAAGTCAGGACCACACCCTTCCAGCCCCAGGCGCAGCCAGGAAACTGTCCAGGCCTGGCTGCAAAGGTGAGGTGCTGGTCCAGCAAAGGGCAGAGTGGCTGAAGCAGAAGGGGCTCAGCTTTAAGGAACCGGGCTTATGCATATAATTCAACCTGATCAAAGGCCAGAGAAGGTAGAACTGCCACACCTCTGCTCTACATCACCTTGTTACCTAGTGACACAATTAGGGCTGTGAGGACGTGTAAGGACAGATGGATTTGCCCGCTGTTCTTCTATCTGAGACTGAGCCCCTTCCTGTGCTTTTCTTGCTCAGCACCATCTCAGGGCCTTGCTTTACTCCTCCAGCTTCTAGCTCCTTTATACACAAGGTGGCTAATGAGTAATTGAGGATTCCAGGAAAGCTCCTGAAAGGAGTCTGACATCTAAGAGACTTAACCTTTGTCTCTACTTCCCTCCTTCCTCCTGTGTGGAATGCAGAGGCAATGGCTGGAGCTCCAGAAGCCATATTGAAGCCATAAGACAACTTGGAGGAAGGAAGCCAGTGGTAAGGACAACAGAGAGGGAAGATGGTCACAGGCCTTGGAGGCCAGGTTCTCTGCCTGGAGATGTGACTGTTTTTGTAGTGGATTTACCTGCATGATGCAGAGGGAGGTGGGAAAAATCACTGTTGAAATTCAACCTATAGGTCAACTAGCAGGGTGTGTGGGGGTATTGGGGTGTCAGGGTCCTTTCTGTGTGCAGCTGTCTCTCCTGTCTCTGGTATTAAGGGCAAAAGCTCAGGGCTGCCGTAACTTCCACGGGCCCAGGTGTGTTAGCCCTCATGGCCCCTTCCTCATGAAAAACATTATGACTGTTTTAGTATAAAAATGAATGCCATCCAGGCCATATTCATTATTATATATTCATTTTCATTGTACTCAGGGTTTCCTTCTAATTTTAAAGTAAGTGAATACATTCTATTCTAAGAGTATTAGGCCCCAGATATCGTTCCCTTTGTGCCCAGATGCAGAGGTCAGCCCCGGGAGGCCTAGAGCAACCCCAGGAGGGTCAGGGTGGGCTCGAACTTCCTCTGATGAGAAGACATGTGAGTGAAGAGTGAAGATCTGATGGTAGTAGGTTTATGCCTTTCCTTTGTTTTTTCCTGGAGGTAGAGGACAGCTAGCACAGGGCCCTATCTCCCTGGTT
The DNA here is from genome assembly GCF_004126475.2 of Phyllostomus discolor. Classification (NCBI taxonomy): domain Eukaryota; kingdom Metazoa; phylum Chordata; class Mammalia; order Chiroptera; family Phyllostomidae; genus Phyllostomus; species Phyllostomus discolor. The sequence continues at coordinate 65,145,698 of NC_040908.2, read as the reverse complement.
ATCTGTGTATCCACAAGCGAGTCGCCGAGCCTCTCTGACCCTTTGCACGGCATGGGTGAGGTGACCTACAGTGGCAAGTGCACGGCAACCCAGACTCTGTGTGGGAGGCACTGCTTTCCACAGCAGCCCCTCTCCACGAGCCCCCAGAAGGCCATCTAACCTACATTTAGCCCCTTCTCCCCTTCCAGAGGCAGCCCAGGAAGAAGCCCCTACTGAGAAGATGTCCTATAAAAAATCCAGCCAGTTTTCTGGCATTTGCCCATTTTGGACGTAGCTCTGCCCCACAAAGCTACTTAGTCACAGCCATGATAATAACTGTGGTCATAATTCAGCGCATTCAGTAACATTCATCAAGTCGCCATTCTGTCCCTAAACTGCTGAAGTACAATGCAAGCCCAGGCTTCGTCCACACCAGAGCCCTTCCAGATGTGTGACTGTCACCTCCTGTGTTCAATCTTTTCCTTCTTCCCACGGTCCCTGGAAGACGCAGCGTGCCACGACTTTTGCCCTGTGCTGCCCTCTCTGGCACAAATGGCAGATTTTCGACGCCCCTCTTCACTTGAATAGGGACCTCCCTGTACCAAACACGAGGCTGAGGTTTTGGCTCGCATGTCCACAGGTGGACCCTCACTGTGGTCGGGCTCCTCGTGTGGGGATGTGGGCAAAGCCACAACTCCCTCATTTTGCATTTGAGGGGCAAACTTTTTGCTTGTTTTTTTATTTTTCTAACCTAAGTAGAACCTCACATTATTTTTAGTGTCATCTTTTAGATTTGGCCCCTGTGTTCTTTAACATAACATGTGAGCCTCACAGCATCTGCAAGTCGGCATCCCTTCTTCATCTTTACCAGAAGCCCCGTGGGTCAGTGCGAACTCTGGGCAGAGACCCGGCCTTCCGCTGGAGGTTGTCTCCAAGGTCGCCAGCGTCCAACGTGTTGGAACAGCTCACTGTGTGGGAACAGCTCACCTGCTGTGCAGTGTCTCTGATGTGGATGAGAGGACAGTCGGTTGCATCATACAATCAAATGTGTGCTGTGACCCCCTAGGTGAATGGGGCACATAATGATGAGTCAGACCCAGCCAGACTTCTGATGGTTTCCATCCTGTCTCTCTCCCCCGTCCTCAAGTGCGAAGAGCTTCAGACAGACTAGCGAACCCTTGGACAGCTGGTGATTAGGTACTTGCAGCAGGTGACCTCAAACCTCTAGAGCATTCGAAGACTGTTGTCCATGATTGTTGTCACACAATCAATGAGTTTGTGGGTTCAGTGCATTTCCTTCACTTCAGACATGCTTTTCAAGCTGGCGCCACTGAACTGGGCCTGACAGACGAGTGGCTGTCTCCGTGTGGCGGTTCCTTTGAAGTCCCCAGAAGTGCCTGCTCTGCAGAGAAGAGAGATGAGAGGCACAATAAGTGCCGACTGCCATCCAGCTGCCGCCCCCGAGTGGTGACTGCAAACCAGGGGGCTCCTAGCCACTGTGTCTCCCTGCAGTGAGTGTCGCCTTCTCCCTGTTAATTTTTTGAGCCATGGCGAGGGGCACTTGCACAGCATAGGATCCGTCACTCAAGAGGGACCGATGGCTGTCTCCCCTAGCCCTTACCCTTAAAGTTGTACAGCTTCCTCTCAGCTTGTCTCTGCCTCTACCTGCCCTCTGGGTGGCAAAAAATTATTAGGATCTTTCAACTCCAATTTTTACCATTCTCTGTGAAAATGCATAGTCATGGACTTCTTACTGAAATAGAAATGTTTGCCCTGGTTAAGTGGGTTGGTTGTTGGAGCATTGTCCCATACACCAAAGGGTTGCAGGTTCGATCCTCAGTCAAGGACACGTACTTAGGTTGTGGGTTTGATCCCTGGTAATGTCGAGTACTGAAGGCAACTGATCAATGTTTCTCTCTCACATTGATGTCCTCTCTCTCTAAAAATCAATAAACATGTCCTAAGGCGAGGGTTTTAAATAAATAAATAAATAAATAAATAAATGGAAATTGTTCTCCATATTTTAGAAAATAGAGTGTTCCAGAATTATTTGAGCAAACCAATTGAAAAGATGATTTCAGTTACTCTCAGCTGTGCTGGTGGGAAAGAGAGGCCATTGGTTCTCATAGGGGGGGTTAATTTACATCTTCTGCAGGTCTTAGGGGAGATTAACCATACTGCCTAAAATGCAGGTAATGGATCTATTTCACTTTGAAAGGGCTCCTGGCAGCCAAAGGGATGAATTTAATATTTATGGGGGCTTCTTGAGGGCCAGGCGTGTGCTGGCTGCTTTGCCTCTGTTAATGGGTTTAACCCCATTTTCTCTCCACAAGGGCTAGTGTGATCAACCCAAGCTGCAGATGAGCAGACTGAGGCCCTGCAGAGTTGGAGGATGCACAGCTCAAGGCAGAGCTAGAATTCCTGCTCTCATCCCAAACACCGTGACCTGCAAGGGGCTGAACTTATGGCCTTGTGGACTATATCTTATTTTCCAAGACCACATGCAGATTCTACTGTTTCCAAGGGAAGACAACCCTTTCTGCAACCCGTATGGAGCAGCTTGTCCACGGCCTCAGCAAGCCTCGCCGGGAACCCTGCGGTCCTTGGCGGGTGCACCCTGCAGCAGGCACCTTGAGGGGTCTCCCGGGAGGGGTGCTCATCTCAGGCACGGTGATCTCAGCCAACGCTTTTGAAATGAGCTCATGGATATGTCTTTTAATCTGCAAATACGGTGAAGAGGGAATAGAGTTTCTAGTTTTCACTAACTTCTTTTGGATATGGTTCAAAAATGAAACTATATGTAAAGGTGTCCAGTGACAAGCAGGCATTGCTGCTGTCTCCTACCCAACTCCCACTGACAACCCCCGAGAACCCTTTATTTCTTAGGTCTCTGTCGAGAGTTTCTTCATGCTAATAGTTAAGAAAAACTGCATCTTTTCTTTCCTATTTTCCATAGAAGTAGGACAGAGGCAGCCTGGAGGGCCAGGGTGGCTGGTGGTCTCTGCCGAGGCGCACGGCCTGCGGCCTCTTTCCCTGACCAGGTGGCTGGGAGCCTCTTCGACAGGCTCTTCCCAATGAAAAGCATTTTAATCAGCGGCGGGATTTTGAGCGGAATGGAATTCTATACTTTTAACGACCTTCAACTTAACTCTTTCTAGCACAGACATCGACAGTGATGGAGAAGGAAGCCAACAGCCTGTGTTTGTTAAGAAGGCAACTTATTTCAGGGGAATGAGTTGCGGGACAGGCAGGCAGCGGAAATGACGAAGAAAGTGAGTGGGAGTCCGCACTTTGTGAGTCATTGTTCAGGCCTCTGTGTGTGTTATGGGATGAATCGTGTCTCCTCAAAATTTATTTGTTGAAGTCCTACCCCTGCCAATAATTCAGAGTGAGACCTTATTTGGAAATAGTGTCATTGTAGAAGTAATTAGTTAAGATGAGGTCCTACTGGAGTAGCGTGGCTCTTATTCCAATATGGCTGGGGCCTTTTAAGAAGGGGACATTTGGACACAGTCACACACACACACAGGGGACACCGTGTGAGGACTCGAGTGACACTGCCCCAGCCAAGGAACCACCAGAAGCCAGGCTGAAGGCCTGAAACAGATTCTTCAGAAGGAGCAGCATGGCCTTGAGACACCGTGATCACAGACTTCTGGCTTTCGGAACATGTCTGTGCCTGGAGCCCCGGTGAGAGGCACTCTCTTACAGCGACTCCAGGAGATGCACGCCTCTCTCAAAGCTGCAGAATTCCCACCCCGCCCCCTCGGCCCCAACACACACACACACACACACACACGGCCTCATCCCAGCCCAGCTCAGCACAGACTGTCCACTCAGGAGACCTCTGCTGACCAGGGATGAGTGGTCAACCTATGTGCAGAAAGTCATTTTTTATTTAAGTGAGTAAAATGCTCTCCCTTTAACTTCCCCTGAACTGCAGAAACACAGAGGTTCAAATACAAGATTTGGTCTTTATAGTTGCTTTGGAGGGTGTGGGGAGGGAAAAAAAACCCTGTGTGTGTTTGCCTGCGACAGGATCCCGCTCTGCAGAGTCCCACTGTGGGGCCCCCGGGGCTTACCCCTGGGCGGTGGCTGAGCCACGGCCCCAAGTGGGGAGGGCAGTCTGACCTCACACTGAGCACCTCGCACTGTCGGAACTTTCACCACAGCGTTGTGTTCCTGCTCCTTTCCCTTCCCGCGGTGCTCAGCCACGGTGCAGTCCCGGCGCCGGGGGCTCCGCCACGTGGCAGGAGGCCACGTTCTCTGCGGGGACTTTTCACAGAGCTTCCTGGTTGTTGAGCAAAGGTAACTTCAAGCCTAATGCACACGTGGGGTCAAGCAGCACTTCAGAAAAACAGGAACTGTTAATTCATGAGAACTTAAAGAAAAAAGGACTTTAAAGAACTGAGAAGTTGCCACATTATAGTGAAAGAAGGTCAGGTTTGGGAAATTACAAAAATGAGCAGTTTTCACCTCGCAAACCTGGCGGAGCCCGTGGAGGCAGTTACACAAGCCGTAACCACACACAAACACGGGCATTTCTTATAACACAAGGGCATTTACAGTCAAGAAGCTGCTTGCAGAGTATTTCATGGAAAGTTATTTTAGTAACAAGGGTCGCCTTCAGCAATGACTCTTCGTCAAGAGAGTGAAACCTGACTTCAAAGTCAGGAGCCGAGGAGCCCAGACTCAGAGCAGAGCGGCTGGCAAGTGGCCCCACGTGCTTGGGCCCACGTGGGTCGGGGAGCGGCCGCAGACGCCCTTGGAACTGGGCAGGAGACGCATCTGCTGTTGGGGACCCCTGGTTGCCACAGTTTGCTGCTACAACTGCCAGTTTTTAAGTGTTTAAGTTATTTCCTTATCGTAACATGCAGGGCATTATTTGAAACAGGGCAAAAGCAGCATGTGAAAATGTTGTATCTGTGGGGTGTGGATGTCTGGTTCCCCTGGAGAAAACACTCGTGGGCCAGGTGGAAGGTGTGCTGAGGGTGGAGAGGCTGGGCGCTGGCCCCAGGACGGACAGCGGGCTCTTGGGGCCATGGGGCCATGTGCGGGGGTGGGGTCAGGGTGCCAGGTGGGGGACTTCAGGGGAAGAGGCCTGGGAGAAAAGGGTGTCCGTGTTCCCACCGCAGTTCCATTCAGGCGTATGTCCTTCCGGGCCTTTCCTCTGTCTGTGTTTAATAGTTGCATAAGCAGTACTATAATTAATTACTCTTTAAACTTCAGAATAGTACAATTCACTGGAACCCTTCGCTCATTGCTTTGCTTTCGCCTACCTTTGCAGACACTTACACCGCCTCCCTTCAGAAGGGCTCTGCCTTTAGGGTGTATTTAAAATTTGCCCTCTCTGCTAAGAGATTTATGGCATAAATCTGATAGAATTGTTGCTGTGTACTGAAACAAAACTAAAGGATTAAACCCAGTTTTCAGAACATTTTATTTTAAAAACAAACATATAAATTAGCAGATTGTTCCAGGGAGAGTTTGCTTACAGGAGGTTTGTGGCCTATTAACTGTTCTTTTATAAATATCCCTCTCACATTCTTTACCAGCTTTTCTTCCCTCCCTCCCTTCCTTCCCTCTTTTTTTAAAAAAAAAAATCCTCACTCAATGATATATTTATTGATTTTAGAGAGAGGGGAAGGGAGGTGGGTGCGGAGAGAGAGAGAGAGAAACATCCATGTGAGAGAGGAACATAGATGGCTGTCTCTTGAATGCACGCCTACCCGGGATGGAACCCGAAACCCAGGTAGGTACCCTGACAGGGGCGGGCGCTCCAGCCGACCGAGCCACCCAGCCAGGGCTCTCTTTTTTTCTTATTTTTCCTTGGTAGTAGTTTTGTAAGAGCTCTTCTAATTCTCTGAGTTTTAAATGTTGGATAGAAATGCTGCGAATATTTTCTGTCAGTCTGATGTTTAATTTTTACTTCTGACTTTTATTGAGTTTTATTTTACAGAGGTACTTATTTATTTATCTACCTATTTTGAGGAAAACCGGCTAGCACCTTTGTTGTTTGGGTGGAGGTGCTCAGGAGTTCTTAGCCGGTGGCAGCTCCCTGCTCACCACTGGCCCCCCAGTGTGCTGGGTGTCGCCGGCCCTGCGAGGCCCCGCCCACTCGGGTGGAACTTGTTCTCCTGGATCAAGATGCTGCACAAGGTGGCCGGGGCGTTCTTGTTGATGTTGGTCCGCACGTAGGAGGTAGCTGGCCGCATCTCTACTTCATGACAACCACCACCCATTCGCCGTGGGCCGTGGCTCCTGGACCGGTCCAGCGTCCAGCAGCAAATCGGCCGTTGTAGAATAGCTCATCACAGACGGGGCGCAGGCCTCCTGTTACTGGGCTCAGGCGCTGTAGTCCCGCTTGCTCCTCTGGTTCATTCAGGAAGCCGGGGCAGTCTCGGGCCATCGCCCAGGGCGGGTGGGCGCACGTGGCGGCAGCTCCCCTCGCCACCGTGGTGGGAGACCAAAAGACAGCCAGAAAATATTAAACTTTTATGTAGTCCAATGTTATTATTTTTCTGACACCCAGGTTTTTGGCTTGCTTAGAAAGTATGCTCTCACTCCTAGATTACAAAAATATTTTCACATGCTTTTCCTCTTAGTATTTTATGATTTTATTTTTGAAATTTAGAATACCAATTCCACAGGAATAACTTGTAGTGGGGGATGTCTAATTTTTCTGCAAGTGAACAGCAACTTTTCCTGGCACCATTTATTAAACAGTCCACCTTTCTCTGCTGTGAAAATATATTTTAAGTTTATAAGGTTTATGTTGGAGGCGTTAGAAGGAGTAAAACAGGAAATTTTGGTTGGAATGGTGAGTGAGCACCCATGTCTGTGCATCTCACATGCCCTGTGACTTCAGGGCCAAGGGCTGGTGGGGAGCTCAGACCTTTCAGAGAACAGGAGAGAGAAACCAGAAGGATCAAGTGGACAGTGGACACGATGGAGAGACACAGGGCAGGGGAGAGACGGTGTCAGTGCAGAGCTAAGGAGGAGCTCAGAACAGGCAGCTCCATCCTGCATCTAGCTAATGGGAGGGCAGCCGCCCTGCTGGACGCGGGCCCGACCTGCAGCTGGGAGATGCATGGCACCGGGAGGGTCAGGCCCCGGCAGAGATCTGCCTGTTGAGAAACTTTGACCCGAAGTGTGAAAAGTAGACATGTGGCCCAGGCAGGAAAAAAACTTTGATTTTTCTGGAACCCAAACAAACAGGTCAATGAAAATATTTTCAAGAGTAGGAATAAACACAACCTACAAAGAAGGAGCCTGACTCCATTGAAGGGGTCAAACCAGGTGGTTAGAGGGGTCACCACACCAGCTAAGGGCTTGTGAGGGTGAAAATTCGGGGAGGTCCCCCGGAGGGCCAGCCTAAGAGCCCTTTCAAAGAAGGCTTTCCAGGGAGCCAGGACCTCAGCTCTGCCAGTGGGAAGACTTTAGGGTGAGATCATGAAGGCTCCGGCGCTCTTCCTCCTGGGTCTGCGGCAGATGTCTGCTTTGCCAGCCACATGGATGTCTAACCCACGCAGGTGCCCAGGGCCCTGCACTCAGAAGGCCCACGCACGTTTTAATGCTCTGCTGTCGCCACATGGACATTCCCAGTAGCTTCTGAACAAGGGACACACGTGTTCACTTTGCACTGGTTCTCAGGTTCTGTGGCTGGGCCTGGGCCTCAGGAGCAGCTCCAGCACATTTCCTGGGAACCCAGACGTCGCTCGCAGCCCCTGAGCACAGGGTTCCAGGGAGCCCTGCCAGACGGCAGGGCCAGCAAAAGAAGAAATGTAGTTGCCTTTTGTGACTTGGACTATCTACCCATTGCTTCATGCTTCATAAAATGTAACTAAAGCAGCTTAGAGACGTGAGTGTGACATGGACAGAATTTGTGGTGAAATTCTGTCCCAGTGAAGATCTCCAGCCACTCGGCTTCTGTGGTTGGCTGTGTTCTCTGTTCTAGAAGGAACTGCAGGGACAGGAGGCCACCAGCAGGAGGCCTGGGCGTGCTATGGAACTGATGGTCAGACCTGCACTTGTCCTGCCCAGTCCCCAGAACTGAGAGTCAGGCGGCTGAAGGGCTAATGGGTCACCTCTCTGCCACAATCTACAGTGCACTGCATCAGGGGTGGGAGGGACTATTAGATGACCCTTCCAGTTCATCCCCCGTCCCTGGAGTCCTGGGGACTGAGGGAATGGCACGTTCCAGATCCTTCTCTCTCCACCCTGCTGTGTCCTGCCACTTTTTGGTCCTCGCTATGCAGGTGGCATTGCATGGCCTCGGGATCCAGGGACTGGAGAGCACCTGTCAGAGGTCGTCTCCACCAACCCTGTCCAGCAGGCTCAGGTACCCCTCACAGGGGCAAAACACCATCCAGTTATCAGGAAACAATTGGGGACCATGATGTCAATCCACATTCCCACCCAGTGGCTCCTGAATTCACAGCTCTCTGGTGAGATCTCTTTGTGGGTTTCACAGATCAAATTCCAGCCAAAGAGAGCCCACTGAGATCCGGTCCAGGGACACTTGCTGCAGGGTCCCTAGACTCTGGTAGCTCAACCAACATGACAGCTTATAAAAGGAGACACCTGGAAAAGGCAGCTACAGGTGCTTCTCTGCTGTTTTGTGCTCAGGCCACCAGGGCTCCTGTTGTTGAATGCCTGCAGACAGCACTGGAGGGAGGGGTGTGGTCGAGGGGTGCGCAACACGGCAACCGCTGAGTCTCCAATGCTCTGCCTAAACACTGAAGGGGGACGTCCAGAGTGATCCAAGAGAAATTTTTCTTCCTTTTTCCTGCAGGACTTCCCGGGGCCTTTGGCCATACTTTGTAAATATTCGGAGTGTGTTGTGTAAATACCACAAATGGCATAAAGCAGGCAGTCTATGCTAAAAGCAGGTGGTGGTGGGACTGTCTCCGCTGTTTCTTTTCTTGGAGAACTTGATAGGACCAGAGTCTCGATGAGCACAGTTTGGGACAAAACATGTGAATTTTATAGAAGAGTAGAAGGAATGTGTTTAAATCGGCTGAAAAGATAAATGACATTTGGACTATAATTTAACAATGAGAAGGAGCCCCACAAGGGAGGAGAGCAGCGGTCAGAGGGGGGCGCGGGGGGTGCCCTGGCTGCCAGCCAGGGCCGGGTGGTGGGTGCGGCTTGTCAGGGCCTGCGGACAGACCATGGCACGCGGCCCCTCGCCTGCAGGCAGCATGTTTGTGTGTCTGTGTGTTTCTCTCTGAGTGTGTGTGCGTGCGCGAGTGTGTGTGTGTGTGTGTGTGTGTGTGTGTAGGAGTCAGCATCGTCTAAAATAATATCCCTGCTTTTCCTCTCACCTTCTAAGTTCTGGCCAGGCTAATAATCAAATTAACAGTGACAAATTAAAGGAGGAAATCAAAATTTTGACACGTGTCCTTGGGAAGTCCACATAGGCATGAGAACTCCCAGGACATCGAGGCAGCGGTGGGCACATATGACGCTCCAGACAAAGGAGGAGAAGGGGAGGAGGGATCCTGACGAGAGAGAGCGGGCGACAGGCAAGTGGCTGAGGGAGAGTGAGCACACACTGGGCACGGCAGGAGAGCTCTGGCCAGGTGACTCAGGCACAGCGGGGCACGGGGGAGTCTAGCTAAGCCCCTGACCGACACCTTCTTGTTCACCATTCCTAATTCAAATTAGGCTAAGGCAGACATCCTGAAATTTCCTTTCTGAAACAGGTTTTTCTATCTGAATCTCTTGGGAGGGAAAGGGGGAGGGTCAAAAGTTTCTTATGAGTCTTTTTTTCTTAATAAACAGCTTAAAATCAATATCCTAAAAAGGCAGCTTCAAAGTGACAAAATTTTGGTCCCGTTTAAGTCTTTGTGTGGCCCTAATACCCCAAGGTTGCTGGTTCAACCCCTGATCAGGGTAAATGCAAGAATCAACCAATAAATGCATAAATAAGTGGAACAACAAATCGATGTCTCTCTCTCCCTCTCTCTCCCTACCCCTGCCTCTCTTTCTAAAAATTAATCAATCAATCAATTTTTAAAAAGTCTCTATATGTCTCTCTGTGCATCCATGTACCTGTGCCTGTGTATTGCTTAAAGGTTCTGAGCAGAGAGGACAGGATGGTGAATTGCAGCTTTAGAAAAACGGCTTCGTGGGGAGAACTGAAGTAAAGGCATACTGGAATCCTGTACCCTCTTGGAAGGCACCCCCAGCATCACAGACACTCGGCATGGCCAGGAAGTAATGGGCCGGACCATGGTGGGGCAGCAGAACAGGCACACGAGAGCCGCTAGCAGCATAGAAGTGACGGTGTGGAGAACTGGCTGAATTGTGAGACCGCAGCCACCCATGTCACCACTTACATTGTGAGAACTCTGAGCAGATGGCAGCACCTGGGCCGGCTGTGCAGATGGGGCAGGAGAGTGACTGTGACTGTGTGAGGGGTGGGCATGGAGTGGGAGGAGTTTCTGTCGCCCAAGCATTAATAATATTGCAGAGGGGTTCCCCCTCTTTCCCTCAAGTGTGTATTGGCTGAGCAGCCACCAAACACAAATGGGGACATCTGTCCCCTGTGTGCCGGAGTGCATTGTGGCAGTGCGCCTGGCCAACCACCGAAGCATGGCCAACTCCTTTGGCCAGTTGTCCATGGGGAGACTGCGTCCTTTCCAGGAGGAGCAGGGGTGTAGGTAGGCCTTCCTCCTATGATGGACAGCTCATCATTGCTGGCCAAGAGCTACAATTGCAGAACTATGATTTAACATGTAATTAATAAGGCTTAGGAACTGGCTCTTAAAATAAGCAAATTTCTTGCCATTTGGAATGAGCAAAATCCACTGCTCACTTGTCCTGCGATCTCACAACTTTGCACATTGATGTTGTTAATAATAAAGCAAGGTGATAATTCAAACAAGCCCTGTGGTTTGTTTGAAACCCTGTGAGCCCCAAGCTCAGAGTTTGGGGCTTAATGTTCACACATGAGATGAAGAGCATTTGAGGAACAACATTTCTTAGACTAAGCGTTTATGTTTGGATCCAATGCAGCAACTCCAGACCATTGCCCAAAGCAGTCCAGTCAGCCTCTGTCCTCTGTACATTTTCTTACTGTGGCATCATCCCATGCACACGTGCATGTGTTCACACTCCTGTGTGACTGAGTTCTCGGATGCCCTCAGATGCAGACATTTGGCGACTTCACTCATCTTAGTCCCCCTTTGTCCAGGCATGTATGTGACCAGGACCCACTGATGGAGGTGCTTACTTAGTACATAGAAGGGCAGACACGACAGTCATCTTGCATTATAAGGGACACCAGAATATGGCATAAAACTTTCTGCCATGCAATGAGGAAGTCATGAGATCTGAATGAAATAAAAAACCACAGATATAACCATAAGCATTGTGGGTACAGATGAGCACCCAGCAATGAGTTGGAGAGGATCCTGGTGGAAAGAGCCCACCACCCAGTGGAGTGAAGAGGACAGGAAGGTGGAAGGGGGCGTGCTGAAGCAGGACGGGGTCTGTGTGAGCTGGAGCTCAGCGGGGAAGGACTGGTCTTGGACTCACGGAGCCTGCATGGGAGGCTGCATCTGGAGGGGAGGGGAGGTTTGGGCGGTGATGACACAGGCCGTCCAGGTGCGGGGTCAGCAGGGGCAAAGGCGTGGAGGTGGGCGAGCCCAGGCTGTGTACATACGGGAGTGTTGGGTGTCGCTTGGCTGGTGAATGAGTGCACAGAGGTGGAGCTGCAGAACTCAGCAGGAAAAGTGAGTTTGTGCTGCTCAGGCCGGCTGCAGCATAAATATTCCCCTCACGGTAGAACCGTCAGGACACACACTTCTGCCAGCATTGACATTACTCAAAACGCAGCCAAAATTCCTTCTGGGGATTAATTACACTTGGGGCCAGTGCAGAAGCCACAGCGAGAAGAACCCTCACTGTCCCCTCTGTGACCCAGCCAGGCCCCCACCTGGCTCACGTCACCTGACAGTTTCTAAAATCTCTCACCCGGAATTTGTCATTCTATTAAGCATCCATAAAATACTCTGTGGGCCTGAAAAGCTGCTCCAAAAGAAAAGCTTGCAAACTAAAACTTAAGCAGCAAAATAGTGACTTCCAAACCAAAGGGCTTGTTTGAATGCTTGCATTATCCATTGAGTCCTTTATTAATAGCTTCAATGTGCAAAGATGTGATCTTCCAGGACAGACAGGTTGTTGAATAGTGGACTCTACAGGTTCCAAATATCAAAAAAAATGAAAAAGAAAGAGAAAAAGAAAACCCAACCCAACCAAACTAAGCGAAACCTTTTGTAAATACCCAGGTCCATTGGAATATTCTCTATTGATCTCATACGACAGCATTAATACGGCTCCAGATTCCCTACCTGGGGTCTTTCTTTTGTGTTGCTGGGCACTTTTTGCCACCACCATAGACTTGGCCTAAGGTCAACGTGGATTCGGTGGCTTCCCTGCACTAGTGTCCCAGGCTAACTCTGTGGAGTTATGTGCACTTCTGAGCTGTCACAGAGTCTTCACTCTATACCATTGTCATTATTATTTATGATTCCACTGGAGGGCCATTACCAAGTTTTATGAAATCAAAGCTCTCAGATTGTCTGAGACGACATGGGCCGAGGGTCCTCTGAGTGCCAGCAGGCTGGGGCTGCTTCCGTCCTGCCTGATGGCCCAGGAGATGGAAACCCTGGACCCCTGGCAACTCAACGTAACCAAAAACAAACAAACAAAACAAAACAAAAACAAGTGGTGTTGAAACATGCATTGATCTGCTAGGACTCCCATAACAAAACATCATAGACTGGGGGGCTTAAACAGCGGAAAGGAATTTGCTCACAGTTCTGGACACTGAGAGTCCAAGAGCAGAGTGTGGGTAGGTGTGCTTTCTTCCGAGACCTCTCTCCTTGGCTTGGAGATGACGGCCCTCTCCTTGCATCTCACATGGTCTTCTGTGCGCGCATGTGCATGTCCTAATCTCTTCTTGTAAGGACACCAGTCATAGTGGATTAGGGCCACCCACAGCTCCTCATTTTAACTTAATGGCCTCTTTAGAGACCCCTTTTCCAACCATGTACATTTTGCAGAAACACAATTCAGCCCACGAAGATTTGTTTTTAGTAAATGTCTACAGGACTTGCCGGCATGCGTTCATCACGCCTGGACGGGTCATGTAGCAGGCGGCCGAGGGAAACCTGTGTCCAGTTGACACTGCCGTGCTCACTGCGGCCGAGAAACGTGCTCCCCGGTGTGTTCTTCACTGCTGGCTTCTGAGCTTTAAGTCTGGTACCTATACATTTAGAATTTTGCTAGCCACAGTGTCAAATCCCTTCCTGGCTTCAAACAGAACACTCTCATTGCTACAGATTTTGACCCAGAGTCAAGTGCAAGTGGGTGAGAAGACTCTCATGCTTGTGTGAGCACAGGGCTCCTAGGCTGTTCCCAGAATGAGAGGCCGCGTCGCCTGCCGAAAGGCCTGGCCAGTTTAGTTCTTCTGATAGAGGTGGCTCTGGGGTCACCAGGCGGCTGACCAGTTTCAGGTGCCCTCGCTGAGACCTAGCGATGCTCTGGACACAGGCTCGCTCTCACAGGGTGCGCTTCCTGCCCCTGGGGCAGCTCTGTGGGAGTCGCGGGAAAGTTTCTGCCGCCTTTCCCGCACACGGTGTATGCGATCAAGGTCAAATTGTATGCTCACTTTCAAAAGGGCTAGCTATCTCTGGTGGTGCTTTTGGCCTGAGTTCTCCTCAGATTTATGATTTTTGTTTATTTTATTTAGCAATGTTTGACCTTCATTTCCCTCTCCTGTTGTATTCAGGTAGGGATTGGTTGGGGTGAGGAGTATCTGAATGAAGGACTCAGATCTCTCCCAGACTTTCCCCCTGTTTTATGTTCAGTGCAGCACGCTTGGTCTTGATCCTCAGAGTCCCACGGGGCAGGGTTGGCATTTCCAGCCCTCTCCTCAGTAGTCATGCAAGTTAGGACAATTCAGTTTGCATCCTTCAACCTCAACACCATCATCTGTAAGGTGGAGGTAAATGGTGACACCTGTTTTAGAGGCAGCTGCCAACGTTAAAGGTGAAACTCTTCACACAGAGTTTGGTACCAAGCAGGTGCGTGGAAAATGTCAGCGCCATCATTATTTTTGCCCATTGCACTTGCTATGGCATCTCACAAGGCTGTTGATTCTTTCCTAGACTCACCTCCAGGGTTAGAGAGACCCAATGACTGTCTTGTACAATTTCTGTGCGCCTCTGGACTTGGCTCTGAGATGTCTCCTCCAGCAGCCAGACACCAGGCCATCTCCTAATGGCTGGACAATTCTGGTGCTTATGGAAACAATCCGTGTGCTGGAAATTTGCTAACTTCTGATCTGGGTTCTGATTCTTGGTACAGAACAGTTCAAGCTGGCTGTTCTCATGCCCCTGCAAGACGTCCCAGGCCCAAAACTCCTTCGACTGCTTCACATCTAACGAACACGGCTTCTTCCTCCCCTGATCTTTCCCAGCTGCTCCCGTCTGACCAGCTCAGAGCAGACAGCCCCCCTGCCCACCTTACAGGACCTGGTGAGGTGCCTTGGAGCCCTTGATTAGCTGGTGGGCATGTTATACTTTTGTTAGTGTTACCTTTTTTATTATGAAATCATGTAAGATTCTTTTCCTCTTTAATTTCTGCTACAAAAGACTGGTCTTCTATTCTCTAAACTTATGGAGCTAGGGTGTTTTGCACCCAAAAGGACCTAATACTACCTTCACTCAACTCTATTTTGGAATATTTAAGCCGTTATCTGGCCCCACAAAGTCTCCGATGCCCGTGAGTCCGTGAGCGCACTATCTCTTCAGGGGCCGAGGGACAAACACACTGTCCGTAGTGTCGCCGCGTCACTGAGAAGGGGCAGGCAGGACAGGGCTGAGGAGCGGGGCCTGGGGCGAGACTAGAGAGAGACAGCCCTCCAGGCAATATCTTTAGAATTCTTGGGTCAGTCTAGCAACCGCAGAATTACTTAGCTTGTTACTGGACATGTCTGTCTATCCTGACTTCTAGGAACTCCTTGCTGCATGCCTTGCTGAAGTCTAGACAGAATGCTCCCCGTATTTCCTTGGCCTGCCACTCTGGAGATCGCCATAAATGACATCTGTTGGACGGGACCTGGTCCTGGCCCCCGGTGGGCTCCCGAGGTGCACCGCTGCCTTTCCTAAGGTCTTCTAAAGTTCTGTGTCTGATGTTTTAGAATCTTGTCAAGGGTGTATACAAGGTTCAGTGTTTACGGAGTCACCTTCTTGCCCTTTGTGGCCACCAGAGTTTCCCACGTTTTACGAACACATGAAAGGCAGCCCAGTGGCTCTGAGAGCTCACCACCCAGCCGAGGGGCTGCTGGGCGCTGAGGCAGGAGGCGGGGCCGCTCTCCCCACCCATGTCCACCCTCACGCTGCACCTCAGCTGCCTCAACGGCTGCTGGTTGTCCTTGTGATGGTTAATTTTAATGTGTCAAGTTGGCAAGGCCACAACACCCACATATTTAGTTAAACATTTTTCTAGATATTTCTGTGAAGTTAATTTTTATGTGAGACTGACATCTAAATCTGTAGGCATTGAGTAAAACAGATGACCCTTCATGATTGGCAGGAAGGCCGACCAGTGGAAAGCCTGAACACAGAAAGACTGAGGTCTCTCAGAGAAGAGGGAGCTCTGCCAGCGGACTGCCTCAGGCTCAAACTGCAGCCCTTCCTGGGTCTTACGCCTGCTGGCGATTGCATAAACCACGATTGCATAAACCAATTCTTTAGGATAAATCTCAATCTCTCTCTTTCTCTCTCTCTCTCTCTCCCCCTGTCTCTCTTCACACCCGCCCCTCCACCTCCATATGCATATCCTATTGGTTCTGTTTCTCTGGAGAACTCCGACTGCTACAGTCCTCTGCCTGGTACTGACATCACTTTGATGGAAACGGCAGACGGAACAGATGTGCAAAAGTCCGGGTTCCTCCCACAGCCCAGACTCTTCTGTGTCTAGCAGCCCAGTTAGATGGTGCCTTCCTGAGAGTGCTCCACCAGGGCTCTGTGGAGTTCCAGTCACAAACACAAACTGAGCACCTACTACGTGCAGGCACTGGCTCCCTTACTCACCATCTCTCCATGCTTCATTCACACCTTTTGCCTCGGAGCACTGGTGTGTGGCCATGCCAGCCTGCGTAAGCATCCTCTCTTTCTCCTCAGGCTCACTTTCTCCTGTGGAGGAGGACTGACTGTCTAAGACCCCCACTCCTCTTGAGTCATCCTTTCCCACGGACTCAGACTACACTTTTTAGAGCCTGCCTTCCTGGAGAGCCTTCTGCTTCTTCCCTCTGAAAGCAGTGATCAGGGTAGTTACAAGCCCAGGTCTGGGGTCAGAGGGCCCTTGGCCTTAATCTAAAACCTGCCACTTGGTTGCCATTTGATCTTGGGCAATGTTCAACCTTCCTGCATCTCAGTTTTCTCACGTGTGGAGGGACGCCTGATGGTGCTCACCTCCTAGGCCAGTCGTGAAGGTTCAGCGAGGAGATGCACACTGAACACAGCACGCACTGGACTCAGCAAGCTTAGCTCAGCCCTGTCCCACACGGTTCTGCTCGGGCGTGGGCTGTCCTTTCCCTTTCTCCACTCTGCCGTTCCCCGTTCCCCGTGGTTGCCTCAGTGCTGCCCACAGCATTCTCTCCCCTCTCCTGCCTACACGTGGTAGATCGTGGTTGCTCAGCCATTTTGAAGCCACACATGGCCATGAGACTTGCTTTGGCAAAAAAGAGAGAGTGTGTGTTGGATGTGCAGTCTGAGTAGGAAATGTATCTTTGTTGGGATAAGTTTCCAAGATATGGAAGATAGTATTTGTTACACAGCCCAGCCTAGCCTGTCTTGATGGATACACTCCTCTGTGTTGAAGATCTAAATTCATGTAACTAATACCATATTAGATTAATAGTGTGTATACATAGCATTTATTTCTATGAATGTATTTGCATACATGTATATAACTATATAGATGCACAGAAATACATGTATACTCCTAAGGACTTATTTGAGGGCAAATTTTTTAAATGCTCCAGTTTAACCTTCTATTAAAAATAGGAATTTGGGCCAGGTGGTAAAATTGCCTAATCAACTCATAGCGAAAATGGCCACAGAAACAGGCTGAGTGCCCAGTCCAAGGCTTGAACCCGTCCCACCCCTCCAGCGCTGGATCCGAAGCACTGCCCCCCTGCCCCATGCACTGAGAAGGAGAGAACCCTGACTGCTGCCTCCTCCCCTGCAGCCCTGCCCCCTTTTACCTGCCCCCTCCCCCCTAGCATGAGGCCATCCTGATTCACCCTCTGGGTCTCCCTTCTCCTTCACCTGACTTTGGGGCCTGAGCTTCTCCTTTTTTTTCTGATGCAGCTGGCATTCAAGTCTTATTTTCTTTGCTCCAGCTTTTGTCTCTTCCCCACTTTAAGATCTACCACAGTCACCCCCAGCATCTTCAGAATCTACTTTGGAAGGGATAAGGAGGGCATTGTATACAACTCAATGTAACCAGTAGCAGAATGTCCACAAGAATTATTCATTCCCTAATTGCACCCAAGCTGCCCCAGACGACTGGCCAGACCAGCCAACAGGAGTCCCTGTAAAGGTGCTTCCCACCCTGGAGGCAGGCTGTTGGCCAGGCTGGGGTGGGGGTGGGCGTGTTCGGACTTCAGACACACTTACACAGGACAGGTTCCAGAGGTGGCCCCGGAGTATCCAGTGAAGGCCCATTCACCTTCCCTTGAAAGGATTCTGAGACCAGAATAACTGACAGTTTTATAACTTTGAACAGCAGTATGAATCATTTTGTTTAAGTTTATGTGAAGACCACTGATGTCCCCATGGGGACACAGAGGGCCCTTCCCCCTCCCCTTGGCCCATAGCTATGGAGAGACAGTCTCCAAACTCCTCAGGAAAGAGGGAGGGGAAGGGAGAAGACGGGGTTCCCAGACAGAGTGCGAAGGAGACCCCAACCTCACATTCCATCCAGGGGCCTCGCAGGGCCAGGACACTAGAGACAGACCTGAACCAAGGTGCACTCCCTCCTGCCCAGGCATCGCTGCTTTTGTTGACTGAGCTGTTGGAGCACACGGTTTTGGTGTGTGGGGACAATGAGACCCCAACCTTACTTACAACCCAGAACTGACCAGATATGTCCCCACAGACTAGAGAGGGCAGAAGCCCACCAGCCTGCCTGTCCATGGTGGGGAAAGGAATCTGCTCTTCAGTAAATGTTGTTTGGAAGTTGGGCAGAATTTGTCCAGCTGGTAGTTGTGTTCCCCCAAGGACATAATAGTGTACATGGATCAGAAACGGATGTCTTGAGCTGTGGCTTTTTCAGAACCTCGAGCAAGTTACCTTGCTTCTCCAGACCTTGGTTAATCACCTGCAGGGGAGACAGAGCCACCTCCTCGTTCCAAACCTGACCAGGGTGGCACCCAGGCCAGTGCCGGACAGGGATCAGTGGGCAGCCACAGCCAGAGCACTTCCGCTGTGCAGCTGCGGTGTCCTCCACCTGGCCTTGTCATGCCCGCGACCTTTCACAGAGGCAGAAATGGCCTCTGCGTGTGCCTGGTATCCCTCCAAGGGAGCACAGGCTTCATCTGTCACCTGTGAAGGTGCACATGGGTGACATGTGCACCTTCTCCTCTCTAGAGGAGAAGGCAGGAGGGCACCACTCTCAGGGTCAAGGTCAGCTGTAAGTGGGGTGACAAGTCACTACAGGATTTCTTCCTCCTCAAGGGGTGCATCTGGGGGTGTTTCTTCCTTCTGAGGTGCATCTGTAGTCTTTGCTTTATAAACGTTCCCACCTACAGTCTAGTTCACAATTATTCTTAAAGCTTCTTATAGAATGAACTAGATTTCATTTGCTTTCAAGATAATGCACAAAGTCATCAGGCATTTCACGGCAGCTGTGGATGACAGGAATCGTGTAAATGCACCTTGAAAATGAAACTGAGCATTAGTTGGACCAAGAAGCAAGGTCTTTGAGGGAATAGAAATGAGGATTCTGCAAACAGCCCCTCCCAGGTCTCTGTGGATGGAAACCCTTGGCATTTTTTAGGAAAACCTTCAAAATCATTCACCAAGATTGTGTGAATCTCGTAAATGAATGATAATAATTATAGCTTAAAGAATTCTCCAGATCAAAAACTCATATTAAAATATCCCTGAATACTGTATTTAACATACGAGCAGAGGAAGGCACACCTTTTCGGCTCCCCGCACGCCTCCTGCTCTGGTTGGGGATTTTTTGTCCGAGTGGACGTTACCTCCAATCACTTGAGTTAAGTTGCAAATGAATCACACATAATTCAGATAAAAATGACTGCACTTCCCAGTTTCTAGAATGTGACTTGCACATGAACCAGACATTTGTTTTCCCAACCCCAGGACACTCCACCGAAGGGCCCGAGGGTCTGTCCGCCCGCCCGCCCGGGGGCCTGTCTGTCCTTGGACCCACTGACGGAGCAGGACACGGCCGCATCCGCATCCTTGCCAACGTCTGTACAATTCCTGGAGTGCTGCTTGGGCTCCGTTTCTGTTAGAAGTTCGGAGTTAGCCTCAGGCTTTACTCCTGACATTGCTGCCAGTTCATCCCTTTCTGTTCTGTTGCCCTTTTGAAAGGAGAATGTTGTTTCAAAGTTGCACCTGGGCATTTTAAAGTAAATATGATGCTCAAGCTGGGGGGCCTCATAAGTGTGTTAACTTCACTGAAGAGTGAATATGCGAGGCTAGGGTGGGGGTGGTGTGGGCAAGCAAAACAATTTGCATAATGTGTTTGCTGCCTGGTGAAACTGAAACCCCATGGTGTGGGTGGGGCTGGTTTCCTAACGTCAGCGCTGTCGCCCACGGATGCCCCCCACGGACACGTGGTGCCCTCACCGCCCACGGGGCAGGTAGGGGATGTCCAGACGCTGGGCCTGGGGCCCAAGTGTGAACCAGCATCAACCCCCAGAGCTCAGGCCCAGGGCTCCCTGGTCTCACCTAGGGAAGGAACATGCTGCATCCTCTTTTCCTGATGCCTCTTTGAACCTGGTTCAGCATGTGTGTGACAGGACAAGTCAGAAAAGTGGGGTAAATCAGTTTTAAAGAGTTGCCTTTTTTCCCCCTTGAGAGTCGGAGTCAGTTCTGAGTCAGCTTGAGCTCTCCAGAGGCTGCCACCTGAGGGTCAGCGAGGCTGGTGGCCCACGTTTACCAGGAAGGCCCCAGCCTGGGGCCCGAGCGGGAGCCCGAGGGCCAGCACCTCCCCTGCTGGATCTGTGCCCCTGAGGTGCTGCAAGGCGTCTTTGGTTGGGAGGGATTTGACAATTATAGGAACTTAAAGCTTCTGTCATGTGAGGCTAGCTGGTCTCTAAGTAGCAAGGTGATTATGGTGGGGGGACGATAACACCAGAATATTTTTGATACAATACTATTTTGCTTTAAGTAAGATTTTCCACTGTAAAATAGATATACTCTTTGTTGAGTAGTAAGAATAGACACATTTCTTTTTCCTCTCTATTCAGCCCGCTGTTGGCCCGACTCCTTGATGGCAGACACAGGAAATGTTCTGGGAGAGGTCCATGATGTTTTGGGGGGATCCATGACATTCTCAGGGACTCTGAACTCCACCTGTGTGGCAGCCATTGCAAATAACTAAATAACTAATGACTCTGGCATTGTGTATTCTGTCAGGTAGGGGCTCTTTTAATGCAAATATTATCAGTTCTTTTACCTGCATTTAAAAATTACTAGACAATAAAAATTTAACTGTTATAATAATGTGTGTGTGTGGGGGGGGGGGCTCAGGCTCAGGAGAGGAGTGCCCCTGTCCGGAGACCAGCCTTGTTCCTGGCAGGAGAGCCACGGGGAGGCGGCAGCAGGCTGCCAGGAAGGACGCCCTCCGGGGATGCTGGTCAGCAAGAAGTTCGGGCCGCCACTCCCCTTGGCCGGCGATGAGCATCAGTGCACTACTCTTCATTCTACCATAATGAGTGTAGACTTCACCATCCAGTGCTTATTTTAAAGCATTTATTTTATGAAGCATTGAAAAGAAGATAATTTACACGTGTAATCCTGCAAGGCATTCATGGGACGTCTACACTGAGAAGCTATGGGTGAGGCCACAAGAAGGAGCAGGGGGCTTCCTTTAGTTAAATTAAAATTTCTAGCTGGTCTGTGTCATTTTTGTTACGTTTTGGAAGAAAGATGAAAAACCAGCTTTAAAACTAGAATTGGGCTATTACATGTGCATATTTCCGCAGACTTTACCTGGATAATCGGTATTACCCAGGCACTGGACTTCCTAAAGGGCAGAGCCCATGTTCTTGGGAAGGGCGAGGTCTGGACGCGTGGACAGCTGCGGGAGATAATGTGATATCCACACCCCTGTTTCCCGGGGAAACCTGATCTCATTTCATTCTCATACTGATTATGAGTGAGGTCCTATGATGATCCATATTTTCCAGATGAGGCAAATGAGGCACAGAGAGGTTAAGTAACTTGTCCAAGGTCACACAGCAGGTAGGTGGCAAGGCCTGGATTTGAAGCCAGACTGTTGGGGCCCAGAGTGCATCTGTCACTAAGTCACACTATGAACAAAGCACGCAGGAGCACAGTGAAAAACTTGGAGGGCTTTGTCTGGGGGTGTCTAGGGGTGTTCCATGAGGAGCTCACATTTAGTTCAGCCAGGAAGAGCTGGGTACACACACTGGATAAACACATAAGGTGGCTTTTTCTTCTGATGACAGTAGAAGGAAGGTACAAAACAAGGGCCCTTTGTTCACACCTAAAGATACACTACGTTTCGGCAGACGCCGGTTATTTTTCATCTTCTGTATCTCAGGCCAGTGCTATATGGTTAAGGCTGGCGAGGATGGCATTCTTGCCCCACGCAGTAACACTCAACTTCTCTTACACATGACCCGGGGCATAAAGTGAGTAAAAGAACAAGAAAAAGAACATTTCATGAAACTATGCTGATGGGGATTTCACTGATTGGTACTAGAAAACCTCCCAATAAGACATGAAAAAACATATTTTGGAACTCTCTGACGTAGGTAGTTCTCGCCTGAAAAGTGCAGGGGCCAGTTATGAAGAAGCCAGGTGCCCGTCTTGGCCTTTGGTTGCTTTCAGTTAGGAAACCGATATTGGCTTGGTGCCTGCACTGCCCAGCCTTGCACTCGGTCCTCTGGCGGCATGTTGGTGCTTGCCCCGAGCCAACCTGGGTCCCACTCCAAACACACACGCTGGGGGCCTAACCCACACAGCGCAGTCCCCACTGCCTGCAAGGCCCAAAGCCCAAACGCCCTGCAGATGCCAGCCATGGGTAGTGCTGGTCCCTGTACACGCTGCACTGTGTTTTTCCTGTGCATGCCTGTCTTTTCACTTCAAGGAAGCACTTTGTGGCTTTTCCTCGGCACATCTGAATTGCTGGCATCACTACTCTTGTGCTGTGGGGACATTATTAAGTAAAATAAAGGCAACTTGAACACAAGTACCATGTTACCATGATGACTCCTAAGAGACTGATAGGCAGGGAACACAGACTCTGTATCAAAGATCATTCACGTTCCAGGTGGGATAGAGCAGGTCATCAAGAGATTTCATCACACTTCTCAGAACAGTGCACAATTGAAAATGTATGAATTGTTTATTCCTGGAACTTCTCATTTAATATTTTTGGACCTTGGTTGATCAGGGTAACTGAAACCACGGAAAGCAAAACCACGGACACAGGGGGACTGCTGTACCTTAGAATGTGGCTGCACTGTAGAGAGAGTTTTTAAAGAAGTAACCAAGGCACTGGCTGCGGTGGCTCAGCTGGCCAGAGCCCTGCCCTGTAAACTGAAAGTTTGATCCCTGGTCGGGGCACTGGCCTGAGCTGCGGATTTGGTCCCCGGCTGGGGCGCGTATGGGACACCCAGATCGATGTCTCTCTGTCACATTGATGTTCCTCTCTCCCTTTTTCTTTCCCTCCTCTCTGCCCCCTCTCTAAAATCAATAAGCATGTCCTCGGGTAAGGATTAGAAAAAGAAGAAGTAATTAAGTTAAAATGAGGTCATTCAAGTGGATGCTAATCCAATGTGACTGGTGTTGTTATGAAAAGAGAAGATTAGGACAGGGAGGCACAGAGGGAGAAGACCGTGTAAGGACACAGGGAGAAGACAGCCATCTATAGGCCGAGGAGAGAGGCCTTGGAAGAAACTAAGCCTGCCAGCACCTTGATCTCAGACTTTTAGACTGCGGAATTGTGGGAAAATAAATTTTTGTTGTTGAAGCCACCCAGTGTGCTGGACTTTGTTATAGCAGCCTTTGTAAAGCCATGCAAATGCCCAGTGTATTTTTGTTGACTAAAACACATGGGATAGATGGTTGGGAGGAAGGAAAACGTTGCAAAGCTAGGGTAAGGGTAAACCATCGGGGTCTTTTGCGACCTGGGTGGAGAATTTAAATTCAGTGTTGGAGGCAGGAGGGGGCCCTGGAGCTCCCAGAGCAGGGGAACTCCACGGCCAGAGCAGTGCTGGAGCTCTGGAGCTCCGAGTCAGCGGGAAGGCCCGGGACGGGGAACCATGAAAAGGCTTGACAAGGGGCCACTGGAGAAGGGCAGTGGGTTTCTTCCTTTGCTTTGTGTCGGTATTCACTCCTAAAGGGGCAGGCGAGGATCTCCGATGGGCCAGGAAATTGGACTCTGACCTGGCGACACGTCCACAAAGGCTTTGATCAGGCTGGACAGAGACCAGCTCCCTTCACCTGTCCTACTTGGTCATATTCCACAGCAAAGAATACTGAGCCCAAAAGAAATTAAAATTCCTGGTTTAAAGAGAACTGGTATTTTATAAAATGGCTGGATGAAAAATAATGTTGAAAATAGAAGTTTAATGATATCCATGTAGCCCTTTGTCATTCCTTGGCCTTCTCTTTGTAAAAAGTGTCTGGCTTTCTATTATTTTCTGTGTGTTTTCACTTCCACTTTAATTTCCTTTCTAACTGTCGTGCGATGGCAAAGGTGTCTCTGAGGGACTGATCTGCAAGCCTGGGGCACCCTCTCTGGCAGTGGGGTCCCTCCTCGGGCAGAGGCACAGAGGCGCTAAGAGAACTGCTCTCCCCTGGATCTTAGTGGGTACTCTGGGTCGGATGTCTACGTCCTGAGCCAAGCGAGACGAGTGCTGAGTAACACCGGGTACACGTGTGAAGGAAGCAGAGTCCACTCTGTACCCTCTCCTTCAGGGGTGGACAGTCAAACATCGCAGAGGCAGTTCTGATTTAATGAAGAGTCTTTTGGTTAAAAGTGACAGAAAACCCAACTCAAAGTGGCCCAAGCTGAACCCAGAACTTGCCATCTTGAGTTAACAAGCAGTCTCAGAACAGGGTTGGCACAGGTGCTGCTCAGATGAAGACAAGATGTTTGTCTTTGCTCCTCAGGGCTCAGTTTCTGATGTGCCAGCTCCCTTCTCAGATGGACCCAAGTCTCATGGTCTCAAGGTGGCTGGCTGCCATTCGTACTTCTAGCTTCAGATCCAGCAGTAAAAGAGCCTTGTCCCAGCATCACCTACAAAAGCACTGAGATTCACTGTGGTGGGACCAGCTGAGGTCATGGGTCTATCTCCGAGCCAATCACAGGGGAAGGCGACCCATGTACTAATTGATTTACCTGCCTTACCCTCTCCTAGGGGTAGAGTTATGTAGGTTGAGTATGGGACACAGGGGAGCAAACCACAGATGTCCACTGGATTTTCCTCAGCAACATAGGTGACTCGCTAAATTCAACCTCTTTGATTTGCAAAGGAGCCATTTCTTGACTTCCAGATAGCCACCAATATCTTGCTTGTCACAGTAGCTATTCCTTTGCAGGCTGGCTGCCAGTCCAGTAGCTTGCAAGGTAGCAGCTTACAAATTGAGCATCATGTCCATCGTCCCCGAACCCAGTGTGAAACTGGTGGCAGGACAGTTCATAGATTGTCTGTCCTTGTTGTTTCTCCCACCACCCTCCCCACAACCCCAGCTCCTGGGGCCAGGCATTCAGCTCCTTCCCTACTGGCCCAGAGAACTGTCATTGTGTTTGTGGAGGACTTTCTTATGTCTTGCATCCACATTTTCCGTCATTGAAACAGACAACAGAGTTTTGTCTTTCTGCCTTTCCTATGTGTCATTTAGCTAGAACCAATGGATTGCTTCAAACATGTTTTGTGATGCTGATGAAATGTTTTGTCTGCTCTTATGCCTAAGAAGTGAGTCCTCCGTCAGCAGAAAGTGTATCATCTAAAGCTCATCCTCTTTGACAGTCAATAATGCCAGAGGCGTGTTCTCTCCAGTAAGAGTCTCCCTTCCCAGATTTGACCACTAAGCAGGTTCATCAAGGCCACTTGGCAAAATAACACCATGTATCTCTGTCTCCCATGTTCAAGGCCTATCCAGTGAGTCCTCAGTGATCACAAGCGGCAAGCAGGTGATGGCTGCCACATGATTTGGTGGACTTCATCGTTTGTTGTGACTGCCCAGTTCATTGTAGTTCTCACTGCAGCTTCAGCCGTTCAGAAAGACATTTCTTTGTGCAGAGCATTTGCAGTCTGTTTCTGATTAGTTAAACCTGGTCTTGACCAGTGCTAAGTCCAGCTTCGATTAATGCCTCCCCTGTCTGCCAACATGCTGCTTGTTACCCCAGGCAATAGGAGGCCTCTTCCTATTTAGTTCTTCTCATCGTCATACACAAGGTCACTAGTGTCAGGAGTGCCTAGACAAGGCCATACATGCTAATGTCACAAGAGAACCAGGCACAGAGGGTAAATAATAATAAAATTCCTGATTATTGAGGTATAGAAGAAAACTCTTAGGCAATGCCCTGAGTTGATGATCCCAAAATTTTAAGTGTCCTTCTTGAGTAGGGAAAACATGGTATTAGAACTATTCAAAGTAAACAAGACTCAGTGGAGTTTAGGGTACAAGAATTAAAAGAAAGGCTTCCATGGAGCCGGGCCCGTGATGAGCATGCGCCCACGAAGGTGGTCTGTACGCTGCAGGCCATTCCCAGGAGAAAATCTGGCCATCAAGATTTAAATTCTGTGCCCATTTATCACTGTTCCTCAGTCTCATTGGCCTTGAACCTTGTGCAAAATGTGGCAGAGAAGGAGCCTGGAGAACAACATGGGGTCAGATTAAGGAAAAAAGAGGAAGTTTCCAGAATTCACGGGTGATTCAGCAAAGTGACCTCAGCTGGAATGACCTGAGCTGAGTCTCTGTGGCCACGAAGAAAAATACAAGTGTCTTAGCCTTTCATCCTCTGAGTCTGGGAACCTCAATGGACGGCCTTCACCTTGATCACACACCCTGTCACACAGCGGAGCTCAGGAACAAATGCTGTACAACACATTTGGATCTCATTGCATTCACAGGCATGTTCTAGCAAAATGCAAAATCTACTGAGAAAATGTGGAGTTTTCCTGCATAGAAACGAATGTCTTCTTACAGAAGTGCAGAAAACAAGCCCACTTAAAAATCTGAAAATAATAGGTAATTTTATAAGATAATCAGTTTCACTTATTTCACCGTAACTTCTGTCATCAGAAACATTTAAAGACCTGAAGTAGGTTCAATTTTAAAAATCAGAATTAAGTAGCATTTGAAAAGATGTCTATTGAAAGACTTTCTAGTGTATGCTTTTGTTTTTTTCCTCATTTATACAGACTTTTGTTCTGCTTTAGATAAAACACTAATAAACAGGAAGCTGAAAAAAATGTGGTGCAATTGTTCTGAATGTTGTTTTTCTTGTAAGGTTTTATGGGCTACGCGGCACCATCCTATTCAGAGCAGCTCCTGTAGGTGGTGGTGTTGATAAAGAAATGAGCAGGCCGAGCCCGCTCTGCCGCGGCTGCTGGCTTTCCTGCGGAGGCCTCGGCCTTCCGCGCCAGGGGCCCGCTCAGACAGCCCTGAGCACTTCTCTTCATTTGTCTTGAACCAAGCTGTAGAATTTTAAGGAGGCAAAAATAAGGCCATTTCTATGGGAAATTTATTTTCTTCTTTGCTTTTCATGCTTAGTACACAAAACGTGTGTGTGTGTGTGTGTGTGTGTGTGTGTAAAAGAACCAGGACCAAATAATTTAATAGGAATGTGCAAACCTTTGTTTATCTTTAGGGCAGTTGATTAACTACAGCCATGGTCTGTTGCCATTTGAACAATTTGTTCAGAAAAGTAGACTCTTAATATCTTGCTCTCTTTTTTAAAATAATGACTTTCATAATCACAGCCGTTACTCAGTTTCATGATACACAATGAGATAACAGGCAAGAACAGAAACTCCTCAGAGTAACCCTCCTCCACCAGGTCCAGAGCCCTGGTGAGCCCTGGCCATGTGAGCTGGGTTTGGGGGCTCAGCAGCCAGGAGGACTCGGGGATGGGATTGCTAACTCTTGAGGAGAGGCTGTCCATCTTCGTGCGATGCCGCCGTGCCAGGGGTTCTGACGCTGCACTTGCAGGACTGTGTCCTCTGCAGTCCAATCTCTGTGTGAGGGTTCACAGAACCAGGCCTGGAGTCCTCTACCCTCAGCTTTTGTTTCTTGCTCCCGACTAGGGTGCCACCTCTTTGGGGTTCCCATAGCAGGGATACCAGGCAGGAAATTGGGGTGCAGAGTGGTAGAAAGGGGGAGCTGAGGAAATAGGAGAGCTAGTGAGGGATTAAGGCCAGGGTCTGTCTCAAGTGCATGCAAAGTCCCTGACAGGGAGATGGGGCAAAGAAAGCCTCCAGTCACCAGAGGCACAGTGTCCCCACCACCATTACACAGGCTTTGCTTTCTCACCCACCAGGATCCTCCAAACTCCCAGCCTCTGCTCCCATCAAGCCTGAGCCTCTGGCTGACATCTGTACAACTCTAGACAGTCATGCCTGGACTAGGCAGTTCCTCTGTCTTTTTGCTTTTGTGCTTATTACTCAGGGAAGGTCTGTGTTGAAAACCAAAAGGAGGTAGAGATGCAGCAGCCATGACAGCATGGGCTGAGCAGAAGTAACAGGGGGAGTACCATGGCCAAGCCAGCAGGCCTTGAGCCAGGGGTCCAGGCTTGAGCTCTGATGCCATTTCTTAAAAAGTTGTTGTTATTAATGTCAAAAGTGGGAAATTGTGAATGAACCCCTCCTCTGGTACTCTGTACCTGGAGGAGAGCAGAGCCCTTGGCACCATGGCTTAGACATCCCTGTCTTTCCTGGGCTCAGCTCTGTGTGGGGAAGATTGGGGCTATGTCAGGTATGTGCGCATGCACCCGGGTTCTGGGCAGAGGCTGCACAGAGGAGGTTTGCATGTGGAGCTCCCAGCTGAAAGGACCTTTTATGGCCGAGCTGAAAAGAAGCCCGATTCCCAGAGGACTGACCACCTTGCCCTTAGAAGTGCAGCAGTCCTTGCTCCTGGAGACAGTTGGCTCCACTAACACACTGCATGCTCCAGGGTTGAGTACCCAGACACTCAGCACTCTCATTACTATTTTTAACACTTTATATTCTGTTCAGGGTCAAGAAGTATATGTACCCAGGTCAGCCCCTATCAGTAAATGCAGCGTCCCAGCAGAAAGGCACCTAAATGCTTCCTGGGCTAGCCCCCCCTCACCCGTCTGTGAACGGATTTTGATGAAACCCCAAAAGTGAAGTCAGGTTTAAATATCCTGCAAAAAAAAAAATCACTGGGCTACACTTTTGTCTTTTAGGACTCAGTTTTCGTGAATTATTATTGTAAGTCTTTTCTTAGATGACTGAGCTCCGTGGTTACAGAACAGATCAGTTACTTTGCTCCTGAATGCTGAGCATTTTCACTGATTTCAGTCTTACTCACTAGAAGATATCGTGCTCGCCCACAGATGCCAGGGTTCTAGTCGCCGCCCCTCAGCTTCTCCCGCGGACATTTTAGATGTGCGGCCCCCACTGTGGCTTTCACAGTCAGATGGGAGCTGAGTCTGTGATCGATGAGTATTTTTGGAGTGCACACACCCCTGCTCAGTCACGGTGTTTGGTGGGGGGTTTGTGTGGAATATGACGTCGGGCCCAGGGTCCTTGAAGGTCACACATCCCCAGGGTCTGCCGTCGGGACACGGAAGTACGGGAATCACCACTGACAAGCGCAGCATGACTCCGCATGCGTCCGCAGTGGCCCTGCTGTGGAGTTGCTGGGGTTTCCACCAGTGCACCGAGCCTGCTCAGCACACTGTCTTTTTGACATTTTACATTTTAGGAAGGATTGAAAACTAAATCTGTCTGTTTCAGTTTGAATTTTCTCCGAAGGTCATTGTATCAGTTTTAGGCCCATGTTGCTAATGCTTTCATTTTAAACATAGGTATTTTCTCTTTGTTAAGTGGTCACTCCTGGCCTGGTATGTGTCTCTAGTGACTCAGTGATTTCAGAATCCTACGGGGTGAGTGGGCGGGATGCAGAGCCTGGCCCTGGTGTGGTAGGGCTGCCCGCTCATTTCCAGAAAGGGTTGCCGGGCAGTTCGGGTTGCTGAGCTATGTCTGAAAAGAGGGGACAGTAGGGACCTCCGTGGTAAAATGTAAGAGCTTTAGTTGTTGGCCCAGAAAATCCATTCTCTTCCATAAATATGTATGTCCTCTCCAGCCTCTCCCTCCAGGTAATTAGGAGAGGCTACAATTAATTGTACCTAATCAAGAATTTGCTTTTCTAGATGCTTCCTTTTTCCCTATGTAGCCTATTAAATCTTCTGGGTCACTGTAATATATATATATATATATATAAAGTATATTTACATGTTGTATATTTTATATAGTTAATATATAACTATGTACATACATATATGTATTCAAGCTCTCTGAGGCTCTTTTTAAAAATAGAAATAATATTAGTTGATTAATTTCCATGTCTTTTCAATGTCAAAAAGGCAGTGTATAATAACCCCAACAGGAGAGGATTCAGAACTTAAAACAAGCTGACATTTTCCCAGTTCTGAATTAAAATGCAGCATTTGGCTTTCATTTTCTTCTCCTCTATCCAACCCTAATATATTTTTGTGCAACTTCAGGTTTTATCAGATCTAAGGCAAAAATTAGTTAGAATTATATTTCAAATTAGAACTGTCACAGGGCCACTCACATGTTTTGCTGTCGTTGTGACAGCAAATAATGCTCTTTAAGCAACACGTCACCTTCTGAGTCTGGGGTTTCATATTCATATGCACTCACATTTCATGATATTAATATGTCATACTCACCTGTTAAATTAATATTTTATGTTTGCTTGCCTATGCTATTAATTTTTCTGTGATGCTACAACTCATCTTGTAGTATACAAGTAAAGAGAATTAGCCAGATGCACACAGTTTCTTACTGCACGAAACACATGCTGGTTTTATCATCAGTATTTGGTATTAACAGATGAATTTTAAAACTAAAGCTTGCCTTTTCTTTCAACAAAGAAAACTTTCTTTTTCTCTCTTCCCTCTCCCCTCTTTTTTTTTTGCTGGTTCCTTCCTTTTTATTTTGTTAAACACTAAATAATCAACTGTAGTTGCCCCATCCTCAGGGGAATTACTCACTGTATTTTCTGCTTACGGTCATGGTCACTGGGGACTAACGTGGGGTCCACGGTGAGCTTCCTGTTGTTTTGGGTAACTTTGCTCAGTGGTGAGAAAGAACCCGTGTGCCGGGTGCTCGCGGCGGGGATGAGATAGCAGCCTGGGTTACTTCACTCCTGAAATGACTTTTAAAATACCAGTTTTAAAAGTGTCTTCTACCAAACCAACACAGCAAGTCCCTGCTGTTTCTTATGTGCTCTGTGTGCAATTTCAGATTTGGACTCAACTTCCACTTTTCAGGTCTGTGAAAGAATTGCCAGGCTGACTCTGTTTTTGTATAACTTCCATGCAGCAGGACAGAAAGGGGACAGTGCATCAAATAAAGTATAATTCTGTTCAACCCTTATGATGCTGAGGATGTTTTGAATATAAAAAAGGTATAATTCCAATTATATGAGAGATCTAGGGCAGTCAAATTATGAGAGAAAGAAGGTGTGGTAGAGGCTACCAGGGGCTGGGAGGGGTTAGGGCTTAATGGGAGCAGACTTTCTGCTCCAGAGGATGAAAAAGCTCTGGAGAAGGACAATGGTGGTGGTTACCCAACTCTGTGAATGTGCTTACTGTCTTTGAATTGTAAGCTTAAAAATGGTTAAATGGTAAATTTTGTTATGCATAGGTTGACCCAGTTAAAAAATGCATGCACAGAATGGAAACAGGGCTTTCAAATTACTATGTATAATGAAGTGGGATACTAGATGGGGTTTGTAAGGAGTTATGGAAATTGTAGGGGGAAAAGTCTCAGGAGCCTGTCCCAGACCTGAGGCTGGAGGGAGCGGCACTGCCCTGAGTGACGATGAGCCCAGAATTCAGGGGCTCAGGGCAGGGCTCTCCAGCGGCCCTTCGCTGCCTCCTCCCAGCCTGGTCATTCCTTCTCTTTCCCAGAAACGGCGCTGTTGATTAGATCAGCTTCGAGATAAGCACCTGCACAAGGCCAAGTTAATTCTGCAGCCTTTAATCTAGACGGTTCCTGAGTTAGACAATGTGTCTCTGGGGAGGGTCCAGACTCCAGGCTGGTCCTACTGAGCCATGACCTCAGAGTGCCTGTGAGATGGTAGGCTTTCATTTTACAGGACCGTCGCCTTTGAAACCGAAGTGGCTCCCAGCAGCAGTTTGCAGTTTGTGAGTGGCAGCAGGAGGCTCTGCTGGCGGGTGGACACTGGCACTGCCTGTGAGCTTCGGAGGCGACAGGGTCTCCCCAAGCTTCACAGCTTGGACTTGCGTGCTGTTAACATCTACCACTCTTTGTGTGCCTTTCTGCTAAGGGAGTCATATGTGAGAATTATGCATGCAAAGACTTCTTATGTGTTTTAATTAGCTCAGGAGCTCAACCGTCATGAAACAAATTTCTATGACCACTTCATGGCCTTGAAATATAATTTCCAAGCATTTACCACAGTATGCTTTTGTTTTGTACTCTAGTATGTATTTTCTATCATTAAACAAGTTCTTGAGCCACATTTAACTTTTTTTTAAATTCCGCCTTGGTGGAATGAACACTGATGATATTTGATCCCACAAGCTGGTGTCCCACTCCCGCTCAGTGCGCCACTCCTGACAGCGCCAGCGCCAGTGCCAGTGCAGTCTGACTGTGACACACTGTGCCCAGTGTCAGCAAGAATAATTCTGAGTGGAACAGCAGAAGGATGAAGAAACTGCATGAGCAGGGGACCACGCATGCCTAATGTGAGACAGGCATCGCAGCGAAGCAAAAGCATGACATACTTTTTCTTTCCAAATGAGGCAGCGCTATGAATCAATAGCCAGCTTGCCTTTTGCTTTCTGAAATACATCCTGCTGGGAGAAAACAGACGCTCGATCCCACCACGGGCCAGGTGAACGTCACTCCAAAGCACACAGCATGCACCGCAGGCAGTACCTCTGGTGGACTGATTGTGGGCGAGTGCACAGCACCCCCGTGGAAAGCCTGAAATATCACCTTCAGTGTCAGAGTGGTTCCAGGCTATTTCTGTGGTTAGCTTTGTAACCTGGGAATTGTGGGGCTAAGTATATTTCTCCTAATCTGATAAATTTTCCTGACTCTGAGCTGCTTCAGAAACGGGCCACAACGTTCAGTTGGGAACACATACGGTGCATGGGGGTCAGAGGGAAGGCAGAGGACCCGAGTGACTGCAGGAGAGGCACTGAGGACAGCCTACCGTGAGAGACACAAGTCTGAGACACGTGGGGCTAGGGCGGGAAAAGGCATGTCACCATCACAGGTGTGCAGGTGGCTGATACCTTGGAGGTAAAGGAAGGGCTTCGTGTGGTACAAGGGGTAACGGAGTAATGGGTTGAAGCCAAAGGGAGGACATCCTGGAGTTTAGTATTACACATAAACTTCCAGGCTGGGGTGTATCCATCAGAGTGTGAACTGGGTTTATCAGGAAAAATAAAACAACCAAAACACTGGCAGACAGTTCTAGTGACATTGCAAAGACAGTGAGAATGAAAAGCTACGGAGCAGGAAGAACTAGCAAATGGGGGGTGTGTGGTGGAGCGCTGAGCCGGGCCTGCTGCGGGCCTGGGGACAGTGGTGGAATTGTACAGGGCACCCTCCAAGCAGTGGGATGGCCGACACCCCCAGATCAGTCCCTGGGTCGGAAGCTGCTGGATACTGGGGGTAGGGAGGCTCTGTATCTCTGTTCCGGAAGTGAAGACCAAACCTGGCAGGCAGTGTTCCTGCAAAAGCCTCTTCATTGCTGTGCAGTAGTGTTATGGGGTCACAATGGGAATTACCTTACATAGTCATAAATGGGAGCACATCTTATTTTATTACAGTCTTTTGATTTTCTAAGTAATTTACAGATTTCCAAACAATTGTAATTAATATTGAAACATTTTCCATTAAAACTATAGTTCATTAAAAGTGCCTAGAAATTCACCCTGCTGCCTCCCTGAGTCACCCCGAGGATTTATTCTTCCCCTGCAGGCAAAGAGATTATTTCATAGCAGGGTTTCTGGTGTCATGTATACAGTCTTGGGAGAATTCTTACTGGTTTCATGTACAGGCCTGCTTTTTAAGTAGTCCTCTCACCGAGCTAACTAGGCAAAGGAATATTTCCATAGCAGGGTAAGAGCGAGTTTTCCTAATGCGAAAGCATTGTGCTCCGTAAAACCGTGAGAGTCTATAACCAAAGCTTCTTTCCCCTTTCATTTCTACAACTGCCTCTTTAGAACCCCATGGAATAAGTATCTGAACCGAGACGGAAGCTGTGGCTTCCTCCAGGTTATCTGGATGAGGTCAGCCTCTGTGTGATTTCTCTCCCTGCCTCCTTCCTTCTTTCTTTCTTTCCGTTCTTCCCAAACTTCTCCTCGTCTTTCTCTCCTTTTCCCTCTTGTTTTTTCATCTGGGTCCTCATATTTTCTTTCCTTAGCATTTAAAAAAACATATACATTTCATTTTTAAAAAAGAAAGGTATTTTATACACTTTTTCTTAAAAAAATGGTCATGATTTAAACAGCAAAACCACCTCTTAATACATTCATCAGTCTGCGGTAAGAAAAGAAGGCTCGGGTAAGCAGCAAATAACAGAAACCCAACTTTTATTTTTCCTGACTGTGGCTGCCTGCTCCTCCAAAGGGGGACTGTGGGCCAAGCAGGAGAGGATCCTGATTAGGGAGAAACAGTCCATCGTTCCCCTGGGAGGAGTCTTGTAAGTTGATTGCTGGTAGGACAGGCCTGTCTCCAAATATCCTTTCCTACCCTGTCCCCCGCCCACCCCCCAAAATCTGGCTGAAATAAGGCCTCACAGTTTCATGAACACACACATGCCTCTCCCAGGGCACAGCCAGCACAGGAGGCCACGTGTTGCCTGGTAACAAGTCCATCCTGCCAGGGAGAGGAGCGAGGAGGCGCCTTTCAAACCACAAATGACATTAGCTCTTCTATCTGGTGTGGGTGGTCATGTCTAGAGGAGAACAGCCCCCTCCGTCTCCACCAGCCTTTTGGTCGTGGTGCCCAGGAGGGCCAGACTGTGGCCAGTGCTGTGAAAGGCACAGGAAAGGGTTGGGGAGCCACGTGGAAAGCTGAGGTGAGCCTGGGTTTGAGGACAGAGGTTGCTCTTTGCTGATCACTGGCAAAAAGCAAATATAGGTCATTGGTGCAACTACAGTGTCATCCTCCTAAATAAATCCTCATGAAAATGACAATGGTTTCTAAGTCGCTTCTTGGAAATAAATTGTGGGTAAGGACCATCTGCTTAAAACCTGGAAGCCCAGTTTCCTCCGATCTGTGCTTTTAAATGCTTTGACTATGTGATTTGCTTTTTCTCTCCAAGAAAAAAAAAGAGGAAAAAAAAGTAAATAAAGGCTGATAAGTGAGCAAGACCCACAGCCATGCTGTTCGGAGAGCCCACGTCACCAGGGGCGTGAGGGTTGCGAGGAAGGACAGAAATTCAGAGGGCACGTGAGGTCTGTTCCAAAGGCACGACCCAACATGAAGATGAAGGAAATACACATTCCTTCTGAAGGAAACTTAAACAAGGATGTTTTTAAGGATGATTTCTACTTTGTCACCAAACTCAGTTGCTGGTGCCCATTGCCAAGTGAGGACTGCAGCCTCTGTCTCTTGGAGGATTAGGGTTCATTCCCTAGCAACAGGTAGCAGCAGAAAGAAAGCTTTGTAAGCAGGATCCCCTAACAAACACAGTGGGGACAGTGTCAACAGCACAGGCAGCCACTGAGGGAGGGGAACGGGCACACGTGGCCTCAGGGCCTTCTTGTCCATGCCGGGGGCCCACGCAAGTGGAAAGGAGGGCAGACCTTTTTGGAAGTTCCTTCGGTTTGCTAAAATTGAAGATTTCACATTTTATTTTGCAGACTAGCAATGCCATTCTGAATTCATTCCATCACAAGTGCTTACTGCTCTGTTGTGACTCTTTTTCTTTATTTGTCCTTTGCAAAACCACCCTTTGAACAGACTTGTTGACCAGCTGTGTGCTGGCTCAGAACCTCAGTCTGGCAGACAGGCCCCAGGTCCAGAAGCAGAGCTCCCCGGTGCTGACAGGAGAGTAAAAGCCCTTTGCTCCACCCCTCCCTGGAGACCAGCTTTCCTGGTATTTCCTGGTCTTTGTAACTTCTCAAACAAATGCCACTGCACAGGCGAAGAGGAGAGAGCTCTTAATAAACAAATAACATACATTTTTAAAGTCCAGGTGTCTTTAGTTTATAAAATCAATTAAAGTTGCTATTTCCCACTCTGAAGATACTCGTGGAGTGGAGCCCGTGAGAGGTGGCCATCATTTTTGCCCTCCCAGGTCCCCGACCTCTGCACTGCCTGCTTTTCCAGCTGCTCTGTCAGGACCCCCGTGAGAATCTCCTCCTGCTGAGCTCTCCTGGGGTTGAACGGTAACCTATATGAAGAGATTTTATGCTAATTTTTTAAACAAAATGATTAACAGTGAAAGAGTTGGGTTTGGGGAGAAGCCCTTTTTAAAAGCAAACTACGGAAAGTAATTGATGAGTAAGAGTAACGCAGTTTTATGCAACATTTTTTTTTCCTGTAACCCTTTAAAAACTGTGTAGCTAACTGTGTAACCTCCACATTCACATCCTGGGGCTGGTGCCCCTGCCCTCTGCGATGTGAGTTAGGATGGAAGGGTGGAAGGAGCAGGGTTCCTATATGAGTGTACATTGTTGTCATATCACACCAAGGCCCATTTCCCTTTCTGTTTGAGACACCTGTGTGGTCCCGCGCAGGGGGTTCTGTGGTTCGGGGCTGCTGGCTTCGGAGCGCTGCTTCCTCGTGGGTCTGCCACAGCTTGTCTTAACCTTAATTCGTCTGAGAGCTTAATTTCCCTTCCCAGCAAATTCAGCAAGATGGAAATGACATTTGGAAAAGAGTGAATGAGTGACTAATACATTCAGCAAACGCCACTCTTGTGGTAGTTAAAAGGTGGTGGTGATTCACTTACCATCTCTCGATAAAATGTAAATCATTAATTCTCGGTGGCTAAACAGATGGACAAAACTGCCGACCCAGGCCCCTGGTGGAAGACACCTGAGGGCAATGGTCACCGGGGTTTTTTACGGCTCCTGAGATACAGCTTCTATCCAGACAGCCTAAGTCGTGGTAGAAGGTGTGTGTCACTCTGGGTTTTCCTTGTTGTCGACAGCTCTAAGTGTTAAGTGAGGGAAAGTCCGTCTTGTCAGAATGTTCTTTCCAAGCGACGGCAGAGCGGTGGCCTGAAGGTCCGCCCCGCGAGTGTTTCAGGAAACGCCGTGCATGTCAGTAACTCCCTCCCTCGGGACTTGTGTCCACGGCCACTGTCCCGGTAACTGGGTGTGAAAGTGGGCTTCCAGTCCACTCGTCACCCCCAGCGCCACTTTCTTTTTAGTAAATCTTAGGTAAGGAAGTGAGAGGACATGAAGAAGGTTTGTGTTCAGTGAATAAGAATGAAAT
This sequence comes from Phyllostomus discolor, assembly GCF_004126475.2. Taxonomy (NCBI): domain Eukaryota; kingdom Metazoa; phylum Chordata; class Mammalia; order Chiroptera; family Phyllostomidae; genus Phyllostomus; species Phyllostomus discolor. Next base: position 65,108,758 of record NC_040908.2, on the reverse strand, counting down.
CTTTTAGATTTCTAGGCTGGAAATCAGCAAAACAAGATGTGCTCCCAGAAGTGCTTACATCTAAACTCAGTGCCGACTGGAGATAAATCTGACAACCTCTGACATCTTCAAATGTCAAATCCACCCGCACATCGCAGATGACATTGAACCTAATGATCAACTCCTTTAAAATATACTTCATGTAAATACATTTTTGTGAAACCACAAGCTGTTTCTCTCAGTTTTGTTTTCAGCTGGCTTTGATGAAGAGATTGGCATTCTACAGCTAATTAAACAGCTTTCAAGCCAACATCAATGAAAGGTTTTAGACTCAGAAATACACTACACTCTTCATGGTCCAGGGACATCCACACTGTTTTTAGCTGTGCTCACAGACCCTGTCAGAGGAGAATTATTTAGCTCTGCCCTGAGTTCCCAAGCCAAATCACAGATCTACTGTCTGATCTGCCTTTGTCAGCTCACCCTGTCTCCAGTACAGGAGTCGGATTCACACAACGAGAAGTGCAACTCATGTTTGTGTTCACATAGCTGCCTTAGTATTTAACGCAGTGCAGATTCCTTACACTTGTAACATATTTCATTGTATGACTAGAAAGCAATTTGTTTTTTTCCCTTTGTGGAAAACAGAAAATGAAATGCACAAGATCCTCGTTTCCAGGTCAAGAATCTGGAGTTTCTGGGCTCTCTCACCCTTGTTTGTCTGTCTTATTTTTTCCCCAGTTGTAGTTATTTCTAGATTCTGGAAATTATTACTTGCTTTTAAAAAAAGTTTTGTCTTTCTAATTTTACATTTTAGCCTGCTCTGACCCTTAAAGCCAGATTGCTCTAACAAAACTGTTATCATTACTTCATACAAGATAGATTGGCTTCAAGTGAAAAGGTACATCTAGTAAATGAGAGAAAAACTGTTTTGTTTACACTTAGGAATGCCTCTAAATATAACAATGTTATTTTAAAATCTTGGTGTTAACAAATGCCTTTGTGAAAAAAAGAGAAGAACAAGTTAGCTAGTTCCATGTGAAGTAACTGTGCTAAAAATATTAATTTTTAATGTGGAAGAGTGCACATTTTGATTTATATACTTGCAAAAAGAAGTGCAATTTTTTTAATGCTTTGAATATTTCTTCAATGAAAAGCTTTTGTACTGCACCGCTCTGCTCTTAAGAAATTCCCGGGTTACAGATACAATTAAGAGTGAACTTGAATTTGTTCCGTGACCATGGCCTTTTTGTTTGTGGTAAAATAGAGTTAGAATGACAACGGTTCTGAAGAAAGTGCTTCAAGACTATGTCGTGTTTCACTCTTTCCAGATGACTAAAGTCACCATCATCTCCCAAGTCTCCTGTCGGGGGAAGGGGAGAGGTGTGGTTGAAAAGGGCAGCAAGTATCGGTGAAGGTCAGGCTTCGCTTGAATGGAAGAGTTTGATCATGCTGGGCAGGGTGAGTAGAGGTCAGGGCCGGTGTGCCAGGAGGAAATACTCACACAGAAAATGCCTCAAGGTGACAAATTCAGGTGACTACCAGGGTCCTCTTATGCCCTGTCATCTTTAATTGTAGTGTTCATTCAAGATTTTTTGGTTGGTTTGTTTGTTTTTACATGTCTGGCTTCTTGCTTTAAAGTATCAAAATAGTCACAGACTGTAGAAAGAATTAAAACACAAAAACATGAAAAGTAAATTCTGAATCCCATGGTTCACCGTCTGGTCTTAAACCGCACCACTTCACCTTGGGCAGCAGATGCTGTAACACTGGAATTGCCACTGGTCCGAGGCCACCAAAAGCAGTGCTGCCTCACCGAGAGTGTTTTGGACTGACTAAAAATGTGCCTAGTCTTCTCCAGGATTTAAAATTCCTCATGCTAAGTTCCCTGTCAGTCAATACATATTTTCAGTGTTCTTCCTGAATTTTGTTACTGGTATTTAGTTGTCTTCACTGTTTGTTTGTGTTTTTTTTGCTGGTCTGTGTTTTATGAAGAAATCCAATTTCAGAAGCAGTGACTTCTTGTTCTCTGTGGTGTGTTTCCTTTCTTTACCACTTTAAGATTTAAAAAATATGAATAGATTATGAGAATACATATTTGTGCAAAGAATGTGGGGGAGAATTAACTAATTTTTAAATTGTTTGAGATCAGGGAAATACTGGGCTGAACCTGCTGGTGTTTTTCAAATTGTTCCTCAATTTAGCCAAAGCACTGAGTAGCATTTCTTTCTAACAGACACGTTAAAAACAGCTTAACTTTTCTAAATGCAGATAGCGAGGACTACTGCTCTGAATGTTGCCTGAAAAATCTAGACATGTCTTCAGGCTGTTTTGAACAATCCTGTCTCTTTATGGAGAGTTGTTTGGGCTTTTTAGAAACTCATTAATTTGATTGTACGAGCCTGAGTGTTATCAGGAAAAGAAGCTTTAGAAAATGGTTTCAGAATGTGTCATTTTCTCCTTGGTTTAATCTGAGATATAATGTGTGGGCATGCTGGTATTTTAAAAGGCTAAAAGTGTACATATTGCTGTGCCTTCAAATGTGAGGTAGGATTGCAAATAGCAGGATTTTCTTCAGTCTTCTGACTGAAATTCTGCTTTTCTCCTAAGGAGTAATTCTTGGATTTTTAGCGAGGATTCTTTCATTCCTTTTTCATTTTCAATTTGTTGTAGTGATTAAGCAGAAACAAATTTTTAAAAGCTCTGTCAGCTTTCTCTCATTTTGATCATCATATTTAACGTTTCATAAAATAAAACCCTGTGTTTTCATTTTAACTAGTTTTTTTTCTTGATGAAATGATTTGCGGTATAAGACTAACATTTGGTTTCAATATTAATATATAAGATGAACTACGTGGGTGTCGTTTATTTTCAGTAGTAAATAACTGCTTAACTGGTTATTTTACCTTAGCATAATTCTATTGACTTCTTCAGAGTTTTGCTCTGCAGGGTTCAGACAATATTTGATGTGTGTGTATGTAAAATAAAAATTGCTTGTCATTGAAAGCAGGTTTCATGGTGGTCAGGATCAGGGGAATATCGTGTAGTTGGTTTCAAAATCCAATCAGTGGGTTAATCATTAATTACTCTTTTTTTTCCAGGAAAGTCTAATTAGGTGGTTTCAGAATTTTAATTTACTAGAATTCTTTTTAAAAGATATTTTTTGTGTGTGTATGCCAATTTGACCTTAAAAAAGGGTTAATTTAGTAAGAATAGGTACCTTTTCTGTTTGTATTGTGGCTTGTTCAATTTCTCATAAACTGTATTTGGTAGCTAAAATCTTGAAAGCAGTTTGGGAACAAAATGTCTGCTTAACCCATGACAAAACTGGCCACAATTTGCCGATTGGGCTGATAACAAAAGCCAGCAACACAAAATAGGTAGAAAAACAGTTTGTTCGGTGATGTGAGACCACTGAAGGTCTTTTTGCATGTTATTTTTTTTCATTCTGATGTTTATGTTGTGCTGGAAGTACATGAAGAGAAGTTTTTGCTCACCCATCGATTCTGATTAACCATTTCATCTAGTGGATTTCTTTTGAGAGTTCAGAAAGCTACTGCTCACCTGGCGTTTGAGACACATTGGGGTTAAAACCCAGCTTTGCACCCACAGCCCACGTTTCATCCCAGCCCCACCTGGTCAGATGTCTCACAGCTGACGATTTGATCTTTTAAAGCTGCACTTAAATTTCATTTTTTCAAGTGTTCAACTTAATTATTCACTTAAAAGGCTATTACTACATTTTTGCAAGTGTCAAACAAAAGATATAGTATGCAGTTTAAAAAAACTTCTCTCCCTGAACACACGGTTGACAAACTGCAATAACTAAAAGTACACATTGACTCTTACATTATCCTCACAAACTGTAAACAAATACTAATGTTTTACATGAGATAATATATTTTTTTTAAAAAATAGAAGGAGATAACAGCATCCTCTCTCCTCCACTGTTTTGACTTCTGCCTTGAGTATGTGTGTGAGATGGTCTTTTTTTTTTCTTGTCTTAAAAATCAGATACTCCTGAGCAATAATTAGGATGAGGTTTATGTTTTTACTTATTTAATCTTTGTTTTCACAAATAAATACAAATAACTCAAACTGAAACCCGATGGCTTTGGTGATAATAAAATAGCAGCCACGGGGAAATTTTCTTCATTTTAATGTTCTTTCACAACCCACATTCAGTTTCGGTAGGAAAATTATTAACCTTTCAACAGGGTGCTTCAGCATGGGCTCACAATAGACTCCTGAGTATGATTTGCAGGTTTTGGTTCTATTTTGAGATTTTGGTGTGCAATTTTTTTTCTTTTTCTTTTCTTTCTGTCTTTCTGTCTTTCTTTCTTTTTTAAGACCTTGGCTTTCTTTGACAGCGACAGTAGGACTTGAAATGCCTTTCAGTGTGCGAGCACTGTACAGTGTGCTTAGTGTTTTGGGGGAAGGACTCCTCTTCCCCGGCCCCCTCCTGTTGTGTGCTGTGAACGAGGAAGTGTCTTTGGCCTCCTTGTTTTCCTCATTCTAATTCTTGGGTAGACAACAATTATTTTAAAAATCCAGTTGGGCCACATTTCAGTGAGCTCTGTGTTCGGCACCCAACCTGCCCCTGTCTGCCTGGGTTGCCTCAGCGTCCTTAAGCCACAGCCAATGAAGACTTGTCGTCCCAGAGGGCTGCAGGGCCGCCGGGCTGGATATGCAGCCAGGATGCGGTGTCTCCCTGCTGACTGCCGTTGGGGCTGCCCTTTTGGGAGGGGGAAGGGGGGAGGGGACAGAGGATCACTGTCTTGGAAGTCCTGTGTCTTCAGCCTGAAACACACAGGAGGACAGAACGTGGGGCAGGAGAGGCAGGTGCGTGGGATGATCCCCGATGACAGTTTCCATTTTAGGCGCCTTTTTCTCCACGTCTGACTGGGACTGTGACACCTGCAGGGAGGTCCTGGTCGGGACTCGGTTCTGCCATGCACACTGCCTTGCGTCTGCCAAGCCTGTGCCTCGTGACTCACTGGCCCCTTCCTTGCTCTGTCCCCATGTTTGTAAGTCCCCACCTGCTCCCACCACCCCCACAAAGTGGGGAATGTAAACCGAGTAACCCTCGCCTATCTGTGACAATTGTGAGCCCTTCCAGTTCTGCCACTTGCAGTGCCGCAGCCTGGGCTTGTGTTTTTTTCTTCTCCTCCTCCTCTTCTTCTTCTCCTACTTCCTGTATGAGGTTAGTTTTTTAAAAATGATAAACAAACTACTTTTTTTTTTTTACTTTTTTGGGCCTGGTTGTATGCTGCCTCCTAGCTGTCCAGTGGTGAGCACTTTGCTGGTCTCCACCTGGGCGTGATCAGATGTCGGCTGGGCCGCTGTTGTCCCACTCCCCTCCCAGGCTGGCAGGTCAAGGTGATGACACATTTTCTCTTCGCTAGTTTGAAAGAAATGCCAGTAGACCTCCTGGCTCAAGTGTTCTCCTCAGGGAAGCTGGCCTGACAGCAGAGGAAGGAAGGCCCAGGGAGCATGCGGCTGGGCCAGCAGAGGGTGTGATGACCAGGGACCATCCACCGATGTGGGAGGAGTGCCCCACAGTGCCCAGCCCTGGCCGTGCACAGGAGCAGCACCCAGGAAAGGAGATAAGGGTTGGATTGGCTAACCCTTCTCCCCAGGTCACCCCAAGAACTTGTTGACGGCTTTTAGAACTTGGGCATGGCTTTTAGGCTGCTTGCTCTTCCTCCCCACTGTGGGGGTCTCAGGAGAGAGCTGTTGGTGAGCACTGAAGTGAGAACTTCAATAGATGGCCAGCCTTCAGTGGCCACAGTCATGAGGCACTGAGCCTATGGCCGGGTACAAGAGAACTACAAGGAGCCGGTGTCATTCACCAGTGGTGATTCTGGGCCTGGGTCTAAATTGCTAGGGGGCTATGAAAACAGATGAGCCTGGTCCTCCTTCCCAGAGCTTCCAATGTAGAACGTCTGGACAGGGCCTGAGATTGGCCTTTTTAACAAAGTGAGGGGTATGTAAGGCTGCTGGTCCAGAGGCCCCTCTGGGGGTCCACTCCAAGGGCCATGGTTGTGGGTGATTGAGCCCCTAAAAGCCTCATGGAACCTCTGACTGTCTGCATTTTCCTCTAATGCTGAGCACAGCCTTGGACGTAAAACCAGCCTTTCAGAAGACCCTTTGCATCGCTCAGTAGCTGTACACCAAAGTTCCCTGTCACAGTGTCAACCAGCCCAGATCTGCTAGAATGTTTTCAAGGATTTGTTCTTTGAAAAGTTGGTTTTATCTTATAGAGAAAGTGGCCATGCTGAGGGGTAGGGTGGCTGGGCCAGGAAGTCATCCAGCAAGGAAAGCCTGTGTGTCACCACCCTTGTCTCCATTCCCACCTCCGGTACAACTGGAAGGAGTGACCTCTTTGTACCAGAGGTGAGCAAACTCCCAAGGTCCCCCCAGGTCAGGGGGTTGGAAACAACCAGGAGCATCCCTTCATCCCCGAGGGAGAATGCTGCGCTGGGCCTGGGCCCTGCTTGCTGCTCATGGCCAGACTTGTCCTGCGCCTGAGGGAGAGCGGTTGCCCCAGCAGCACAGATCTCAGGGCCTCCAGGATGCTGAGCAGGGAGTGCCCCTCCGGAGCAGTGCCTGGCGTCCGAGGTGCTCGCTGACTGGCCAGGAGGACCTGCCTGTGTTCAGAGGAGCGCTGGCACCGGCGCGCAATCTGCCGACAGGCGTGTTGAGGGACACGGAGTCTTTCTGAACCACCTGTGTGTCTGTAGTGATGCGTGGAACACTTTGCAAAAACCGCTTCTCAGGGGAGGTCCCCTCCAGAAAGCTTCTAAGTCTGTTCAGCCTTATGTGGCTTCAGCTCTAGAAATGGGAGCCCCTCAGAAGCAAGGACAGAGCCCTGAGTGTGGGTGCCTCTCTCCCTGCCTGACATCTGCAGCAGCGGTGCAGGAGCCCCATCATTTACCCAAGACTCATATCACTCGGCCCTAAAATTTGTATGTGACAAACAACGGAGGTTTTCTGAGTGTGCCCTCCAGGTTTTAGCTTTGTGAGAAGTAAAAACAGTGCACTCTTGAGAACCGATGTTGTGCACACCCCATCCTCCTGGGAAATCATTTTAGAATCTCAGAAAGTGGGTTTCCAACATGATTAGAATCCAGCACGAGTTGCCACTATCACAATATGAATGCCAGCTGGTTGTTTTCCTGAGTGCTGATGAAAACCTGGTGCAAAGCAGGCTCGGGTGTGCCTTGCCACTGTGGGTGGCCAGGGGCTCTTGTGTGGCCTCTCAGCATGACATATGGGCAGCACTGTGAATGCTAAAGTAAAGTGAGGTTTGTGGTCTTCCTGTCCCCTGCCTGGTACTTATGGCCTGGGGAGTAGGGACTGGGGTCGCACTGAGGGGCAAAGCTCCTTGCCCAGGGAACTGTCAGTCTGGGAGTAGGTGTCTGACTTACTGTTTCTCTCCCCTTCTCCACCCCCTCAGCCAGGAGTCTTTCCTCTGATTGAAACCAGTACAGAGATGGCATGACTTGGGACTTCACTTGGAGAGCATACAGAGGGTTCCCCAGGCTACATTTGAGGTCCCTGGTGAGGGACCATGCTCACAGTATGATGTGTATGACCCTGAGGCCATCCCTCAGATCCAAGGGACAATCATATTGTGTACCCACAGTAGGGGGACCTCACTAGTTCCCCTTGAATACCAGAGACTGAAGGAACAGCAAAGTCTAGCCAAGCTGGAGTCAGACTGAGAGAGTAATGTGTGACCAGGAGCTCCTCCGGGGCTGTCCCAACACAGGAGAGATGCTGCTGGTCTCCACCTGCTTTCAGTGTTTGCTGGCACATGGGAAGCCGTATGTGCGATGGGCTCTGAATTAGGGGCAACTTTGGGCTTCTTTAGTGATAAGTAGACAGCCAGGCCTACATGGAATCCCAAGGGATTGACGCATTCATGCCAAAGTTCCCAGACAAACTCGAGCTATGTCAGGCCTTGCAGTGGAAGCTGATATTCAGAATCTAGGACTGGGTAGGAGGGACTCAGGTCTCCATCCCAGCAGTGTCCCTTCCCATGTGACCTGGGGAAGACGGCTCCCTTCCTCTGTGCCTGTGAAATGAAGGTTGACCAGATGATCCTCAGGACCCTGTTGCCTCTCGCTCTGTGATTTTGGTCATGTCCACATGGCCAGGTGTTCCATCGTGAAGCCTGGGCTGCTGCCTTTGGTTTCTCATCTCACTCAGAAGTTGGAGGGGGTGCTGGAGAGGAGTATAGGTTGTTAAGCCACCAAGGAACCAGGCTTCCCCTCCCTTCCATGCTGGCCATTGATGCATTTCTTAGTTCCTGTTTCTCTTTGCCCACCCAGAAAGGCTCTGCATATGAAATCTTGGGTCTCTGTTCTGGATTGTTAAATGCAAGCACATACCAGGAAGCTGGTTTTTCCAATAGACTAGCAAATGAAGCCTTTTAGGAGAGGGGAGGAAGAGGGGAAGGAGGGAAGGAGGGAGGGAGGAAGGGAGAAAGAGAGAAAGAAAGGCCGCAGGCATTTGTGTGAATGGGCTAGCTCCTGTGTACAGGACATGGAGCAAAGATACTGGGGAAAAACAATGTAGAGTTTAAAGACGTAAATACAGGCTGTCACAGCTGCCTGTGAGTGTTGGACAGCAAGGGTTTTGTAGGGCAAGCTTTGCTTCCTGAAGCCTGTAGTGCTACAGATGGCCCTTAGGAGAGGGGCTGGGCAGGGCTGCCCGCACAGCATTCCTAACGCTGCTAAAGGCTGCTGTCTGAGAGAGAGCTCTTTGGGATGCACATAATAGCCAAATCTAACCACTTTCCTCATTTCCTGACTTCTCAGGGTCTTTTGTATGGTACTGTGCATCTGCATGAATCTCTTGGGGAAGGATGGAGCTCTTTTCTATCTTCCTCCCAGAGTGCCTCTGAGTAGCAGAGTAAAGCACAAGCTGGCTTGTCGGGTTGCAGTGTAGACTTTGGAGGTGGTAATACTGTCTCTATTTCCATCGCTCACCCTCTCTGTATCTTTGGAAGCATCCTTCCACTTGTTGGGGAAAATTAGCTTTCTCAAATGATGTGTTCCTCAAAAGCCAAACCATGCTTGTCTCAAGTGGCAAAACAGAATTTAATAGAACCAGAGTCCTTGGAGCTGTTCTCAGGCTGTACTGTCCTCTGGGCCTTTGCTTGGTCAGGATCCTTCCTGCACTTTGCTGGGGCTGCTGGGCACAAGCTCATCTGGTAAGATGCCCTCATGTATAGCTGGGAGGCCAGCTCCCCTGGGATGGGAGAGGACAGGGGACTGGAAAATCAGCACCACCATGCTTGCTCATCCCCATGGGGTAGCAATTCCACAGGACCTCTTTTAACTCTCTTTGCTCCTGGGAGAAGGTTCCAGGAACCATCTGGGCAAACAGGTTGTGTGGAAATTCCTGCGTGACTCCCCAGCTGGGCCAATTGGGGCACAAGGGGAAGAGCCTCGGTTGCCACCGGATAGACCCTGACCCAGAGTCTGACCTCAACTTGTCAGTAAATAGGCAGTGAGTGAGCTTCTGGGAACATCTGCCTTTTCAGGCTCTTCTGAATTATTTTTAAACGATGCCCCACCCCCCACCGCCACCCGCAATTTTTGTCAACTATCACTATTTGAATAGATGCTGATAAATTTGATCCCCAGCTCACTGTGGCATTTACGATCTGTCTTTCCCTTTTTGGTTTCCACGTACTGGAGTGACTGTCTCTCAATGCGGTTGGCAGTGACCTGTGTTTTTCATGCATGTTTTTGTTTCAGAATAACTGGGAGATGAAACAGGAAGCTCTATGACACACTTGATCGAAAATGACACAGACAAAAAAAATCAGGACTCAGCCCCCTTCCAGCACCTCTACCTCCTGCCTGCTGCCCACAGCCGGGATGCAGGTGACAGGCCTGCCCTGGGACTGCCTCTGACGGCCGTGGACTTCAAGGGCCTCTGCATTTGCTGAGGATGTGTCTGCGATACTATGGTCATGATCTAGCCTGGGTGGCTTCCTATTTATCTTGCTGTCTCTGTGTGTATTAATCTCTTTTTCTTCATTAAAAGCTAAGCAAAAAATAGATAAATTGTTTGCTCATTAGCTATATTTAAGCACTAATTTAAATGGTACCAAATTGTGTTTGAGATTAATTTCTATAAGACCACAAGTAAACCCTGCCATAACCATGCAGATCATTATGACGTTTTTAGAAGCATGTTGAGCTTGAATCTATTCTTACTCAGACTTGTCTGCCCGGCCTTTTCTTCTGCCTCTGCAGAAGGCCTCTCTCCAGTCGGTGTTGGCATATTGGCTTTTCAGAAAAACACAGGAAGACATTTGGAAGTGGGTGTACTCTGAACTAGCCTGCCAGTAGTGACCCCAAAATCATCACCAAACTTGAGCTTTCTCCCAGACACTTCTGTCTTCTCAGCTGCCACTCTCTCTCCCTCCACACATCAGTCACCCATGCACTTCTTCATTCTGCACAGCTCTCTTAGGGGCCTACTCCGTGCTGTGTTCTGAAGACAGATCAGTGGCCAGGACCAACTCTGCTCCGGCCTCCGGCTCCACTAGCCTCCGTACGAGTGAGTGGGCGCTGGGGGGTTTGTCCATGACGTGCAGGGGGGCATGTACTTGTCGTGGATGGACAGCACGGTCATTTCATTTAGGTGTCCTGACTGCTTAAATCTGAGCCCTTGAAGTTGGAAACTAAGTATTCCTTAAAAATGGTTGAATTCCTCAAAGCGTTCCTCTTTGGCATTCCACTCTCTTCCCCAATGGAGTCGACAGCTTGACCCTCCCAGGAAGACGGCCAAAGAGGCCTTTAGAAATTGCTTCCGGCACTTCCAGTCTTCACTTTTACACTTAGCAGACATCCAAGAACAGTTTAAAATGACTGGTGTACTGTTTACACTTCTCAGGATTAATTTCTCAGTAGACCACGATGAAAATCTCAACAACCTCCCCCCTCACCCCCCGCAGTGCGCATGGCACAGTAGATACTGCCATTGGAACCGAGGTCCCAGCCCAGGTGTCCCCTCCTCAGGAAGGCTCTCTCTGACCACCACGTCCTGGGGGGACCCCTTCTATTTCTCCCTAGCTCTTGGGTCTATTTTATTTTCTTCACAGAACTTACCACTATCAACAATTATCCTGATCATTCATTTATTAATTAGCTGTTGGCCTCTTACCTGCCCCCAGTTTCAGCTGTGTAAAGGCAGATTCTGGTCTGTCTATTGCCCAGTCTGTCCCAGCACCTGATGTTCTGTTCATCAATTATGTGTTGACTAGGTCCATTATCTCATTAGTCCCTTCTCATTGCAACGCCGTGGTGTCAGCAGCCCAGGATTCTAACCACTGTTCATTGTACTAGGAACTGCATCCACTGATCTCTGATGAGGTAACGCAGTGAATGGAGCAGCTGAGTTCAGGAGCCAGGCTTTCTGCCAGGACTCACCCAGCAGAAAAAGCTGATCGTGAGCCACATGCTCTCTCAATAATCAGACTCTCATCTGAACCAAGCTTTGCCTTGGAAATAAATGTCCTTAAGCCAAGTTGTATTTACTTGCATTCCTGGGAGGTTAAAGGTGACCATGTGGTGGAGGGCCATGTCCTTGGAGGCACCTGGAGTGTAGGCTCTCATTTTTGCTCTGCCAGCTCTCGCTCCTGGCGAGCTACCCGACTTCTCTGGAGGCCGCTTCCCTCAGAAGAACACGAGGGGACCAGGTGACATGTTTCCACAGATCCCACATTGCCCAGAGGTTCTTTTATTTTTTTTTCCCCTACTGCTGGTTCTACTTCTCCTGGTTCTAGAGGAGGAGGCAACAATGGAGAGGGTGCTGAGGACAGCAAGACCAAGCCCCTGAGAACTCGAAGAGCCCAGGCTCAGCCATGGCTGTGGACATGCCCATGGGCGCTCACCTAGACCTAAGCCAGCCCCTCCGGACATGCCTTGCCCTGGAACAAGGGGGTGCCTTTGGGAAGAATGTCTTCTCCTACCCAGTCACTCCTCACCTGTGCTTGTGAGCATTCCAGAGACTAACCCACTAAGATATTTATAACCTGGAAGAGATGGAAGTCAGAGACTCAGGGAGAAGCAGAAACAACTCATATAGGCTTTGCAGGGTAATTAGCTCACGAGAGTAACAAGAAAACAAACAAGAGATTTGACCACAAAATTCTAGATGATTCTGAACCCTGGCCAGACATTTGAATTACCCAGGAGTTTTTAAAAATCCATGTGACCAGGCTCCCTCAGGATCAATCATATCAGAATTTCGGGTGGGGTGCCCCCACCACCCTAAACCCCCCAGGCAATTCCATCACGTAGGCAAGGCTGACAGCAGTGGCCTGGAGCTGTACTGTTGGATGCAGTAACCCCTAGCCACGTGTCCGCTGGAAACAAAGTGTGGCTGCTGTGGCCGAGGAACTGAATTTTTAATTGTAATTAATTTGAATGTAAATAAGCACATGTGACTGTGGCTGCCATGTGGCACAGACACAGGACATGTGCGTCACCACAGACGTTTCTACTGGACAGCTCAGTCTAGGGGACCTCGGAGCCTGCAGCCACCCAACGAACTCACACTGGGCCCAAAAGGAGTTTAGGGTGCTGAGAGTGTTTTTTGTCTATGTCTTGAGCCCAGGGTTGTGCAGCAGCTAGGGAAACATGCTTTCCAAGCACTGCCTGGTAGAATGGAAAGAACTGAAAATACCTGTAAAAGTTTAAGGTCCTAACCCTAGTCATCTGGCTTTCCAGCCAGACACTCAATGTGCATCTCTGAAGAGCCAGCCCTGGAAAGGGAGCTTTCTGAATGATTACTGGATTACTGTAATCCTGGAATTTAGGACAATAGGAAGCAGGCCTTCCAGGGAGAGCTTTTGGAAAAGCCAGAGGAGGGCTTTGGAGCTAGGAGTTCAGGCTTCTGAGAAGGATTCCCTGAGGCCGCTCAGCAAGCTTAACCAGTTTGGGGTTAAAGCAGGAGAAACAGAAGCTCAAGCTGAATCATTTTCTGCTTTTTCACTCGCAGACTGTCAGATTTTTTTTCTTTTTTCGGAGGGAAAGCACCTTACGACAAAGAATAATACTATTTTGAATTTCAGAGCTTTCCCTTTTTCAAAGCACTTTACCCCCTCTGACTTATTTTGTCCTCACAACAAGGCCATAACTAAGCAGGGAAGGGGTTGGCAGTGCCTGCCTGCCAGCCAGAGGAGGAGCTCAATATCACGGGAGGAATGAAAAAGGCGAGGCGAAGCCACTGATGCGCTGTGCTGTCGTGTCCGGCCACAATGAGGACACAGCATAACCAGGACCATGCATTCCTGGGCCCTGTGCTCCTACAGCAGATCCTGTTTTTAAAGAAACACAGGACTTCCCCCCGTTCCGCCTTGTTTCATCCCAGCTCCTCTCTCACTGTGAGCGGACCATCTGATGCCGTTTTTCCCTCAGAGGTTTGTGTGATTTGCAAATTTGAGAAACATGTGTTCTGTGTCTCTTCCTCCAACTTCTTTTCAACATGGAGACTGGGCAGGACACAGGACAGGGCCCTGTGGCCCTCCACGGAAACATCCAAGGCATACAACCGGTGCACACCAGCCACAGACCTACCCTGTCACCTTGCAGTCCTCAACCTTTCCTCGGTACAGGATTGCCGAGACTCATTTGAAAGCAGACTTGCCAGTGGGGAGAAACACTGGGCAGTCTGTCCACCTGAGGCCTCACGGGCGGCCCTGCCAACCTGGCCATTGGCACACTGCTGTGGCCGCAGGGGCAGCAGGGCTGACGTGATGCCACGAATTGACCCTCTTTGGGATGGCTGCCCTAACAACTGTGAATTCTCCTGGTCACACCATCACCCACACATTTTGTGTATACACAGGACACAATGAGAGGTTTTCAGATGCTTACTGAAAGCAAGACACAGTTTCTGGGGCATTCCCCTAATCGGCTGTTCTGGTGAAGCTCGTCAAAACAGGAAATGAGGTTAGCATGGAATGACTTTCTCTCAGAGAGCTCGAATTGCCTCTGAGAGACCACCACTTTCCTCCCCAACACCGTGAGCCTGTCGATGCCTCTTCTGGGTTTGCCCGGAAGCCGGCGTGAGTGTGCGCTTCTGTAGCTGTTCGGAACCATTGCTTTGGAAAATGGGGGTGATATTTTCTTGTTCTCAGCCTTCTAGACCCTCTCCCTTTCGTTCTAGTATCTCAAAGTCACTTGCTCTGAAGTTAGATCCACACACGCTTCGAGCACCACAGAAGTGTGACCGAGGCTGGGCTCCATGCACACACACGCTCCCCCGTGGGTGTCAGCTAGCTCCCGCCTCGAGCTGCTCGGTCCACATGTCACCTCTGCATCAGAGATGGCAGCCAGAGGAATCACCTCCAGCCAGATGGAAACTTAGTGGGGACAGCCTGCTCTCCCCCGTTCCCTATGTCAGCGTTTAACCAGAAATGAACCGTAATGACACAGCTGTCCTGGCTTCATTCACGGGAGTCCCCACATGGGGTTCTCTGACTCAGTTAAAATTTCACGGTCTAGGCAACAGGCAACATACTTATCTGTGTGGAGCTTTCGGACCAATGCCTCCACTTCAACTTTCTAGATTTAAATGTGCCTCAGAATCACACTGGCTTCTGTCCAGTGGAAGAGTCAACCTGGAAAATGTATAGCCTTGACCTCCAGGTACCTCCAAATATGAGATGTGCATTACCTTCTGGATGTGGACCTGTGCACGAAGCTCTCACTTCTGTAGTCACAGGTTCGCTTCTCTTTTTACATGACTTTGCAAGACCTCAAAAGCCACCCCAAGTCCCATGGCCCTCCTTTCACTGAGTGTCCCTGACCCCTTGCCAAGGTGCACAGGTGCTATGTTCTCAGTGGTGGCTGCCTGACTAGATGGTTTAGCACCTCAAGAAGAATCATGGCCACCACCCAGGGCTCTGTTTGCTCCAGACATGGCCTCTGGAGACATTACATTATTTCTAGTCTCACAACAGGCCCCAGAGGTGGGGTCATCGTTGTCTCATTTGGGTCAAGAAAAGTGAGTGACAATTTAACCTCAATCAAATATCTAGCAATGTGATGGTGCAACCCAGATCTCCATCCCAAGTGGTCTGGCGTCCCCCAGCTCTGCATAATGCTGCCACTTTGTATTCGATAAAGATGTAAAAGCAAATGCTTTTTTTCTTTCAAATGAGCTGTGAGTGGTGAGGGCAGTCAGAAGGAAGACACCAGAGCATAGCTGAAAGCAGGAGGCGCCTGCAGGTCCAATGCCCATGTCGCCTCATGGTCTCCCCTCTTGCTGCTGCAGGTGTGGTGGCCACCGAGCCTCTTCAGAGCGGACAGTGCGGCCAGGCAGGCCCTGCCCCTGCCAGGGTCATATGGGAGTCCGCATGCAAAGGCTGGGCTGAGGACAGATTTGGTGCTCTGAAAACTGCCTGTTACTCTTCAAAGCTCAATCAGAGGGTCAGAAAGGCAGAGGCCCAGAATCTGCATTCAAAAAGATCCAGACCAACGCAAGTGCTGGCTCTCTCTTTGGGCTCCTGAGTCAGAGCTCAGTGGTCACACCTTGACCTCCAAGGCCCCATGTGTGTCCACCTCTTGTTGGTGAGGAATAGGTGCTGGGAAAGTGGATCTGGCCTTTATTCTGGAGCTAGTCAGAAGGTAAGGAAGTCACCCGGAGGCTCCTCCAACCCTCTGCTAACAGGGTCAGCGAGACGGGGAGGAAAAGAGCTGGGAAAGTGTGACGACAGCACCCCCCGTCCCGCCCGAAGAACTACCATTGGAGCAGGAAAAGCAAAAATGAGGGAAAGAGACCCATCCAAACCGTGAGTGGTCTGCCCCCAGCCCTCACTAGTTCTCATTCTGTTATGTTATCTTCAGAGCCTCTGGAGGCAGCAAACTCGACTCTGATGACTGGTTCCTTCAGCTGAGGGGACCATGTCCCTGGTTTATTCAGGATGGCTCCATTTATGACTACTAGGCATCAGTTCATTCATGTCCATTAATTACTTCCAGTTCTGCCTTTCAGTCTCCAAGACAATCTGGTTCAGACAATAAACTATATGATTATCCTGTTATGTCTGCTTTTTTATTTCTCCACAAAGTTGCTCTGCAAACATTAACTTCTTCACACCCTATCTTCTTTCTGAGAAGGAAGGGTGTAGGCAGGTCACCTGCAGCTCTGGCAAGGCGGCCCCAGAGCAGCAAAGCCAGCAGTGGTGACACGAGAATGCACGTGCACATGCTGGCACGCGTGTGTGCATGTGTGTGGTCACGGGAGCAACACCAGGGTGTGTGTGCTGTGTGTGGGGTGCAGGTGGATGTGAGTGTGTGGTGTATGGGTAATGTGGTGTGTGTGTTGTGTGTGGGCTGTACATGTGTGGTGTGTATGTGACTGGCTGTGGGCATGGCATGTGTGTGGTGTGGGTGTAGGTGAGTGCAGCTGGCAGCTGCCAGAGCCCCACTTCCTCTGGCTGTGACCAGTGTGACAAGGGCCCAGTCTAGAATCCACAGAGTCAGACATGGTATAGGGACACCGATTTGCTTTAATGTAAATATTTTGATGTCTTTCTTTTCCTGAACTTTTAACCTTGCTGGTAAACAGGGTACCTACAGTAAATGCATTGTTTTCTGAGAACTGACTTTTAAAGAAATAGAAAAAACAACCTCACAATTTTTATTAGTTAATTATCAGTCTTGTACATGATTGAATATTATTCTGCTTTTTAACTCTGCTTCTGGAGACACTTGGCCACCAAAAAAGTTGCTTTATTTCAATTTTTTAAAAAATTAAAATGTGTAAAAATACCCATTCAACTATAGGAAAACTTACAAAGCCAATAAGGGGGAGGAAAGTCATTCTGTAGAAAGTTTCTGAGACAAGAAAACAGCCAATCCAAACTCCAGTTTGTTCTTTTTAACTAGAAACTCCCACAGGCTATTTCCCTGTGGACTCTGGTCCTCCGTGTGCATCCACTGTCACTTCCCAGATGCTGCAATGGAAGTAAAGAAGGCATTTGAAGTCTTGTCCGCAGAGCATGAACCTTAAGACACCCTCGTCACATCCCAGGTGCTACCTTTTATCCCCCAGGCAGGGGCTGACAGAACCGTCTGTGTCTGCAGACGTCCTCCCTGCCGACGGGCCATGCGGGACTGTTTTGCAGCAACTGAGAACAATGATGGGGAACCTGGGCCAGGCAGACCTGGGTTCTAGTGCAAGCTTTTCACTCGAAAGTGTCACCTACCCTCTGCCCTGTCATTTCCTGAACTGTTAAGTAAAGATGTGACTTTCTGGGCTTCAAGCCTCATGGAAGTATTGTCAAAACCCAAGACCCATAATTGCTCCAAAATAGTCAGAGGGAAAAAAAGCCATCTCCATGCCAACTCGTGACGGACTCTCAGTGACAGGATAGCAGGTGATGACGGACGTCCTTCAGGCCCCTGAGGCTGCAGCAGCCCCACGCAGACCAGTGCTCCCCCTCCCCACTCCATGCACCGACAGCACCGTGCCTGGGCGAGAGCTGGGGGTCTCCTCCGAAGAATACTCTCCGTGGAAGGCAAACTGAGGACACTAAGAAACATCTCAAGTCTTCTAAGGTACAGGGCAGCGTTGGTAGGACTTCTAAGAATGTTCCTCCCTGCCTCCTTAGAAGAAGCAAGAGCAAAAAAAAGGGAGGAGGTGGAGCAGATGACACGAACTGCGCCACCTTTTCTGAAGACGGGATGGAAACCAGCCACAAAGGGTGTTCACAGACACTCACGGGAAGTCGATTCCTAACACGCTTCCTCCCCATATTTCCCCCCTTCTTTTCCTTTCAGAGTAAATTAAAGAATCGGCTAAATCCACATTGTGTGGGTGGTATCTTTATCTGATCAACCTATACTCCTGATCATATGTCATCTTTGCTTGTAAAGCAGCCCCTTCCTGTTCTCCAGGCACATTACTTCTTTAAACGCTATGAACACACACACACACAGGCGTCTGCTCAGCAGAAAAACATGACTCAAGGTCTCCAATCCTCTGCATTCATTGGGAGGCCTGCTTCTGGAAGGCCGGAGCTGGTGTTACAGCAAACTGCTCCACACATTCCAATAGCTCTGCAAACAGCCTCTCTCCCAAAGCAAACAAGGTGAGACATCAGGTAAATACCAAAGAGTGGAAATTTCATTCATTTCCTGGCCCGGATCCTTCCTAGTTGACAGGAGCATCAGTCAGTGCAAAGTTTATTGAGGCTGGTGAGTTTGAGGATTCATTTGTAAGGCTGTGTCAATAAAAGATTTTTTTAGCAACTCAGTTGCTTGTGGTTAGTCCTGTTTTTTTTTCTTTCCTTGATTCATTCCAAACTATTTAAATTGGAAATTAAATTGGAAAATCGTGTGCTGTTTTAAGACGCACTCTAATCTTGAGAAAGCCACTCTGGGGTTGTGGTGCCGTGTGACCGCTCCCGTTGGTTGGTTGGTTGGGTCTGCTTTCCACCAGGCCCAGCCTTCCCAGGTCCTCAGTGAAGGCCAGACTGGTGGCTCACCAGCCAGACAATGAAAGAAGGGCTTCTAAAGCAAAGATTACATGACTGGTGTTGCCGAATACAGTTCCTATGTGTGTACACACTTTTCTGCTTTGAAAGTTCTTTGCAGTGCATAAATACTTGTAAGTTACGGTGTGTGTGTGAATGTGCCCCCTTATAACAAGGGTAGATTGGAAAGTGCTCCTTCCGTTGGTGAATAAATCTTCCCCAATAATTCATCTTCACACTACTCATCACGTCTGAAACCCCTCCAGCTCTCCTCTGTTATGGAGGGGCTCCCCTAGGATAGCAAGTCGGGGGGCCATTTCTTTGAGCTTAACATGGAGTTTCTTGTATTTAGTTCAAACCAGGAAATTCTAGTGTTTAGTGGGAAAATAAAAAAGTGGTGCTGACTTTAATTGGCTGCAGCCCACTGGCTAGAATGACAAAACAAGCAAACACACGAGTCCTGGAAGCTGGGGACCCTCTCAAAGAGCAAGTTGTGAGAGTGCAGCATTCACTGCAGGCAGGACTTTTGGGTCCTGTCTCTAAGAGCAATGTGCTGGCGTGTCATTCAGACCCCCCAGTGTCGTATAAGCGGGAGGATTTTGGCTCGATGTATGCCACAGTTTGTGACTTGGTCATCAAGTACAATCTCTGAATCTCCCCCAAATTTGAGGAGCAATGGGAAAATGAATCTTCTCATTAAATTGAGGCAGAGTCTAATATTTATTGAAAATGATAGTTTTATTCCTATTTGGAGACAGAGAAATGAAGGCTCAGAATGAGTAAGCAACTTGCTCAGAGACCCAGTTAGAAAGTGGCACAGCTAGTGACCCAGGTGGGTTTGTTTACCCAAATCATTTACAAAGGTGAATTCAGTTTGCGAAACAGCCCCACGTGGTTGGCATCACTGCCCTCAGTTTGTCACCAGTCCACCGACCCATGGTGGCTGGACATGGCCATTATGCCCGTCCGGCCTGGCTCCTGTGCTGTGGTAGGAAGTCACCCATTTCATTGTATCCCTGTCCAGGTGCAGGACAAGTGCTCCACGTGTGGCCTTGTGAAGGAACCCCCTTCAGGAACAGGGTCCCCGCCTGAGCAGCTGCTGCCTCCCCCTCCACTCTGTGTGCCTTGGCAGCAGCACCTGCCTGGACAGAGGCAGAAGAGGTGGCCCTCCTCTCTGGTTTCATCAGGGACAGGAGGTGCAAGGAGCTTCCCTTGGCTGTCACCAGCAGTGCACTCCAAGGAGTTACCACCACAATGCCCCTGGCACATGACCCTCTGCAGGGGGCCTGGGGCCTTCGTGGTACTTCTCTGAGTCCCTGTGTGGTGACACAGTGGCCAGACGTGCCTGATTCAACAACACTGGTGCCGTGGTGGTGGACACGGACCCTCCGGGCAGGGCGACGCCATCCCGTGTCCCAGTCCACCGGTCTCACAGGCGGCTCCTTCCAACCTGCCTTCGACCGAGCGCAGAAGGGTGCGGCTCTGCTCTGCACACTCACCCCCAAATTGGCAGCTGGTCACCGTGGGCTGTCGATGTGCTTTGAAAGGGGGATGTAAGATTCTTTTCCTGGAAGTTTCCATCTATTGTGGAGGAAGCATCCTAAATCTTGGCATCATCAATTGCCTCCCGCTACTGCGTTGGCTCTGGGCTAACTCAGTGAACCTGAGCACCACCGCATCGGGCTCAGGTGTGACTCATGCTGCCCCTCTGCCCACGTCAGGGGAGGAGGATGCCCCCACCCCCTTCCTTTTTCTCCCTGTGGCTTGGTAACCACTTCAGCAAATTTCCCCATTAAATACACAAGGCAGCTGAGGGCCGTAAAAACTGAAGGGTGTGGCAGAGGAGGACCGGGTCTCCGCTGACCGACCAACGCTGCCGACAGCAGGCTGCTTGACTGTGCCCGCAGCCCCCGTCGTGCAGTCGTGGACTCCAGCGTAAAAGCCGCACATGCCTTGCTGTTCCCCCGAGGGCGTCCCAGTCTGTGGGCTACACTCGCAGGGCACCCACTTCCCCGAGGCTGCAGGCTGCACCTGCAGTTCTGTGTGGTGATCCAGGCCTGCACTCGGCCACCGTGGATGTGTGGGCTGGCACGCACGGTGACCCATGTTAGCGCCCAGCATCCCTCAAGGGAGGAAGGAAGGGAGCTTTGTCTCGCCCAGGTACCTGCCCCTGCATGTGGTGGTTAAGGACCCCTTGGATAACTGTAACTCCCGAATAAGAGCCACACTTCTCAAGCACTCTCTCTGTGCTGGGCACGTGTAACAAGGAATGCTGAGTCTCTGTGAAGTGGCAGAGGACAGCTCACAAGATCCAGTCACTGTGCCCACAGTCCTGTCCAGCCAGGGACACGATCTCCATGTCCCCCGAGCACGGTCAAGTGAGGCCACGTGACGGAGCTGGCGCCTCGGCGCCGCTCCGACACCAACTCAATATTCTCTGTCAGCGAGACAACCCCCCCCCCCCGCTCCTGCTGTCGTCCCCTTCACTTACACACGTGCACCACACCCCCAGCCCCTTCTTCACACTCAACCTTGTGTGGGCCACGAACATCAACCACCCACAGCATAACCTGCATTAGACCAGATTACAGGCATTTAGAATCTAAATTTTCCACAACATTGAGGCTTAATGGAATCAGTGTTTTAAGTGAGTTTCAATTTCCTATCAGCAAACTTTTCTTCTAAAGGGTCAAATGGTAAATATTTTAGGCTCTGCAGGCCACAGGGCTCTGCCGTGACCGTCCCAGTCCATCACTGCAGTGCAGAAGCGACCACAGCTGAGCTGGAAGGGAATGAGCTGAGCTTTGCCCCAATAAAACTTAACTTACAGAGACAGGCAGTGGGCCAGAGCCTGAGACGGCATAGTTTTACCCAAGCCGTCATTGAAAGTGTTGTTGACACCCTAGGACTTTGGCCATCAGGTCCGTCTGACCCATCAGAGGCGAGACTGGGTGTCCTCGCAGTCAGGCCAGCAGGTCCTGATATGTGGTCCACAGGGAGAGGGCAAAGGGCATTTTGTCAGAAAAGATTTTCCTGCACTAGTAAGTTTAGGAAAACATGGGTTAGATAGTTGAATGGTTTGCTTTACTACAAGGCTTCTTGGGGCCTTTATATACTGATGGACGCTAGTGATCTGTAGGAAGGGAAAGTAGGGCAAGCCTCCCAAGGTGGCCAACCTTGTGCGCAGACACAGTCTGCACAACGTTCTTTGGGAAGACTGCGCTAGACCTCAGCACCCCGGAGTGTCACACTGTCTGACTTCCCACCTCTTTCCTGCTGTCCCCATTTGACGGCACCCAGCTCAGTTGCTCCCACCCCTGCAACAGTCCACGTCATCCTTAGAGCCTGGCTGTGGTCCAGTAGGGGACTTTGGGGGCCCTGCCTCTCATGACTCCGCGTGAATGTGCTCAGCCTGGAGGACGTGGGAAAGACAGGGCTGGGCTGGGGGCTGGTGCATTCTCACTTTACTTCTGCAACCCGCTGCTTGAAAGTCTGGTACTTAGGGCCTTTTGGAATGTCCCAGAACCTCACAAGTTCTCCTGAGCTCCTGGTTTGGGAGGCTGGGTTGAAAGGCCTGCTCCCACAAGAACACAGGCCCAGAGGCAGGAGCAGCTGAGGGACCAGGGACTTGGATGGGAGCACAGGTGCCTGTGCCGGACATTCGTGCTGGGAGGCCATCGCCTCCTGAGAGCTCAGGGAAAAGGCAAGACTTGCAGGCACAGCGTTGCTGGGATAGCAGAAAAGCCATTCAGCGAGGGTGGTTTTGTGTTAAGACTCTTGACTCCCAAGGGATCGTGGTCCATTGCCAGTGAAATGGGGATGCTGGTGCTTGCCAGCTGGGGCTGGGGTCTGGGGGTGGTACAGAAGTACAGGCGCGCTTCGCAGAGGAGGCTCAGGTCTGGCCTGAAGGAAGAGTTTGGGGACCATTCTACCTTTCTGGGTCCTTCTAAGGAGAGAGGCATGTGGCAAAGCTTGGGGTCTGACTGATAGACACCGTTCTTGAAGCACATGCTTTAGCCCTCAGCACTCAGCCCACTCTAGCATATCAAGTAGCCTAGAAAGCTCGAGCCTGTGGGCAAAGGCCTCCAGCACACAGAGCGGCTCCCCCGGGCGGAGAGGGGCCCGTCTGCAGCGGTCGGGGCCCTGAGCCTGACTTGCCATGATGTAATATTTCACAGAGAGACTACGCCTTCTTTGTCTCATTGAAAATTACTTTTTAAACATACACACAGGGCATCAGAATAAACGACGTGAAGCCTTTGGGCTCAGACCTTTTCCACTTCCTCAAGAGGGGCGAGTCCGAGAAAGTCCCGTCGGGCTGGGCGAGCTGTCGTCTCTCCCGCTTCTGTTCTTCTTTTTCCCTCCCACTGTTGTGACCCTCTGAGTTTCCTAGTAGTAATTACTGAGAAAACTCCTAAACCAAACCAAAACAACAATGACAAAGCAAAAACAGAAAGCAAACCACAATGCGGCCCTCCTTGGCGAGCGCGGGTTTGGACAGGCTGTTTGTGTTCCAGAACGCACCTGCTTCCTTTTCTCTGTTTCCCGAGTCCTGTCGAGAATTTCTCCTTCTAGTCCAGGACCCACAGGCCCCTGGAGGTGGGGACCCAAATGGGTCTTGGGTGGTGCATACCAGGGAGAGGCTCCCCTCCTCCCCTGGGCCCCCTGCTACACCCCCCCCCCCCACCGCCCAGGATAGAGGACAGGTCCAGTGCGAGGCCTCCCCGTCCCCACCTGCAGTGCCTGGTCTGGACGCCAGGCCTCGGTGAAGTCTTCTGTGATGTCTCCCTCACCCAGGGAACCTCAGCCTTTGAGACGAGGCCCTTGTGGGCACTGTGACTTCTCTCTTATTAGGAATTGGTTCACCCGGGACACTGCCTCATCAATGGGGCCCTTGCATTTCCTGCCAGAAGAGCACAGTCCTGTTTCCCCCTGAGATGTGAGAAACTGGTTTTAATTTTTCCAGCTCCACGGTCTTGCTTCCGAGCCCTGACTTGCCAGTGGGCCCCAAGAAGCGCCCAGGCCTCGCTGCCTGGTCAGGCAGATAGGGTGCGCGTGGCCTCCTCCCCTGCAGTGTGCCAGGCGGGTTGGGGCAAGGCAGTGTGAGTTCACATCCCAAGCTTGACCCTGACTGGCTGTCTGACCCAAAGCAACTCACTGGACCTCTCTGCGCCTCAGTGTCCCCACCTGTAAAATGGGGATGAGCAGTCCCCGCCCTGTGGGTTGTCATCGGAGACACGAAATCACGACCATTTGGAGGTTGGCACCCAGGGAACGGCTCCTCGGGAGCAGCTGCTGCTCGGCCATTCCAGGAGGCAGTCAGGCCAGAGGGAGGCACAGCAAGCCACTTGAAAGGGACCTCGGCTCATTCTGTGGTAACGAGTGTGCAGTTCAGGAAGCACCTCACAGGGGCACTGGGCTCCCAATGCCCCTCAGCCCCTGGTATCCCTACCCGAGTGAGGATGCTGTGCCCAGCAGTTCTCCCTCTGGCACCAGCTGGTGCGTGTCAGCAGCATGGACAGCAGGACACGGCCCCCGTGAAGGTCAATGAGTGCGAGCTTGAGGACAGACCACCCCGCAGACTGGGTTCCAATTCTGCTTCACCCCTTGGCCCGGGCACTTGGCTCTCTGAGCCTCTCTCCTTCCTCAGTAACTGGCACTCCTGCCTGTCGGGCCAGCACTGACAGGCCCTGTGTCACGTGGTCCTCACAAGCAGCTCTATAGGAAAGCACTGAATTTCTCACCATTTAAGGATGGGGAAACAGAGGCACCCAGAGGCTGTCCAAGGCCAGGGCAGGCAGAGGTGAGCCAGGAGCTGCGCTAAGAGCCCAGCTCCTCACCTCTGGCACCCAGGAGCTGGCACACAGCAGGGCCCAGAGATTCCTGAAGGAATGTGGGGATGCCCCGAGTGTGCAGGGGAAGAGAAGTGGGGCACCTTCAGCCCTGCTGCTGCTCCCCTGGAGGGCAGGCAGTAATGCTGAGTGTGGAGGGACTGCGCGGCTTGTGGTGGGGCCACTCTGGCTCCCGTGGTGCTCCCCCAAACTGCTGTTCCAGCTGCTCTGGGAGCAGTCCTGCCCATGTCCACTGCAGCTACTTGGGCCCCGAGACCCCCAGAGTTGGCACAGAATGCTCCCAGGGTGGTGGCAGCAAGAGCCTGTGATGCCATGTGCAGGGGCTGGGAGGAGACCTACAGGGTGACCCCTTAGGGGGGCAGGCACCAATGGGAAGCAGAGACTGAGTGGGGCAGGGGAGGCCAGGGAAGAAGAGGCTGCCCTGGCTGTTAGCCCCGATCTGTCCCCCTCCCTTCTGTCCATGGCCAGGAACTGGCCATGTGGGTTTCTCAAGAAGAGGGGGCAGGTGGGGGGTTGGGTTGAAGGGAGGTGGGAAAGTGAGTGCCCATGCCCAGGGCACAGTACTGCTGAGCTGGCTGCGGGTCCTGAAGAAAGCAGGCCCTCCTCTCTCCCTTGCCTCTTAGGCCCCGGGGTGGGGGAAGCAGGCCAGACAACTCTGGAAGCTGAGCTGGACCCTTGTTGGGAAATCAGGCCTGCCCTAGTTCCTCATTCAGGAGCACACCCTCATTCCCAAGGCTGTTAAAAGCCCCGGATTGCCCAACCTGGTCAGGGGAAGGCTGGCCCGTGGGTCCTGCACATGCCCGGGGCCCTGCACATGCCCGGGGCCCTGCACATGCCTGGGGCCCAGTGCTGGCCATAGGGCTCAGCCTGTGCGGCTCCAAGTGGAATGGGGAGCCACTCCCGGGTCCCGAATCCCACATGTTCAGGAGGAAGCTGCCACTCTGACAGCCAGAAACATCTGTTCCCCATTTGTCATTGTCAAGCTCTGATGTCTTTGGGGACTGCATTTGAAGGACAGTTTTACTGTTGTCACCAAAAAAGCAAAAGGAAGCAAACAATACAGGCCCTTTGATTTCGGGACTTTTTCTGTGTCACTGGAAAGCCATTTCAGTAAATAGGGGCTGTGACGGAATTACCCTCCCCCACAGTGAGTCGCTAAGCATCTCCCCTCCTCCTCTTTACACCCAGTTGTGATGAGAAACCATTGGGAGGATATACTTGTGTCCTAGGCTGGAACAAAAAGGGCCAGCAACAAGCATTTCATTGTCATCTGTGCTCTTTTCTGCACGTTTGGAAGGACAGGTATGACCAGGTCCTGTGTCCCTCAGGCTCTGTGGTCACCATCTGCCCAAGAGCAGCACACAGTTTACCTGCCAGGCCTTTAGCAGCTCCTTCTCTGACCTGGAAGTTTCCAAGAGAAGCTTGCTCCTGTGGTCCACGAGCCAGCGCAGGCTCCCAGGAACCCGGGGCTGCCAGGTCAGCCATGGGCGCTCTGACAGCTTTCCCACACTGTCTGGCACACACTCAGCTGTCAGGGCTCCCTGCTACTGCACGGAGAGTCTATAAGCCACCCCCCACCACCAGATTCAGGGCAGCCACAAGATGCCCCTCCCCCTCCCCTGCTGGAGGCAGAAGGCATTGAGCAGCGCACCTGGGCCAATGCTAGACCACACACACAGCCTGTCGCTCCAAGGCCTCTGCTGAGCCTTGGAGAGCCTTCCTGTGTGAGAAGGTGTCAGGGTTGGGTGAGCGGAAGGAGATTCCCCAGCAGGAGGCAGGTCTGGGGTCCCAGTATGTGAACTGCCAGTCCCTGGTCCTCTTCACTACCAACGCCACCCCACTTTCCTGCTTCTCTCCTGCAGTGTTCCAGTTTCCGGTGGCTGTTGTAATGTCCTTGGTGGCTTAAAACAACACAACTGTGTTCTCTGACAGTTTTGGAGGCCAGAGCCCAAATTCAAGTTCACTGAGCTGAAGTCAAGGTGTTACTCTCTTTGGAGGCCCTGGTGGAGCCGGTGACTGCTCCAGCTTCCGGAGGAGCCTGCATCCCTGCACATCCTTGGAGATACCTAGTGATAAGGGTGTGAGGAAACCTTGTCAGGACAGCTGCGGTGTCTCCAGGGTGCCAGCATCTTTCCATCGCGGCAGCACCCAGCTTCCTCCGGGGCGGTGCTCCCTTCTGCAGTGTGACACCTGTAGGAGGTGAACCCTGGGGCCCCCCGGAGCTGGCGACCCCTGTGCTTCCCTTCCCTCTGGCACAGACTAGGGTGGACACTATCATCGAGCTGTGTCATTGGGATGCAGGTGCCTGAGGTTTGGGTGCTTCCACCATTCAGCTCGGCAGCAGCCCAGCCACGTGTTCCTGCTTCAGGCCCATTTCACCATGGCCCCCAGGGCCAGCCCATTCCCAAACCCGTGACCCAGCCTCCTCGTGACTCAGAGAACTGCCATTCTTGTAGCATGCAGGGCCTCTGGGACGGGCTTCACAGGCACAGATTTGTTCCTTGACCTGTGACACGAGGATTGTCTATTGGGTTGAATTAATGGAGGACTCAATCATTCATTTTGGTGCATTCTTATGAATGGGCTACTGTGTTGTGGTCACTGGTCTGGGCCTCTGGCCTTGGCTCCTGTCAATGAGGAGTGTGCCTGAGGTACACTGGGGGAGGCGTGACGATGGCAGATGGGGTTGATGACCCCCATTTCTGCCTTGGTTCTCTACTGCACAAGAAAAGGGTCTTCCAAAATATACAATGGCATCCTCACTGCCAGAGCCATGGTGGGCTCAGGACACCCTGCTCAGCACATGGCACCTGGGCACATTGGACATTTTAAGCTAAAGGGATTTGAGGAAGTGGCAGAAACCAGAAGGCTGCCCTGACCTCACCCCTCACCCCTCTTCCCTGACACAGGCCATAAACCCTCGGGGAGAGGTGCCCTCCCTACACCTGGAGGAAAGGAGCATCCTTATCTCTGAAGGTGAAGGGACACAAGAGAGCTCCCCCACACAGGCCTCCCCAGGTTGTCCCCATTCCCTTTCTGTACCTGTCACCTTCCTCTTCACGGCGCGCTCTCCCCCAGGGCCAGCCTCAGATCCTCCGAGTCTTCATTTCTGTGTGAAGGCTCTCGGGTTTTTCTTTCTCAGTCTGCTTCTGTCAGTTTAATTTTCAGACCTAGCCATATCCCAAGATGATGGTGGAAAAACTCCCATTTTCCCTGTATTTGCTCATGAAACGCACACTTGCACAGCGGTGTGCAGAGCATCCAGGTTCCAAGAACGGGCGTGAGGTGCAGCTGCGGCAGGAGGGAGCCTTGGACGATGCCGGTGGGGTTTCTGTTTCCGTTCCCTCCCTGAAGCAGCTCAACATGCAGTCATACGTATTTGTTGAACGAGTGAGTGAGTGAGTGAATGAAGCTACAGTCCAAACCACCCTCTCGCTGGGGGACTGCTATGTTCCTCTAGTGCTGCAGTCACGCCTCAGGGAGAACCCCTGAAAGCCACTGAAAAGCAGTGAACATTGCCCATTTTCTTTTTGTTACTATGTTTTATGCCACCAGGATCACGTGCACTAGAAAACTAAAACTCACATCCCAAAATGGGGTTTCTACTTAAGGGTAAGAGGACTCAAAACAGTGAAGTGAGTGTTGCTGCCACATATGTTTTAAGCATTTTGGAATTACATAGGTCTAAATAAAATAACCACCACAAATAAAAGATGTTCTTTATCAGTAGAATGGATAGCTAGGTAAATCATAGATATCTTAAAATAAAAGCTTTTAAAACTCTGAGCCTGGCCCTGACCAGTGTGGCTCAGTTGGTTGGGCATCGTTCCTCAAAGCAAAAGGTCATGGGTTCAGTTCCTGGCTGGGCACATTCCTGGGTTGTAGGTTGGGTCCCCAGCTGGGGCATGTGCTGGAGGCAACCAATCAATGTATCTTTCTCACATCGATGTTTCTCTCCCTTTCTTTCTCCCTCCCTTTCCCTCTGTCTAAAATAATAAATAAATAAAATCTTTAAAAAACAGACAAACAGAAAAATCTCTGGTTCTACTTGGGTGTCCTTGGGCTGGAGCCACCAGTAAGACCAGGACAGACAGACTGCAGGGGAAATCCAAGGGAGCATAGAGCGGGGTGGGGTTGCCATCAAAGATGGCAATGCCAGGAGAACTCGCTGAGGCAGGTGGGGTGCAAACAAAGGAGGCAGAATCAGGAAGCCTTTCCTCTGAAAGGCTCTAGAGCAGGAGGCAGCTGCCCCATGGTGAGGGAGAGCCCTGACCTACAACTCTTGACCCACTGGCTCAGTGACCGAAGCACAGCTCTCTTGGAACCGAGAGATGTGTGGCAATGTGGGACTTGCAGTGCTGCACTAGGATGGCCCCAGGCTGACCAGGGCACTTGGTCACTCGAGTTCCAACCTGTCTCTAGAATTCTCTGGCAGTGAAAGAATGCCAGCCCCCTGGGGCCACCAAGATGCCCCCTCATCCATTAGTTATGCTGGGAGTGAGGGCACGCAGGATGGAGGGCAGGGCCCCCTACCTTTGCCTTTTAGAGGAAAAGCACATGCTTTTCCAGGACCTTCCAGACCCACTCTGAAGTGGAAGGTGAACCCTTGAACATGTTTAGGATTTCATGAGAGCAATGCAATTTTATTTTAATGATACATTTTAATATTTGACCAAATGTAGACATATTCCCCAGAGCTGGTACCAAGTTAGTGTGAAAAATATCTTTTCTCTAGACCTGAAACTGCACTGGAATTCAGTTGAACTTCAAAGGGAGAGGTGGTCATGCTAAGCTAGCACAGCTGAATGAAGCCACTGTCACATATGTTATTAGCAGGGCACACCTTCGTGCACAGGATCCCCCATCCTGCATCTGCAGTCCTTGAGGCTCAGGCCGTTGGGTCCCTTCCTCTTCTCTCCTCTCACAGGCTGCTCCCCTCACAGCCCCTCTCCGATATTTAAACCCTCTATAACTATACGACTGCAATTCAGAAGTGCAAAAAAATATAATTTCCATCTTTTTTGTGTATATCTTAACTCATCTTGCACCCAAGGCCCTTTTTCTATTGGTAGCAACAAGGTATTCCATTTTACAAACTGGAGATTTCTCAGTTTCTACTGTTTTAAAACTTAGACCAGTAAGGTCCAAGCTTCTGATGCTGCCCGAGGTTTCTCTTCCCTCGTTCTTCCCCAAGGGGCAGCCCCCGTGCCAGAAGTAGACCTGTGCGCCCTGTGGCCTTCGGAGAGAGAGTCTGGCTCCCCAGGAAGCCAAGCTCTTCACCCCCCGGTCTCCAGACACCTTGGCGTCCTCTGCGTCTGGGGTCGCTCTCACTGGCCTCACCAAGGACACAGTGCTGGCATCTGCTGAGACTGTGTCTGACCTCTGACTGGCTGAGAAGTGATCAGTTGTGCAATTACACCACAATTTGTTTAGCCATTCACTTGTTGATGGCTATTTGGACTATTTCTAATTTTGAAATACTATGAGCGAGGCTTTTAAAAACATGTACAAGTCATTTTGTGGACTAATATTTTTCTTTCTCTTGGGAGAATACATAGCAGAAATATTGCCAGGTCATACTGCAAGTGTGTTTAATTTATAAGTTATCACCCAACCATTTTCCAAAGTGACTGTGTGTTCCTGCCAGCGAAGTATGAGGGTTCCAGGGGCTTCACAGGATCACCAACACGCTGTGCGGTCAGTCTTCACAAGTGTAAGTGCGTGCAAGATGGTATCCCGTGTGGTTTCAGTGTGCCTCTCTCCAATTACTAATGATGTTGAGCACCTTTGAATGTGCTTACTGGCCACTTGAAAAGTATCCATTCTAATTTTGCCTTTTTTTAATATTGGGTTGTTTATCTTTTATTAAGAATTTATAGGAATCTTTTGTGAATTCTTGATGCAAGTCCTTTTTCAGCTACTATATTTAGAGTATTTTCTCCCACTCTGTGGCTTGTCTCTTTTATTTTCATTTTCTTTCTTTCAAATAATTTGATGAAGGCCAATTTGTCATTTAAGGAAATTTTATGGTTGGTGCTTTTTGTGTCCTATGACAGCTTTGCTTACCCCAAGATTGCAAAGATCTTCCACAGTATTAGGCCTTTACTTTTAAGTCTATAATTGATAAGCCTAAAAGTATGTTACCTAACTTTTATTTGAAGGTTTTCTGGGAATTTTGTTGTTAATTTCTAATACCTATGTGACCAGAGAATGCACTCTGTGTGATATCATATAGACAACAGACAAAAGCAATCGGCAATTATCTTTTAAAGAAATTATAAGACAAAAAGAGCAGTCTTTTATTTTAACCATGTACTGACCATTCCTGGTCACTTCTTTCTGTGCTGAAGACCCAAGGTGTTATGTCTCTTTAGTCTGACTAACTTCCTTTCATATTTCCTGATGAAAATCCCTCTCAGCTTCATTTCACTGAAAATGTCTACATTACTTTTAT
The DNA here is from genome assembly GCF_004126475.2 of Phyllostomus discolor. Taxonomy (NCBI): domain Eukaryota; kingdom Metazoa; phylum Chordata; class Mammalia; order Chiroptera; family Phyllostomidae; genus Phyllostomus; species Phyllostomus discolor. Next base: position 65,077,962 of record NC_040908.2, on the reverse strand, counting down.
TTATTGGAAGGATGTACTTCACTGAATGCAGGATTTCACCACTTATCACTTCACAATCCGTGGCCACACGGCCGCTGCCGAAGAGTCAGGTGTGACTCACGTCAAGGCCGGTGCCGTGTGTCTGCGCCGTGTTTGTCCCTCTCCCCCTGCTCAGGATTTCGCTCTTCCTCTTTGCTGTGCGGCAGTTTAACTACAGTGTGTGTGTGCATGTGTGTGTGTATTTATTTTCCTTGAAACTTATTCAAATGTTTGACTTTATGAGTTAATGTTTTTCATCAAATTTGGGACATTTTCAGCCATGTTTTTTCAAGTTTTCTGTGCCCATTCTCTCTTTCCCTTCTGAAATTCTAATACACATACATTAGACTATTTGATACTATTCCAAGTGTTACTGGGGCGCTTTCATTTTTAAGTCTTTTCTACTCTGTGTTCTTACAACTGAATAATTATATTGATCTGTCTTCTACTTCACTGACCTTTTCTTCTATCGCCTTCAACCTGGTGTTAGGCATATTTGCTGATTTTTTTTTATTTCCGAGTCCTGTCAATTCTAGAACTTCTATTTGGTTCTTTGATTTGAAAGAAAATTGTTTCTGTAGCTTTGTTGAGATTCCACATCTGTTCGCTAATTATGGCTATGTTTTCCTTTAAGTCCTTAAATTGCTATAAAGTTCTTTTATTAACTATAAAGTTCTTGCCTGCTCATTCTTTTTTAAAAGATTTTATTTATTTATTTTTAGAGAGAAAGGAAGGGAAGGAAAAGGAAAGGGAGGGAAGAACATCAATTGGTTGTCTCTCAAATGCCCCAACCAGGGACCTTGCCCACAACCCAGGCAGGGGCCCTGAATAGGAATCAAACCAGTGACCATTTGGTCTGCTGGATAATGTCCAACCTACTGAGCCACACCAGTCAGGGCTCTTGTCTGCTAATTCTAACATCTGAGTTACCTTGGGCTCTGTCACTGTTGAATGATTCCACATTTTTCTGTTTCTTTGCATGTCTTACCTTTTTATTATAGACTGGGTTTTGTGAACAACAGGTTTAAAGATTTTGTGCTCTGTTGCCTTCCTTTGACAATAGCAGGAAGTTAGTTATGGCACATCACCATGAAGTTGTAAACACTTGGTTTTACACTCTTTGGAATGAGTCTGTTTAGATTTTTCTTAGTCTGAGGGGAAATTTTTTGATCTTGGGATATAGTCTTTGCTCCTAGATAGGACCCCCACCCCCGCACCAGGATTTCAGTGGATGCCCGAGGCGTTTACCGAGTCTCGGAAAAACTGGTGGAACTCAGAATCCAAAGTCTATCTCCCATTAAACAGGCAGCAGTTGACTTCTATGCTCAGCTTTTAATCTTCTTGCCCCTTTTAGGGTTTACTCCTTTAATTCCCGGCTACTCTGACAGCCCTGAACTCTGTCCTCTGACACCTCAGCCAGAATTTCTTAAGCTAAATATCATAAAATACCAAAACCTTGGAGACCACCAGATTCCATAAATCTCAGTTCAAGATCCCTGGTTCCCGGACAGATTCACGAAGCTAGTACAGGATTGAAGGGCATTTTTTTATGTTATAAACATTATTTCCAAATATAAAATATACAGTTACTCATAAACCTTAATCCCATTGCTTTGGTTTGTAATTACATCATATTTTTCATGGAGACATGCATTGGTTTTCCCTTCCTAGTCAGGACCACTGCTCCATAATTAAGTCTGTTTTTGGCCAACCCACACTGGCAAAATGCATTATTATTGATGATTGAAGTGTGGCTTTTAAGACACAAGAACCTTGGAGAGAAAGAAAATCAGAGAATTATTGGTCTTAGGCGTGTTGAGCAGTGCTGGGCGTTTCTTGCCGGTGGACTTAGACTTTATCATTGAATTTGTCCATATCACTTCATTGGCTATAGCTTTAACCACTTCATTTATTGAGGCCCAAGATGATGAGAGTGATTGCTGGAGTCACACAGACTTACTCTCACTGTGGGTGCAGAGGTCAGAATCCAAGATTAGACTTTGTTCTAAACGCAGGGGTACTTGAGAAGTGTGAAGGAGTGATCCTGAAATCTGCCATGGTTCAGAGAGAAAAACAGGGCAGGATGCACTTAGAGAAGAGTGTTCTGGAGAGCTCCCCTGGAGGAGTGGTCACTACTGGGGGACAGTCCTGCTCTTTGAAGAGCCTGTGATTCCTGATGCTTTGACTTTCCCAGGCAAGAAAGAACTGATCAAAATCCGGTGAATTGCTTTAATTGAGCACAGATCCATTGTATTTTGCCACGTTTTCCTTTGTCTACAATATTCACTTCTTATATTTGGATGTGGGTTTGGACTCATGTGTGTGCATTCATGCCAACCCATCCACCCGATTCCCAAAGGCAAATGCTTCCGGCCGTGTATGATCATCTGGGGGATGACTGAAGCCAGCTACATGCACAGATTGCTTTTCTTTTATACTTTCTCCAACATCCAGGCAAACGCTACTCTTCCTTAGTATTTATTTTCTGTAGTCAAACTCAGGATTTATTTTACCACATCCCCGCTGTGCTCCCCCCTCACCCTCCACCAAAAGGTCAGGGTCTCCATTTGAGGCAGCAGTCATGAAACTATGGATAATTAAATGCTTCTAAAGAACTTCCACCAATGTTTCATCACCTCCATCTGGAGGTGCTTGGGATGAACATGGTACTATTGCTGCGTGTATGTGTGAGTGTGTGAGTTACCACGCATGTCCTCTGCTTCCTCTCTGAAGACTGAAGGCTAAGCAGGGTCAGGTAAGGCCAGGACACGTCTGCCCGGTTTCCCCAGATAGTTTGTCTCCAGGACTCATTGACTAGCATCAGACTTGCTCAGACCCATCTCAGAGGCCTGGGGTTGGGATGACCAGATCCTTTGGGAGGCAAGTAAGCTATTGCATGGGAAGGAGAAGCCGGTCAGACCTGGGGAGTAGAGAGGACTCTAATCTCCAGGACTGCTATAGGCTTTTACCCCCTTCTACTAAGGAGCAAATACTTCCCCACCTGTTTTTCATCCAGCCAGGCTAGCGCTGTAGCAAAGAGGGAAGACCTAAGGGTCCCACATCCTGGTGGTACGGACAGGACTAGTGTTCCAGAAGACACTGGGGATGGTGCTGGGCCAGGATGTAGTGAGGAGGAACAGCCCCACAGAGACTGGTTGCAGAAGGAGGCAGCAGGGAAGGCTTCCAGAGGAGGGGGTTGGGGCCCAGGTAAGGGAAGAAGGAGGGGGCAGTCAGTCATCTTTGATTAAAGATCTGGTACACTCAGCAGGGAGCAGACAGGGCCAGGGGTCCCTTCTAGCTGTGCAATGCTCATTCTGAGGGCAGGGCCAGGCAAGATGAGGGTGGGTGTGTTCTTGTTCCAGGCCCTGCAGCACTGTGAGCAAAGATGGACATTCTGGCTGAAGCTTTAGATCCCATCACTCTGGCTGACCCTGGTTCTTGCCCTTTCACAGACTCCTGAAGCTTGAACTGAGAGAACCTTGTGCTTTGTCCCTACTTTGTCCTTGTTACCATTTGTGACATTGGAGTCAAAGGAACTTTATGTGTGGGGAGAAAAGAACTAAGGGACTTCTAAGACTTCAGATGCGTGCATTAGGATCTGTGGGTTGTATTTTCTCCACTGCCATTTGAGCTCTTCAAATAAAAGAACTTGAGATTCTGAATGCTTTGGACACATATCACAGAAGTGTAGAAATGTGTGGATTCTGAAGCCAGATGGCCTCATTTAATCACAATGCCAATATATACTAGCTGTGTAACCTTGGCCAAATTACTTAGCCTCTCTGGGCATCAATTTCCTCATCTGGAAAGTAAGCTATGATGCCACCTACTTCACAGTGTTGTTATTAGGACTGTATTAGCTGTAATATATGTGATTCTTAAATAGTTCTTGGCACGTAGAAAGTATTATGTAAATGTGAGCCATTGTATCTATAACTATTACTTTGATTCCTTTCTTTTTGTTCATTAAACATTTCTAACTTCTAAAAGAGATCCCAATTTCATTATTAAGGTGAGAGGAAACCTAGAATCTCCCACCTCCCAGCCTCGGCCCACATACCCCTTGTTCCCTTGCTCTCCTTGCTAGAGCCAAAGACACATGACCCTCAATGCTGTTCCCAGGGAGGGTGCTGGGTGCAGATCACATGTATCTCCTAGATCAGTGACTTTTAACCTTTCCCATCTCATGGCACACAGACACCAATTACTGCAGCACCCCCCAAAACTTCTTTTTTTGCCAATCTGACAAAAAAAGTTAGGTATAATTTTGATTCATTCACACTGGATGTGTGCTTTGTGTTGGCAGTTGTCGTTTTTTACTTGGCCATCTAAAGGAAAAGAGGTCAGTGTCCCTGACTAAATAGTCAGGTACTATATGTTTTAGAAATTCTTGCAGCATACTGGTTGAAAATCATCATTTAGGCCCCTGTATTATCTCTCAACTTATAAAGTGTCTGCATAATTTTTGCACCATCATTTTTAACAACAGAATCCCTTTGTAATAGTTATTTTTCAAAAATTAATACATGCACATCGTAAGAAACTTCAGGTACAAAAAGCTGCCCCGCTCTTCCTGTCCGAAGGCCAGTTCCCGTGTCTGGAGGTCATCTCTGCCACTGGTTTCCAGTCTGGCTCTAGAAGACTGATCCTTTTTACCTTCTGACCTTGCTGCAGCTGTGTGATGAGCCGGCTGCACAGGCCTGTGTGGGAATGGCCTCTGCGTTAACCTGTGTCCCCTCCCAACAGCTGAGACCCTCTGCATGGGTCTGCAGGTCATGGAGGCTGTAGACCCAACCCCCGGTTCAGGAAACTGCAGAGGATAATCCTCCAACACGAGCAAGGCTCTCTTGCTTTTGACAAAAGACTTCCTAGAGCTGCAGCAGCAACATTTCCTGGGGGTTCATGCCCCTCTCCAGCCAGTGCCTGTGCACACAGCCTCGTGCTGATGGGGACAGCCTCAGTGCCAGCAGGGGCCCCAGAGTGCCCGCCCCCCCCGTCTTCGGAGACCAGTGCCCCAGCCGGTGCGGAGGGCCTCTCCTCAGGCAGCCAGGATGGCGTGGATGGGGCACGTTTTCTGCACAGTGTGTTTTCCTTTCCCTGGTAGCTCATAAAATCCCCCTGCCTGAGCCTAGCCTCCTGGTCTTTAATCTTCAACCTCTGCTGGCGCTATCCCTCTGTCTTTTTAATTATGCCTCTTCTTTTATAGAAGTTTCCTATTGAATTTTTATGACAATAGAGAGACATGGATAGACTCCAACAAAAATGAAATCTTTATGGAAAAGTCATTTCTCTTTTGGAGCCTCCATGGATAGAGATGCATAGAGAGAGATTGGTGGGGGGTGGAGACAGCCTGCTTGGCTTGGCTGGAGCCCAGCCGGCTGAGTGGCAGCGCTAAGCTGGCTATTCTCACAGTGTCATGACCACTGGAGGAGTGGGGTGCAGGTAGGCCAAGGGGAGTGGGGGCGACCTGTGATATGGCAGGTGGGAAGTAAATCTGCGCCAGTTACAGTCCCTCTGCCTTGGTGTCAGCCGAATGGGCGCCACTCCCTGACCGCAAGCGATCCAGCTGCATGACTGTGCAGGGGTGAGGGCAGCACACACTTGGTCACCCCTTGCTCGGCACCTCCTGCCCTGGACCCCAGCCAGGCCTGAGAAGCCTTTGTCCTTGGGCCTAGTACTACACGTGACTGTCCGCATGTTTCTTTGGGCAAACCCACAAAGTGTAGACTAGGAATGGCTCATCACCTGCAGAGGGCTCTCCAGGGGTCGGGGCCAGGGCTGGTTCTACAGGTGTGAGACTTGGACCAGGATGGGAAGAAACAATTATTTACTTACAAATAGGTATCGGGAATCACCCACACTATGTACGGGACCACATCGGGGCACCAAGGGTTTTAAAGACATGGTCCCTTGTCTCCTGGAGCTGGCATTCTTGAAGGAAGAAACAGCAAAAATCAAGTAAACCTGTAAATGTCTGTGATGATTTCAGATTGTGGCACATGCTAGGAGACAAACAGGGAGGAAAAAGAGGGGCTCCGAGGTGGAGGCAGGGCCTCTGCTTTAGCCAATAGTTGGAAAAGGCTGCCTGCTAAGGTGATACTGAAGGTGAATGGGAAGGTGGAGAGCCAGCAAGCTCGGCTCAGGGGAAGGGCATTCCAGCAGAGGGACCGGCAAGTAAGTGCAAAGGCCCTGAGGCAGAAGACACCCGTGGAACTTCTGGGGTGGTGAGAGCCACAAGAAGTAGAGGGAAACGATGCTGGATCATCTCTGGAGCTTTGTGAACTTTGTGAGCTTTCCCAATTAGCAGTTCTTATTTCAAGTGCAGTGTGAGCCACGGAGTGATTTAGGGAGAGGAGGCTTGATGAGAACTGACTTTCACTCTAAAGACACTGTTTTGACGGCCGGGTAGAGAATGGACTGTAGAATTGCGTTAAAACCAGGATGCCACATTTGGGGAGCCTTGGGAAGGCGGCACAATACTCCTACTCTTCAGGGTTGAGGGGAGGGGAGTCACAGCCTTCAGGTTGGGATCTACAGCTGTTTTCTTAAGCTGCAAGGCCGCGCACACAGCTTGTCCTCCGTGTAAATGTGGAGGACAGCTGAGAAGTTCAGAGACAGCAGAACACTGTGGATTTTGTCCAGGAGTAGGAGTGAACTCTCCCGCGTGAGCGTGCGGACCGTCCACTCCACAGGAGGGACAGCCATACACTCTCTACTCATAAAGAAGGACATGAGCATATTTTAGCACCTCTTATCTGTTATGTTAGGTCTTGTAACTGCCACTGCCACCCTGAAAACTCCTGTGAAGTATAAGACCTGGGACCAAGAGAAGTTGTAACTTGCCCAAGGTCACACAACTACTAAAAGGCAGACTGGGGATTGCACTCAAGTCTGTCTGATTCTGGTGCCATTGCTTTTGTCACTCACCACTGTGGCCTTGGACACACCCGTGTGCTGAGGAGTCAGTGGTTCCCCTTCCATTAAAGCTGTCATGTTCCCTTAGAGAGGCTGAGGATGGTGGGGTAAGGCTGAGCGCCCTCAGGAGACCTCGCACATTCAGGGTTTCTCCCAGGCCCTCCAGCCATGGGCCCATGAGCACAGGGCCTGCCTGAGGTCTGCAAGCTGCCAGAAAACTGGCTTGACACTTGAAAGACACATTAGCTCCCAATGTAAGAAGAAAGCTGCAGGACTACAACCAGTGATTTAGATGAGCTAAGAATAAGAAAAATGAAAGATTCTATCTTACCTTCATTTCTTCCTCCCCATACTCATCACTGCTTCATGCAGACACACGATTGTGACCTACACCCTTTTCGCTCTGCCAGAAAAACTTCCACAGACAAATCCTGCAGAGCCCCTCTCCTGGCAACAAACTCCTCTGCTTCAGTCTGAGAAACTCTTCATTTCTCTTTCACTTGTTTTCAATTAAACTTTTTATTTTGAAATAATTGTAAATTCATATGTGTTGTAAGAAACAAATCAGAAATTCTGCATGCCCTGTACTCAGTTTCCCCCCCAAAGCAATGTCTTGCAAAGCTACAGCGTCACGTCAGGACCAGAACAGCACATCGCTGCGCTCGCTCCCACTCACTGCGGAGGGCGGGGGGCGCGTGCAGTTGCACACAGGGTGGCCTGTACACAGGTTCATGTATCTACCGCATAGTCAAGAGACATTTTATTTCCACAAGGATCTCTTGTGTTTGCTCCTTTATAATCACATCTCCCTCCCTCCATTTTTCACTGCTTTTCTTAACTCCTGACAACAAATAGTCTGTTCTCTGTTTTCATAACTTTGTCATTTCAAGAATATCATATAAATGGGATCTGGTGTGTATGTCTTTTTTTTATCCTCACCCAAATACATGCTTATAGATTTGAGAAGAGAGTCATCAATGTGTGAGAGAAACATCAGTCAGTAGCCTCTCATTCGTGCACCAACAGGGGCCTGAATCCACAACCCAGGCATGCTCCCTGACTAGGAATCAAACCCACAACTTTTCAGTTTATGGGATTACACTCCAACCAACTGAGCCACACCATCCAGAGCTGTATGTCTTCTTTCACTCAGTAAAATTCTGAGATTCATCCATGTTACATGTGTATCGACACACATCATCCCTTTTAAATGCTGAGTAGTATTGCATGGTGCAGAGGTATAAATGTACTGTGGTTTTATTCGTGTAACCATTCATCACTGAAGGACATCTGTGCTATTTACAGCTTTTGGTGGAGAGATTAGGGAGAAAATGGTGGAGTCCCCCAGAGAGAGAGAAAGACTATGAATTGTGTAAGGCAGATTTTGACATGTGCCCTCCCAGGCTCTATGCCTACTCCCCAGAACCTATGAACATGATGGCGTGCTATGCCCGTGGGTATTTATTTAGTTGATGTGGCAAAAGGACCTTGGTAGGCTTAATTATGCTTATTAATTAGTTGACTTAATATAAAGAGATGGTACTGGATTACCTGGGCAGGCCTGAGGCAATCCCGTGAGTCTTTAAAGGCAGAAGGGGAGGTCAGAGAGATTCACTCAAAGCATAAAAGGGATTTGATGCATCACTTCTGTTTGTGAAGAAGGGGCCAGAGGCCCAGGGAATGTAGGAAGCCTATGGAAGCTGAAAATGACCCCTGGCTGACAGCCCGCAAGTAGACTGGGACCTCAGTCCTACCATTGCAGGGAACTGAATTCTGCCAACAACTTTTTAAAAAATCCTCACCTAAGGATATACTTATTGATTTTAGAGAGAGAGGAAGAGGGAGAAAAAGAGAGCAGGGGAGAGAGAAACATCGATGTGAAAGAGAAACATTGATTGTTTGCCTCCATCCCACAGATGCCCTAACAGGGGATTGAACCCACAACCTAGGCATGTGTCCTGACCAGGGTTCGAGCCCACACCCTTATGGTATATAGAACAATGTTCCAACGAAGTGAGGCAACCGGCCAGGGCTGCCAACAACTTTAATGAGTCTGTAAGTGGATCCTTCCCCCAGAGCCTCCAGATTAAGGTCTGGGTTAGCTGACACCTTGAGTTCAGCCCACCTGGACTTCTGACCTTCAGAACTGTGAGATAATAAATGGGTGTTGTTTTAAGCTGCTAAAGTTGTGATAAATTGTTGTGCAGCATTAGAAAATGAATGCAGTGATAAACCACAAGCATTTTCCATGCCAGTGAACTGATTTGACATGTGTCAGTGGCTGCAGAATATTCTCTTACGTGCGTGTCCCGTACTTTGGTGAATGGTCCCTCAGTAATGGACACTAAATCATTGCGGAGCTTAACACACCCATTTGCAGGTGGGGTTCCCACCCCATGTCTTCATATATCTCACTCATTTACTGGGGCACAGGGTTCTAAGAAATACCCTGCTCCACCCCCATGAGCCACAGCCAGTGCAGACTTAGACTCATTATTTCCGCTCTATGCTGGGTCTTGCTGACACTGTACTCTCTGACTTAAAACAACAGCTCCACATGCACTCACTCACCTCAGTAGATGTATTTTCTACAACCAGACCCCCCAAACTTCCACTTATTGTCAAATGGAGTAGCAAGTACTAGTTTTATCCTCTCACATGAAACAAAGAAAAAAATATATGAGGCTACATAAAGCTCAGTGAGTTTCGAAAGGGTTCAGGAGAGCACTGGCCTGAGTGGTTTAGCTGGTGGGAGCCTTGTCCCATAACTGAAGTGTTGCTGGTTCAATTCCCAATCGGGGCACATGCTTGGGTTGTGGGTTCAATCCCCTGTCTGGTGCTGGTCTGGGCACATACGAGAGGCAACTGATAGATGCTTCTCTCTCACATTGATGTTTCTCTGTCTCCCCCTCTCTCTCTCCAAAAGTAATGAAAAAATGTCCTTGGGTGAGGATTAAAAAAGAAAAAGAAAGAAAGGGTGCAGGAGGTAAGATCAATATAATACTATCAATCATTTGCATTCCTATGTACTAGCAATGAACAATCAGCAATTGAAATGAAAAATAAGAACTACTTAGAAATAAGTCTGACAAGGGACGTGAGAGGCCTGTATTTGGAAAACTATACAGTGTTGCTTAGAGGAATTAAGTAAAACCTAAATAAATAGAAAGATGTGCCATGTTCTGGGTCCAAAGAGTCTGTTGTTAAGATGATGATTTTCTCCAAGTTGACAAATAGATTCAACACAATCCCAATTAAAAATTTCCTCAGCCTTTTGTTTTTGTAGAAATTGATAAACTATTTCTAAAATTCAAAAGAAAGCGCAGTCGACCTGATGGCTTAGAAAAGGCTTAGAAAACCAAAGAGCTTAGAAAGGGAAGAACAAATTTAAAGGACTACTCACTCTTGTTATATAGCTACAAAATAAAGCAGTTCGATATTGGCATATAGATGGACAAACAGATCGATAAAACAAAAGAATATGTGTTTCAGAAACAGACCTCCATAAATATGGATAACTGATTTTTAACAAAGACACAGAGACAGTTCAGCAGAAAAAGGAGGCTCTTTAACAAATGGTGCTGGAACAGATGACTACCCACCTGCACGAAAAATTGAACTTGAAAAATACCTCACACCCTAAACAAGAATTAACTCAAAATGATTCATTGGCCTGATTTTAAAACATCTAATGAGGTAAGTTCTACAGAAAATGCAGGAGGAAACCCCAGGCAGCAGGGGAGGGCAGAGAGACTCTGAATCAGACACGGGGGTTAGACAAAGCCTTTTCAAAACGCGACAACAAACGTGTGGTGTGTAAAATAGTCGATACATTGGACTCCATAAAATTTAAGACCTTCTGCTCTGTGGGAACAACTGTGAAGAAGAGGACAAAATAAGTCATAGACCAGGAGAACATATTAACTGATCACATCTCTGATAATGGACTTGAATCCAGGATATCTTTTTTAAACTCTCAAAATGAATAATAAAACAACCCAGTTTTATAAATGAGAGGAGAATTGAGCATATACTTCACCAATGAAGATATATGAATGGCAAATGAGCACAAAATCATGAGTAATCAGGGAAATGCAAATTTAAACAATGAAATGCCACTAGCAAGTTTAACATTAGAGAGTCTGTCTGTACTGAAATGGGGAGGAGCTGGAACCTTGCACACTGCTGGTGGGAAGGTCACATTTTGGAAAGCAGATGGGCGGTTTCTTACAAGTTAAGCATACACTCACCATGTGACCTGGCCCTTGCACTCACAGCTTATCTACCCAAGAGAAAGGAAAGGACATGTCCACACAAAGACTCTCACAGGAGTGGTAACAGCAGCTTTATTTTTAATGCTCAAAACTGGAGACAGTCCAGTCGCACAGCAATGAGCAAATGGGTAACCAACGGGGCACATCGATAGTGTGGAACCCTGCTGGGTGGGAAGGAGGAGGGAGAGTGAACCTGAGTGTGATTATGCCTAGTGAAAGAAGTCAGAGGAAAAAGGTACAAGCTGTGTGATTGATTCTACTTCCACAAAGTTTTAGAAAATTTGAACTAATCTATAGTGACAGGAGAATAGTGGGAATTTATAGTATTACATGTACATATTAGGAAAAGAAAATATCTAAAATCAGTCATTCAAGAATGTCTGCAAATTTTAAGAGGTGAGGAAATTCTGGGGTGGAATGCCAGATATGACAAAAGAATCTAACCAGGTTACGGATGCGTGACATGCCTGGTGAACAGGTCTCGGTGAAAATGCCAGCTGAGTACCATCAGAAGTGAGCGGAGGCTGTGAGACCAGAAGCAAAAGGGATTGTACACAACACTGCACTCTGGTTGATCAAGTTGTTCTCTGCGGGAGTGGGAGTTAATCCTGCAGCCGCTAGTCATGAGTTCTGAGAGTGAAAGTCATGTACATGGAGGACAGAGGATGGGAGCTAGGCTGTGGTCACTGGAATGGGAGGGTATATCCACACAAGGGGGAACGGCTGAGCAAACCATGTGGGGGTGGACTTACAGCAAGACATCAGCAGGGATGTGTGTGCAGCTCACTATAAATACAGAGAGGTGCACACAAAACATTTGCAGATATGGGTGGGTATAAACAAACGTGTTTCCTTGCTCCATCAGCCGAGAGCACCTAAAAGGATGACAGCCCTACAGCAGTGTGCACACGCAGTGCCCAGACCCTAGACTGTACTGCCGTCCTCCAGTGATAGGAACCAGGACTTCTAGAGAAAAGGCTGCTTCTAGCACAGACAGGGAAGAGCTGAGGTGATTCTAGAGCACCTCGCAGCGCCAGGATGTAAGTAGGTGCGCAGAAAGGCAAACAATGCACATGACAGAGGTGTGTCTAAGGAACACGGCAGCCCTTCCAAAGAGCTCTCAATAGCCAAACTGAGATAATTTGAGCAATAAAATCAAGTTGTGTTCAACGATGAGTAAGTAATACAAGTATAAAAAGACTCTGTGATTCTGTGCTGATATATACCACTATGATGCAGTTCCACACTGATAACAGGAATGCAGGAATAAAAGAGAGCAGACAAGTCTGCTATGTCTATAATTTCAAATAGCTGATGTAGCTGCTCTGCCCCCAAACAGGGGAGTATAACTCCCACTCCTCAAGGGTGGGCTGTGCAAGTGACTTCCTTCCAAAGAGCACAGTGTGGAAAGGGAGGAAAAGAAACTTAAGAGTGGGAACACCCAACAAACCCACCTCAGCCATACGATCAAGGTCACTGCCAAGAGTAGTAAGTCCTGTTGAATGCATGTGTGTGTGACAGAATGTGATGGGAATGGAACTTTACTTCTGTGGTCTTCCTCCCAAAACCCACAATCCCAACCTGATCATGACAAAAACACCAGAAAAATCCCAATTTAGGGACATTCTACAAAATACCTGATCAGTACTCTTGAAAACTGTCAAGGACATTGAAAACAAGGGAAGTCTGAGACAGTGTCACAGCCAAGAGCCACCCAAGGAGACATGGCAACTCAATGCGTGTGGTGTCCTGGATGGGATTCTGAAACAGAAGAACATCGATAAAAACTAAGGAATCTGAATAAAGTGTGGACTTTCGTTAATAACACCGTATCAATATCGGTCATTAATTGTGCCAAATGTAGCACACTGATGTGAGATATTAACCACGGGGAAACTGGGTGTGAGGTGCACAGCAGGTCTTTGGACTTTCTTAGCTTTTCTTGAAATTGAAAATTATTCTTAAATAAATAGTTTAATTTAAAAACTAAAGGCAAGTCCCTGCCCCTTTCTCTCTCTCCGTCCTTTTCCTTCTTTGTTCCCTTCCTTCAAGAACAGCAAGACCATCACACATATCCAGCGCCTTCTCGTTTCCAGCTTTCCCCCTGTGTCATGCTGCCGCAGCCTGGCCACTGTCCTGCGCCGTGTGCAGGCTGCTCCAGTTTACAGATGGCCGGACAGGGCTTGAGAGGGGAAGGGACCTGGCCCCGGGCAGCACAGTGTGAGCGGTGGCTCCCTCCCAGACTGCGCTGGGCTCTCAGGGCCCCACCCCATCGCCCTGCTGCACTGCTGTCCACACGTCCCCCTGATCACAAACTATCTGGGCGCAGAGTGAGTGGTATATGTGTGTGCAGTCCAATGTGACTTGCTTTCACTCTACACATGGGTTGGAGGCACCATCTTGCTGCTCCTTCCCCTTGGAAACGACACCTCAAGAAGAGGGCAGCCAGAAGCTGGTTTGGGTGCTGGAGTCTCTTCCTGTCCACAGAACTGCCCCTCACCTCTCTGACAAGCACCTCGTTGGGTCACCCCCAAAGCTCCTGTGAGAGGAAGTTATCGTTGCCCCCAGACTGCAGATGGGAACACTGAGGCCAAAGGCTGACTGCGACTGGATCACTTCCCTTTTCCAGTCCCCTGTCCATGCTGACTCTGGCTCTGACCAGTGCCCACCAGCCCGAGGACTCAGGTGGAAGCATCTCTTCGACGCCCACCACCATGCACATCTTGGTGTGGCCTCCCCAGCAGACAGACATCCCTGGAAATGTGCCCGAGGGAGCTTATTGAACCCCAAAGGAGAAATTACACGCTCTGTGGGAAATAGCTGCAGTGAGAAGACCGTTCCGTATCCCCTATCTGTCCTCCTGGACAGCAGCTGGGTCGCCATGCAGGCCCGTGGCGCCTGGGAGTGTGGGCGGAAGTGCTCCTGCTGAGTGGGATGAACACCGCTAGTGCTCTGGGGGTTGGAGCTTTGAGGAGGTTGAGATCTTTGAGAGCTGGGGAGCCTCTGAGTCTCCCTTCAGCTCCCCCGACCCGACCACAAGCCCTTCTCTTGATGTAAAACCTGTGCTCAGATCGAAAACAGTTCCGAGACTGCTCCGCTTTACATTCCCTCAGTGACTGGAAACAGATCTGCCTCTGAGAGGTGCACGACACTTGAAATGGAAGTCACTCCCTGTGGGTCACATCCACAGGTCTGCGAGATAGAGCAGGACAGTGTCTCTGCAGCTCAGCATTGGGAACAGAGTCTGTGCGGCCGGTGCGGGAGGGGTCCCTCTTTCAGCTGCTCACGCGGGAGCCCTGGGGAGACGGTGGGACAAAGGTGTCTGGACTTATGTGGAAGTATGTGAAGGTTAGACTGGAATGGCCAGGGGCTAGTGTGGGAACCTTCCCAAGCCATTGGGTGACGTGTCACCCCTCACCCCACGTCAGCCATGCAGACGGCATCTTCCTCTGTGTGATGGAGAGCCTCACTTCCAACCAGAGCGTCTGGCTTTCAGGCCCGCCTCTGCCACTTCACCAGCCGCTACCCTTGGATGAGCCATGTGACCTCTTTTATTAAGGAAATGGACTGAATACTTTCTAAAGAATCTTCCAGCTCTACAAGTTCACCAGTTCTTTCATCTCTGAAGTAATGGGAAATGAGCTGCACTGAACACTCTTCCATAGCGGGTCTAAGTTAAGATACCCACATCTGTTGATGAGCCGACTAAGTGGGAAAGGTTTGGGACCAAAACAGGTAACAGGAGTGAATGAACAGAAGAAATTCAGTGGCATGAACCTTCAACAGTCTCACTGAGTGCCCTCTACATGGAAGTCCCTGAACTGTGAGCGGAAAGAGGATAAAAGTGAGATTCTCTCTCTAAAAACCCTGCATTCTAATTGTTGCATTAACTAATGCTTGGTGGAGGAAAACTTCCCCAGAACTTGTGTAAACAGTAGGATAATGTGGGGGGATGGTGAGGCTAAAAAAGAGGGGTATTGGGAGGTGGATGAGAGCAAGAGGTGAATCTCAGGTAAAGAGCAACGAACGCAAGGGAGAGCGGGCAGCATTTGAGCCCAAGTCCAGTGCTATGGCCCTGTTTGACCGTCCACTTCAGGAGCCCCCGTTACCGCTGTGCCCAAAGTGCCATCACCAGAACACGCTGCCAGGACTCTGGAGAGGGTGGCCTGTGGTGTCACTGGGCTGATAAGGCACTGGAGAGCCAGGAATGGAGTTCCACTGGTGCCTCGTGCCAGCTCATTCCTTTCCGTGGACAAGCTGACACTCTCAACTCCTGACTGTCATTTATAACTTTAGTCCTTCATGGGGGAAGTGGGCAGTTAGCAAGAGGCTAGGTGTCTGGGTTGACGGGACAGAGATTCCTCCACGTAATTCCCAGAGGTGTCCAGAAGAGGAAGTGGTGCTCATCATGCTTCAGAGATATTTTGGGAGAATTCAGCAAAATATCATTTCTGCTGAGAACAAAGTAAGTTAGGATTTTGGGAAAGAAAAGGGCTGTTTTTTTCTTGCTACAGGGATGGTCCAAAGCAGAGAACTCAGGGACTATGCTTGCAATGGCCCGGTTTTACTTTCTGTTGAACCACAAAGTAGAATGTCTGTATAGCAAAGCTGGAAGGGGCTTCAATGTTGGTTTTAAGGGAAAACTGCCCATGGACACCAGTGTCCCTCGGTCTGGTCTTCCTGGCATCTGCATTTGTTTGCTAGAGCTATAAGGTATCCAAAACTGGGCTTGAACAGAAATGTATTATCTCCTGGCTCTGGAGGCTGGAAGTCTGAGGTCGAGGTGAACCGAGGTGGGTTCCTTCTGAGGCTGTGAGGGAGGGTCTGTTTGTGCTTCTCTCCGAGCTTTTGAGGGTTTGCTGGCATTTTTGGTGTTCCTTGGCTTGTGAATGCATCACCCCGATCTCTGCCTGTATGTCCACATGGCCTTCCACCTGTGTGCATGCCTGTTTCCAAACGTCCTCTTCTTGTAAGGACACCAGTCATATTGGATTGATGGCCCACTCTATTCTGGTATCATCTTAACCTAACTCATCACATCTGCAATGGCGCTATTTCCAGTAAGGTCACATTCTGTGGTCCTGAGGTTGGGACTTCAGCATATAAATTCAGAGGGGTCACAATTCCGTGGATAATAGCATCCTTTCTACACAGAAACCTGAGTCTGAGGGCCCATCATGTCACAGTTTAGAAAAGGGATGGAGTGCACTGGGTCCCTCACTGTGTGACACAGCCCTAGACCAGCTCTATAGGGACCAGCCGCCGAGGCTCACCTGTCCCAGCTAATGGGCTGCCAGAGTCACCCGGGCAAGATGTGGCCTGCCTGTGCCTCAGCTTCTTCTACTGTGAAATGGGGGTGATGCTACACCCTGCCCCCCAACTAAGGTGACAAAGGGATTGTCATTCTGATGACTAATGCTGTCTGCGGTCTCATCTCCTCGGGTATCCTAAGTGCCTGCTGGCAGGGACAGTGTCTGATGACTAAAACATGCCTGGCCTTCCCGGGGCCCCACTCTGCACACAGCAGAGGCTCCGCCAGGCCTCACTGGCAGCCTGCCTGCGCCTGCCTGCCTGTCCAGCTGCTCAGAGCAGCGGCTGAGCCCCTCCGGAGTTGCATTTCAGAAGTGCAGGCCTGCCCTCCCCACTTGTGAGCTTTGAGCATAGCAGCCTCTCAGCCAGGTGAGCTGGCCTGCAGGAGGAGGGGGTCACCAGTGAGCACCTGTGGCTTAGGTTTCTCCCTTACAGCTGCCTCTCCCCACTGGCTTTTTCCACAGTGCCCCCAGCCTGCAAGATTGACGGCTCACTCCTGGTTGAAGCAGTGTATAGGAAGTGGTCTTTTCAAACTTCCCCTCAGCTCTCCCTGACAAAAGCCCCACACATGCTGCTGTATTTACCCTGGCCACTGGGCCTCTCCTGCTGCCCTGAGAAAACAGATTACTGTCCAGTGCAAAGTACTTGCATGTTTCCTCTCTAGAGGTGGATCAGCTTTTGAAAGAAAGGTTTCCTGCCACCCATTACACCCTCTCGGTTTGTTTTATCTGTTTCCACCTGCAGGAGAGGGAATTGGTTGCTGACTAGGCCAGGCCAGCAAAGACCTGGAAGAAAAGCAAAGCTGGCGTGTGTGCGTTTGGACAGCACCCGCCTTATTCTCTTCCACAAGCATTGTGCGCAGGGGCCGAGGCCCAAACCCGGACAGGACTCTGCGTAACTTGATATGTTTTCTTTCTTTGCTGCAGTGTCTGTGCCAGATTTGACTATGCCCGGATCTGTGGTCTGTGTGTGCAGCGGTGTTTCGGGAGGTGGGGGGAGGGCGGGGGGAAGGGGAGTGTGTCCATGGTTTTTTTTCTTTCTGTGTTCCTTTTGTTTTTCTTGCCTGGTTTACTCACTGTTCACTGCGTATAACTTAAATGACTGTCTTCATATCCAGTCATTAACCCTTTGAAGAGAAGCACCACCTGTGTGTCTCCCATAAGCATCTCCGCATATGCCCCCAATGCAACGACACCCTGTCTGCAAAGCAGTGGCGGAGTTAACAGCAAGGTCTCTGGAAACGAGAACTTCTCCAGAAGAGTTTGCACAGTAATTGGCAGGGCCCCACTCAGATTCAGAAAACTGTCCTGTCACTTGCCAGCAAGTGATGAAGGCTCTCAGAGCCCAGTGTCACCATTGCACCCAAGGCCCACGGCAGGCACCCACTTTCCAAAAGGTGTATGTGCTGTACCTCCCGGATGTGAGAGAAGGATAAGAGAAGGATACGCTCGATGTTGCAGCCGGGTTCCGAGGGGAGGCTGTCCAGTGAAAGCTGTGGATGCCGGAGGTGAGCCGACCCACGGGTGGAAGAAGCGTCTCTCTCACTGCCAGCTTGGGTGACAGTGACCCCTCCTGGGTAAACAGAGGCTTGATTCACTCTGCTGGATGAAGTGAGCAGGCGGACAACACAGGCAGGCATCTGCTGATGGGCGGGAGCCAGAGGAAACCCTCGCATGGGACAGGATGGCCTCCCAAAAGGGGGTTGGCAGCCCTCTTCACGACTTGGGCCCATGGGCTCAGGGGCTGGGAATGAAGAGCCTGGGGTTTCCTGCAGCAAAGTTTATCTTTCAGCAATAACAGAAATGCTGGAAAATACAGAACCACAGGTCTCCTTGCTAGGGGAAAATGTCTTGGGTCATCTTGGGCTATATTTAGACTGGAAAATGTGCTGGCTCAGAGAAAGCTGGTCATATGCCCTTCTCCAAACTGCACCCTGAGCTGAGAAACCCCTAGCCCCTCCTTATCCTCACACAGCTGACAACCACCTCCTCCAGGGAACCCTCCCAGACAGTGGGAAGAGCCCACGGGTAGCACCCAGTTTCCCTTGTTGATAAACTTCACAAGTGTCTCCTCTTGTGATGACCATGGGGAGCCAGTGCCACCCGTATGCACGGTCCAGAACGAGCTCAGAAGTACATGTTCAACCTGAAGTGGGAATCCTGCTACCTTCACCCACTCTGCCCTGCTTCTCCAGGCATGAGTGCTGGCGACCGGGCACAGGCGCAGCGGGGACGGACACAGGGATCCCCGCCTGAAAGGCAGACTCTGGGCTAGCTCGCCTGCTGCACGCTGGGGAGTCATGTGACCACAGGCCACAGTGGGCTTCACAATGTTGATGTTTTGGCTGGTCCACGTTAGCACCCTGTGAACTTCCTTTTCATAGCCATCAGACTGTTTTTAAGAACCTGGAAGTTCATTGCATCACTGTGTTGCTTGTGGATATGCACATGATTTCTCAGAAAGAAAAATGGGTACCCGCCCCGTCGCCCATCCCTCCCAGGCCCTACTTCCCACTTTACTGAGGGCAGAGGTCAGAGGGAGCCCTGCTGAAGACAGACGCCTCTTCCCTCTGCCCTTGGGGACCAAGGAGCAATACAAGTGCATCATCCCCTCACTGCCAGGGTACCTGCTGTGGGCCAGGCCAAATGCACCATTTCCACCCCTCACACAGCTCTGACAGGTAGGAATTACTGAGCCTTTACCTAATGAGCGCACCAAGGGTCAGAAGCCTTGTCTGTAGACCCTCCCTTCGCCCTCCTCTCCTGAAAGGCATCATGGGCCCAATCCTCCGGCCTCCCATCCATTGCCTCTCACCACTCTAGACTGTGCTCGGAAGCCAGTGGGGTCTTTGGAAAATGCTCACTGTGCTATGTCTCTTTCCTGCTTGGAACCCGAGAGTGACTTCCTCTTGTTCCTAGAGCAGAATCCATCCTGCTCCCTGGGTGCCACACCTCCCCTGTGTCACTGCTGTGGCTCGCCCACCTGCACTGCCCTCGTCCAGCTGCCTGGCCTTTGCATTTGCTGCTCTGTGTCCACGGTTGGAGCCTGGACTCTGACTGCATCCTGGTGTCTTTCTCAGGGAAGGTCGCAGCACTACTCTGGCACGTGATTAACTCTGCAGCCCACTCCCACACATCCGTTCTCTCAGGGAGGGAACAGACACTCCAGGTGCCACACAGTGAGACTGGCCCCACCATCCCTGAGACCTCAGCCCCACCAGCACCCCATAGTCTGCTCCTTTGCCCCAGGTGTGAGTCATGCTCCCGAGACACAGGGCAGCTGCTTCCTTTGCACGTGGTCCCCAAGGCCACAACCCTGGGCTCTGTGCTTGGGGCAAGATGGCTCCTCTTTCATGGAGCTTCAGGATGTGTTGGAACAGGAAGCAGACCACTTTTGCCTGTTTTAGATCACCTTTCTTTAACTAATGCACTGATACACTCATATTTTTCTATTCAATTATTGAGTCATCTCAGGAGAAAATTCTTACAACTAGCAAAACTTGGGCTGGTAGCCCTGGCTGGTGTAGCTCAGTGGATTGAGCACGGGCTGCGAACCAAAATGTCGCAGGTTCGATTCCCAGTCAGGGTACATGCCTGGGTTGTAGGCCATGACCCCCAGCAACCGCACATTGATGTTTCTCTCTCTCTATCTCCCTCCCTTCCCTCTCTAAAAATAAATAAATAAAATCTAAAAAAAAAAACCAACAAAAAAAACTTGGGCTGGGTTTAACATTCAGTGCCGGCCCCTACACCCTTTCATCTATTGCTTCAAAATCATTTATTCCTAGTTATCAGGCCTACAGCAATGACCTTAGACCAATCACACAAAAGCAGCTGCATGTTTTTTGCTCAGAAAAACTGACCCTTTTAAAGGGCTTCCTAGGTGGCCTGGGCCAGTAGCCACTTCAAGGGGCCTTTGAGACAGCAGCTGCTGCTTTGCACAAGATGACATGTGAGGCCCCCAGAGAGCCTCCTCCAGTTTTACCAGCCTCCCCATCGGAGGTCTAACAGCTTGGAGTACGCCCTCCCTTGTCTGAGACCGAACATTTCAAATGAAAAAAAGGACAGAGAGAGAAGACAAATATGAAGTAACATTGAAGAGATCGCTGAGGCAGCCTGACAACCATATTTTGCCTTCCTGATTTCTCTAAAGCCTCAATGTCACACTTGCTTGTCATCAATCTAACACGTTAACATTTTTAAATTAAAATTTAGTATCATCAAACAAGTCATAGAGCGTGAGTAATATATTCTTTGTTCTAAAAATCCCCATGTAATAAAGTTGTCATTCACAATTATTTTCCACTAGGCTGCTCATTAAAATAATAATTTTCAATGAACAAACATAGGTACATTTTCACAGCATGGGGTCCGCAGGAATGAGAACCTTCCCAATCACAGCCCAGCCCCCGGGGGTGGGGCAACATTGTCAGATGGTGGGCTGTTTCTTAGGCCATGTGACTGCTATTCCAGTGGTGTGTTTTATCCACTGATGTCACTTTGTAGAGATAAATTCTTAGATAAGTGTTTATAGATGAGTGCATGTTCACAGTGCCCTGGAGGCGAGGCCAGGAGTCCTGAGAAGATGCAAGAAGAGGCTTTAGAAGGGAGCCAGGGACCAGGGTGCTGAGCTATGGTGCCCGTTGCCTGTGACAGAGGCCTCTACACTGGGAGACAAGTATCCTGAGAGTCAAACCCCAATCCCCACCTGGAGAGGGAGCCAAGCCAATGCAATCCCTTCCTCCCACTTCCAGCAGTACCCAGGACCCCACAGTGGGTTTTACTTTTTGTTTTATTTTGTTTGTGTTTAATACCTGAGCCAATGTGTAAAACTCCAGCAATTCTGGCTCTCTTTACAAAAACCAAAAGGTCTGGGCCCACATGTCTGCACCCCCACCCCCAGCATCAATAGCTAAAGTTGCTTACTAGCCACGCCCACCGCCATCCCCTTCCCTTTCCACCAGCTGCTGTGTGGGTCTGTGCAGTGGCCTTGCCCCACGGGATTCTCAGACAGGAGGGAAAATTTCGTTCCTTCGGAGCACCTCATTCTTTACTGTCGGTGTGACCTTGGGCAAGTCACCCTACAGCCTCAGCCTTCTCATCTCTTGAACGGGTGCCTGTGGCCTCGCAGGGTAGTTGCAAGTGCTACAAAAGAAAAGCTCATGAAAGCACACAGTGCCAACAGAAACAGGCCATAGCAGTCTCGGCCTCCAGCTGCCCGCAGGTTCTCAGGGGACACTGCTGTCCTTGGGCATCTCTGAAGACCACAGAGCAGACAACTGGGCCCCATGTGCAAGCAGCCTGCATACCGTCTTCCTCCTAAGCGGCTTGTCGGGGGAGTGAAGACAGAATTACTCAGAAACAAGTGATTCCCCAGCTGCGGCCCCCTTTCTGATAACAAAGGACTTGGCCCAGATTGGAGGCCAGGCAGGAGTTATGTGCTGCAGAAAGGCTGGTGGGACATCTTGAGTTTGTTTGTAACTAATCTCGTATAATGAAGATCTTTTTAACTCGCAGCAAATCTGAGTCCCTCAGCAACATCTGTGGTAAAACACGAGGAGCATGTGTGGACGCCGAGTGCAGAGGGTGGTTTTTTCCCCACCAAATCCATAGTTACCCTCCAAGTTGTAATCTTATCATATTTAACTGGTTCCACATAAACAGATCTATGTATATTTTCAGTAGTTTCAGCTGAAACCTGTTAAGAACAGATGTGCAAATGGTTGCCCAGCACTGATCCGTTTAAATTTATTTTTCCATGAACAGCCTTTTCTCTCTGCCCTTCTTTGGAGGGTAGGAAGGAAAAAGTGGAACTGTCATTCAAGTGGCTATTACTTGCTTCAGAGTTCTCCACAGCCAGTGTTTGTCATTGGTCTTCAAACAGCTATTTGGCTCACGAGGCTGTGAACATAGGGTATGCGTTGGATGGGCAGTGTTTGCGGAGACTGTGGGGCTGGGAGGACGGGCTGTAGCTCGATCTAGCTGCTGCCTTTACCCATCCTGGCCAAAGGCTCCTGCAAGCAAGTTATCCAGCTCTTGGACCCATTCATTTTCAGCTGGAAAAAAATATAGGAGGATATAAAAGAACTCCTACAACTCAACCACAATAAAAAACAAGCAATCTGACTTAAAAAATGGACAGAGTTCCCTGGCTGGGTGGCTCAGTTGGTTACAGTGTTGTCCCATGCACCAGCGGGTCGTGGGCTTGAGTCCCAGTCAGGTCATAGGCCTGGGCTACAGGTTTGGTCCCTGGTTGGGGAGCATGCAGCAAGCAACTGGTCATGTTTTTCTCTTTTTCTCTCTCTTCCTTTTTCTCCAAAGTCAATAAGCATACACTTGGGTGAGGATTTAAAAATATAAAAAATTAAAATGGGCAAACAACTTAAATAGACACTTCTCCAAATATGACATATATACAAACGGCCAACAGTGGTCGACATCACTAAGAATTAGGAAAATGCAAGTCAAAACTGTGATGAGAGATCTCCTCTCACAGATTGGGATGACAACTCTAAGAAGAAAAACAGAAAACAAGTGTTGCGAGGATGGGCACAAGCTGGAACCTTCATGCACTGTTGGTGGGAATGTAAAATGGTGCAGCTGCTGTGGAAAACAGTGTGGTAGTTCCTCAAAAAGTTAAAAATAGAACTACCATATGATCCAGATTCCTCTTCTGGGTATGTAGCCAATAGGATTAAAAGCAAGATCTCGAAGAGATATTTGCATACCCATGTGCGTGGCAGCATAATTCATAATAGCCGAAAGGTGGAAGCGACCCATGTGTTCATCCACAACTGAACAGATAAGCAAAATGTGGTGCATGCATATGATGGAATATTATTTAGCTTTAAAAAGAAGGCAATTCTGACACATGCTACAACATGGATGAGTCTTCAGGACAGAAACCAGGCACAGACAGATAACAACTGTATAATTCCACTTATATGAGGTTCTTAGAGTAGTTGGATTTGTAGAAACAGGAGGAAGAATGGTGAGTATCAGGGCTGGGGCAGGTGAGAATGGGGAATTAAAGTTGAATAGGGATGGAGTTCCCGGTTTGCAAGATGGAAAGAGTTCAGGGGTCTGTTACATAACAACGCTTACGCACTCAACTCTCCTGGACCGTGCACTTAAAATGATGAAGGTGGCAAAAATGAAAATGGGAGAAGGTCTGCCCATGACACAGGTCTCATAGACAGGTGCATGGGCTCAGGGAGAGAGGTGACAACTAGGAGGGGGTGAGATGAGCCTGGCTGCTTCCCAGGTTTGAATTTTTGTTCTCAAGAATGTCCCTCTCTCCACTGTCCCATTTCCCACCTGACAGAGTTCATTCCATCAGGCCGCCCAGGTCTCTGTCACAGCCTGTCGCCATCTTTGGGAGTGTGCCCTCGGGGCATCTCGGGCCTATCTCTCAATCTGTGCCTCTGGAGTTCAGAACTGTCCCACTGGCCTGCAGTTCCCCAGTGGCTGGGACTAGGTGCCACCTCAGTGGCCTCTGGGCCATCTTCCTGCAGCCTGCAGGCCGCCATCCCTCTGACAGCACCCTGGTATTGGGACCAGGGCTATTAAGGCACATGAGCCTCAGGGATCCAGTGCCAGCTGGGAGAACCCACGCCACCTGACCATGAGGCCTGGGGCCTCAGTGTGCCTCTTTGCCCCAGTGTCTGCAGGAAAAGAAGGGTGAAGGCAGAGCCGGGCAGATCTGAGAGTTTGGTCTTCCTGAAGTGTGTCCGGCCTGGTTGCCTCTGCAGGACCCAGTGTCTGGGAATCTCTCCATGCCTGTGTGGCTTAGCACCTAACAGGACATTCAGGCTGAAAGTAATCACGGGCACCCCTGTGCTTTCACAAGAGCTGGGCCCCTGGAGATGCACTCGGGGCTCTGGGGCTCTGAGCCCTGGGAGGCACCCAGGCCCGAGGCGGAGCCAGCAGATTGGTCTTTGCAAGAAGGGCACCCAACAGGAGAGGACCTCTGGCAGAGTGCACATGTCTTTTTTATTTAATTTTTATTGATTGAGTTTTAGAGAGAGAGGGGGAGGGAGGGAGACAAACACTGACTGCCATCCATGCAGGTGCCCTGACAGGGACGGAGCCTCAGCCCCGGCACAGGGGAAGAAAGGCTCCAGACCAACTGAGCCAGTGATCCAGGGCCACTGCATGCGTCTTAAAAAGGAGGAAGGAACACAATCAAGAGTCATTCACATTTCAAAGAAGTTAAAAAGCACATTTGGTTCCCAATCACTCCCCTCCTGGGTGGCCAGGGTCTGGGGGAGAGTCCACCATCCTAACCCATGGAGAAGAGGCCCAAGGCTTCTCCTGCCAGCTAAGAATTGCAGGGAGATGCCCTACTCTGGGGGGAGGAGGCTCTTTCTGGATCCCCAGTCTCATGCGAACCATGCTAGTGATTCACTCTTGTTTTGAAAACCATCTTCTTCTTCAGGGTTTCCAGGTGCCCTCCATGTTTCTTTCGCCTGATTATTATCTTGCCTGCTATTTTAGTTGTAATTTTTTTCAGAAGTAAACACTCAAGGACTTGACTTCTATTACGGAACCAAACAAGTAAACCCAAAACTTGCCTCCTTCATTCTTCAGCTTACCTGTGGCAACACCACTGAGCCCAGGTCAGAAACCTCCGGAAGAGAGGGCCATTGCTGGAATCTTGCCGTAGTCCAGGGCATCTGAGAGCCCTCTGCCAGTGACCAGGTGCCTCTGCCCAGGAGGTCCGAGTCCAGCGCTGCTCTCCCGAGTAAAGAGACAGGCTCAGGTGGGTCAGAACCTCCCACTCTGTCTCCAGCTTCTTCAGATGGTTTCTAGATTCCCTTGGTTTACTCAGGTTGCTACCCACAATTCACCAGTTTTTCAGACTCTGCATTCATATCCATCCACCACTCTGGTTTCCAGATATTATTTTTATCAATACAGCGGGGTTTCCTAAAATGATGGGCAGCTCCATGACCTTTCTGTTCAGCCATGAACTAAAGGAGGCTTAAAAGATGTGTGTGTGTGTGTGTGTTGCCTGTTGTGTGTGTGAGTGTGCCTGAGTGCCTGCCACCTAGCACACACACTCCTAATGAAAAACAGGATAAATTACAGAGAATGGCAACGTAATGATTACAAAAAGCTATATGAGGCATAACCCATTAGTGAGCTACATTTTGTTCAAAACCAAGATACTCGGGCAGAATAACACGCCTTTGTGCGGAATGCACTCAGCTGTAGCACTGACTAATAATACAGCCGAGGATCTGTTCACATTTTTCCCCTTTTGTGCCTATTTTCATAAGTTAATAACTCAAGCATGAAATTGTTTCAGGCTGAAAGTGGTGCTAAGAGCACAGCACACTGTGTGGGGAACAACTTTTTGTTGTTGTTACTTAATTTAGTTTGGCTGTTTTTAAGTTAGAGGAGTGGAAGTGTCAATGTGAGCTTTCTCTAGCGATGGAGTTTTGTTAAGCCCAAGAAAGTTTGGGATTTTATTACACAAAGCAAATTTCTAATGATTACAGATGGAGGCTTCTCTTTAGACAGGTATAGGTTTCTGTTTGGTACAGGTGGGGACTGTTGAGGGGAGGGTGGATGATATTGAATCAGAGCGGTATAAATGAGATCAGCCTGGACTCACCTGTCTTCAGCCAGAAAACTCCTATCCCACCAGCAAGTCAACAGCCTGGCTGGGCAAGCAGCTGCCCTGGACAGCTGGGGGTGGGGGTGGGGTGCAGCAACAGAAGAACAGAACCAGGATGAATACCAGTAATACCTCTGGTTCCTGTAGGACTTGGGGTCACTGAGCATTTTCCTGTGCACAGAACCAGAGAAAGTCCAACTGGAAGAGACCAGATTTCATGAGAGTCTTCAAATTTGTTTTCTTTCTTCTTCTTTTCTTTTATTGGGGCAGTAGACTTTGAAAGATACAGAAGAATACAGAAAATAATATAACAAAATCCTTAGTACCTATGTTCCAGAGTAACTGTTAATTATTAATTAACATTAATCATTGTTAATTAGCAATTGTTAATATTTTGTAATAATGACTCCAACTTTTTAAAAAGTAAAATAATTGAAACATCACTAATAAAGTGTACTTTCCTTCATTTCATAGATGGGCAGAGTGAGGAGCAGGATGGAAGAGGACTTGGCAGAGGTCTGCCTCCCCCAGCGCCCTTCCCGTCCTTCGCAAATGGAACCCTTACAAGGATACAGGGAGGTAAGATGGGCGTCACTGCCCCACGTTACAGACGGAGAGCTCGGGGCCCCAGTGGATGTGTACCAGGGCTTCCCTGTTTGGGGCGCTGTGATGGGCTCAGGGGACAGGACAGAGAACAAAGCCCTAAGCAGCCAGGATCCCAGCTGGAGGGAAGGGTGCGGAGGCAGCCCGCCCAGGTGTGATGCAGAGGCAAGCCGGCAAATACTTAAGGAGACGTTCTTAGAAATCTCTGTATTTCATTGGGTGTATTTTAATAAGTCAAACATGGATCACTGCCTAAGGAAAACAAAATATCCTGCCAATCAGCGAAACACTGTGATGATTTTCATTTTTATCAGTGGATTGCTCCATTTACAAATCTTCGGTAAATCCTCCCCCCAACCCCCACCCCCAGCGGCATCTGAACCTGTTGATAGTTTTTAAAAAGTGAAATTGGACAAAGGCTGAGAGCCGGCATTGTGTACTTCTCTGAGATTCTCAAGGCACAGCTTGGGGGCTGCATCCGTACAGGAACCCTGGGGTTGGGGTTGCGTAATGCCCTGCAGAGACGTCAGGAGCGATCTGGTCCACCCCTGGAACCTCAGCGGACAGACTCCCAAATACCTGGTTCTGCAGACTCGGGCCCGCCCCGCGGGGGCTTCCAGACTGACCGCTGTTTATGCACCAACTGTGGGTTGAAGATAACAATAATAGTAATAATCGCCACGTCTTTCCCGCGATTGATTGATTTTAGCTCTAGAGACTTCGCTGGTCATTTCAGAGAGACTGAAACCCCTCAGAATTACTTTAGGGGAAGTAAAAGGCAGCAGAGAAGAGCTGGCAGCCTGAGTTCGTCTAAGTTCCGGGCGCGGTCGCAGACGGTTACCACGAGGTGCGCACACCTGTGAGCCAGGCTCAGCCCGAACCGCACGCCCCACCTGCGTGCCTGGGCGCCCACCTGGGTGCTGGGGTTTCACAGTTAGGCGTATGCGAACTGCAAACTGCTCCCCTGGGCTGGACACGGAAGGTACTTGCGGGAAAAGCACCTCTTCTTGGAGGGAGTCCTCTCCCCCGGGGCCCAGCGGGGAGAACTTCCAAAGACCGAAAAACCGCAGGGTTCCCGGCGCAAGGGCCTGAGTTTTATCAGCTTAGCGCGGGTCCTTCCTGGCAGGGCCCGCCTCTGACTTGGACAGAAACAAGCAGAAATGTGCTGAGGAGCAGACACCCCCGAGGCTCTATTTAATCCTCAAAAAACTGTCCAGAACCCTGGCCCGTTGGCTCAGTTGCTTGGACCGTCCTCTCATACAAGCAAAACGTGAGGGTTGGATCCCAGTCAGGGCGCCTATGAGAGGGAACCCACTGATCTGATGTTTCTCTTTCTGCTCTTTCACATGGATGTGTTCTCTCTCTCCCTCTCTCTGCCCGTTCTCTCTCCCCAACCCCCTTCCTTTCTCCTTTCTCTCTAAAATCAATAAACATATCCTCAGGTGAGGATTAACAAAAAATATTTGCTAGTAGAACAAACTGTCCAGAAGTGTTGAGTGCCTTTTTTCTCTTTCATTTAGCTGGGCACAAATGATGTCTTCTTTCAAGGCAGTTCACAACCAGCAAATGAGCAAACCTAAAAGGGCTGGGTAGTCCTGAACACACCACACGAACTTGATGGTCTGATGCCTCACAGAAAACGCCAGAAAGATGGTTTCTAAGCAGCTAGACAGACTCTAGGGTACTTGAAATGAAAAGCTGACAACTGCTGGAAGGACCCATGTGATGCTGGAAAGCTGGCTGTACAATGACCCCATAGAGAGGAAACTGGGCTGGGAAGAAATTAAGACAGTGATTCCTTGAATGGGGTTTGAAAAGATTGAGTCAGGGCAGCCCTGCTGTTTCTAAAAACCCATTAGCAGTGTGTGGGAGGGTTCCAGTTGCTCCACATCCTCAGCTGGGCTTCTTTCGGTCAGTTTTTTTATTGCAGTCATGCTAATTGCTGCATAATGATGTCTCCTTGTGATTTAATTTGCATCCTTCTAATGACTACGCATCATTAGTCATTAATGAGCATCTTGTATACACTTGTTTGTCATTTCCATCTTCTTCGGTGATATGTCTATTTAAATATTTTGCCAATTTTAAGTTATTTTTAATTTTACTTTTCAATTATAATTGACATGCAATATTATATTAGTTTTCAGGTGTATAGCAGTGATTAGACTTTTATACACCTTACAGGGTGATCCCCCAGTGAATCTAGTAATCTGACACCACACATAGTCTTTACAATATTAATTTGTACTCCTTAATTCCTTCCTTTTGCCCATTATTTGAGTTGTTTGATTTCTTACTGTGTTTTGGGAGTTCTTCACATATCATGGATACGGGCCCATTATTAAATATATGATTTGCAATTGTTTTCTCCCACTTTATAACTTACCTTTTCATTTTCTAACAATGGCTTTTGTTTTATTTTGAGGGACTCCAATAAGTATATCAATTATTTTTTTCTTTCAACATAATTTTATTTTAAAATAATTTAATGTGAAATTGACCATATAAAAATGTACAGAGTATGTATGTATAGCGTTTTAATAAAATTTATAATATTTAACATTAAGCTTAAGAAATAAAACATTAATCATTTTACATATATTCTATTGATTATGCTATTACAATTGTCCCATTTTTTCTCCCCTTTATTCCCCTCTGCCCTGTACCCCCTCCCATTAGCATCCCCCCCCTTAGTTCATGTCCATGAGTCATATATACAAGGTCTTTGGCTTCTCCATTTCCTAAACTGTTCTTAACTTCCCCCTGTCTATTTTCTACCTACCATTTATGCTTCTTATTCCCTGTACCTTTTCCCCCATCTTCTCCCCTCCCCCTCCCAGCTGATAACCCTCCAAGTGATCTCCATTTCTGTGATTGTGTTCCTGTTCTAGGTGTTCACTTAGTTTGTTTTTGTTTTTGTAATTTTTAGGTTCAGTTGTTGATAGTTGTGAGTTTGCTGTCATTTTACTGTTCATGTTTTTGATCATCTTTTTTTCTTAGATAAGTCCCTTTAACATTTCATAGAATAAGGGCTTGGTGATGAAGAACTCCTTTAACTTGACCTTATCTGGGAAACACTTTATCTGCCCTTCCATTCTAGATGATAGCTTTGCTGGATAGAGTAATCTTGGATGGAGGTCCTTGCCTTTCATGACTTGGAATATTTCTTTCCAGCCCCTTCCTTTTTTTTATTTTAGTTGTTCACGTACAGTTTTCTGTCTTTCACTCCCATCCCAGCCCACCCACCCAGCCTTCCCCATCTCCCTCCTACCCCTTCTTGTAAGTAAGGTTTCTTTAGAGAAATCAGCTGATAGTCTCATGGGAACTCCTTTGTAGATTACTGTCTCCTTTTCTCTTGCTGCTTTTCAGATTCTCTCCTTATCTTTAATCTTGGGTAAGTTAATGATGATGTGCCTTAGTGTGTTCCTCCTTAGGTCCAACTTCTTTGGGACTCTCTGGGCTTCATGGACTTCCTGGATGTCTCTTTCCTTTGACAGATTGGGGAGGTTCTCCTTCATTATTTTTTCAAGTAAGTTTTCAATTTCTTGCTTTTCTTCTTCCCCTTGTGACACCTCTATGATTCAGATGTTGGAACATTTAATGTTGTCCTGGAGCTTCCTAAGCCTCTCCTCATTTTTTTTTGAATTCTTGTTTCTGCATTCTGTTCTGGTTGAATGTTTATTTCTTCCTTTTGCTCCAAACTGTTGATCTGAGTCCTGGTTTCCTTCCCATCACTGGTTCCCTGTACATTTTCCTTCATTTCACTTTTCATAGCCTTCAATTTTTCCTCTATTTTGTGACCACACTCAACCATTTTTGTGAGCATCCTGATTCTGTATCTGATAGTTTGTCTATTGCCTCATTGCTTAGTTCTATTTTTGGAGCTTTGATCTGTTATTTCATTTGGCCCATATTTTTTGGTCTAGGTTGCACCTGTTATGTAGTAAGAGGCAGAGCCTTAGGTATTTGCCAGAGTGGGGCAACCCAGGTCACTGCATTGTGGCACTACATGTGGGAGAAGAGTCTGAGAGGAAACAATGCCACTTTCTCAGTTCTTGGCAAGCTTTCAGTCACTTCCCCTGCTACCCATAAGCAAATTGGGCCCTTCTGATGCTAATACCCATGTGTGTGGGTTTGCGTATATCTAGGACTGTGTGGATCTCTCTGACAAACTCTCCTGTGAGGGTGGGAGTTTCTCCCGCTGCTGCAACCCCTGCAAGATTTTACAGCCATGGGTTCTGAGGCTTTAGTTCCCTGCACTGGAAACCTGGGTTATGTGGTCTGTCTTGCTCCCCAGTCGTTCCTCCTGGTTTATCCACCTTCAAGTGTGGGACCACCAGCTGCTGCCTCACTCAGCCAGTCCTCTAGCCACCACCTTGCCTTGCATTCTCTCCACCCCAGCTGCCTGTCTCCACCTCTCCTATCAGGCAGGCTGAATGAATGTTTCTTCTTTAACTCCTTTGTTGTTGGACTTCCATACAGGTCAGTTTTCTGGAAGTTCAGGTTATTTTTTGTTTTAAAGTCTATTGTTGTCCTTCTTTTAGTTGTTCAAGGAGGCAAAGTGTATCTGCCTATGCCTCCATGTTGGCCAGAAGTCCTCAATTATTTTATGGATTATACTTTTGGTGTTGTATCTAAGAAATCTCTGCCTAGCCCAAGGTCATAAAGATTTTCTTCTATTTTCTTCTAGAAGCTATAGATATATTAATCTATGGTGATCTATTTTGAGTTAATTTTTGTCTATGGTATAAGGTGTGGATTGAAGTTCACTTTTTGCCTGTGAATATCCCAGCATTCCCTCAACATTTATTGAAAAGACTATCATTTCTCCACTGCCTTGCTTGACAACTTTGTCAGAAATCAGCGGTCCACACATGAGTGGGTCTATTTTTGGACTCTTTATTCTGAAGTTCCATTAACATTTATGCTTATCTTTACTCCACTGTCCTGATGATCATAATTTTATAATAAGTGTTGACATCAAGCACTGTTAGTTCTCCAACTTTGGTTTTGCAGAATTGTTGTGATTATTCTAAGTCCTTTGCAACTGCATAGAGGTTTTAGGATCAGTTTGTCAATTTCTACCAAAAACTCTGCTGAGATGGACTTTATAGATCAATTTCCTAAGAATTTATACCTACACAGTACTGAGCCTTCTGGGTCATGAGCACATTATCTATCTATTCAGGTTCTCTTTAATTTCTCTCAGCAATGTTTTGTAATGTTTAGATCTTGTCCATCTCTGTCAGTTTCCCTGTATTTTGTACTTTTTCATACTATTGTAAATGGTATCTTTAAAATTTCAACTTCCAATTGTTCACTGCAAGTATACAGAAATATAGTTGATTTTTGTACATTAATCTTATATCCTGAATCTTTACTAAAGTCACTTTTTCCACCTTAGTAGCTTTTGTTTCTATAGACTCTCATGTTTTCTGTAAATAAGGACAGCTTTACTTCTCTACTTCCAAGCTGGGCCTCACCTCTTTCTGTTTCTTACTGTATTGCACTGGATAGAATCTTCAGTGTGCAACAGGACCTTGAGGGTTCCTGGTCCTAGGAGGAAACTAATCAGTCTTCTGCCATTAAGAATGATGTTAGCTGTAGGTTTTAGTAGATGCCCTTCCAGATTGAGGAACTTCCCATCAATTCTTAGTTTGCTGAGAATTCATGTCAGAAATATTTGTTACATATTACCAAATGATTTTTCTGCATCTGCTGAGACCACAGTTTTCTTATGCCATCATTTTACAAGTTTGAGTAAAGTGTGGAATGCTTGCTTACCTCTTTTTATATCCCTTTAACTTCTGTTTGTAATATAATTGTCTTAAATATTTTTTCTACCTACATTTAGAATCACTTTAGACAATGTTACAATTTTTGCCTCAACCATCATCATAATTTAGAAAACTCATGAGGGAAAGGAAAGTCTATGATATTTATCAGTATTTTTGCTTATTGGGTTCTTTCTTCCTTACTGATCTTCCCGTAGTTTTTTTTTTTTATTGTTTTCTTTCTGTTTGGAAAGCTTCCTTTAACCATTCTTATATAGTATGCCAACTGGTGACAAATATTCTAGGTTTTTCATTCTCTGAGAATACCTCGATTTTTCTTTCAGCATTTAAAAATATTGTGGCCTCCATGGTTTCTAATGAAAACCTGGTATTGTTCAAACTCCACCCCCTGTCCCATGGGTGAAGTGTATTTTTTTTCTCTTTGTCTTTCAGAAGTTTGAGTGTGCTCTGTCTCGATATGCATTTTGGGGGGTTTATTCTGTTTGAGGTTTGTTCAGCTTCTTAAATCTGTGAGCTTGTTTTTTACCAGATTTGGGGAGTTTTAAGTCATTATTTAATTCAGCACTTTTCTAATTCTTCCCCCTTTTCCAGAACTCCAATGTCACTAAAGTTAGATCTTCTAGTACAGCTCCTAGGTCCCTGACATCTGTGTTTGTTTCTCTCAGCCCATGTTCTTCCCTCTGTGCCGTGCAGATGGGTGTTTGCCACTGCCCTGTCGTCCAGCTCACCGTGTGTCCTCTCTGTTCTGCTGGGGAGTAACTCCGTGCAGGTGGGTGGTTATGTTGTTCCCTGGGTGACTGGTTTTTTCAGTTCTAAAATTTCTATGTGGCTCTTCTTTCTATTTTATCTTTCTTGTCTGGGACTTTTTTTTTTCACTTAAGAGTATTTACCATTGCTCTTTGAAGCTTTTTTACAGTGTTTGCTTTAAAACGTTTGTCAGATCATTCTAACGTCTCTGTCATCTTGGGGTTGGTGTTTATTAATTGGTTGTTTTCATACAGTTTAAGGTGATCCTGGTTCTTGGCATGGTGAGTGATTTTCTATAGAAACCTGGACATTTTGGGTATTATGTGATGAGGCTGTGGATCTTATATTAATCTCCTCTGACACCACTCCAGCAGGGGAGGTGGGACTGGTAGGGAGCTGCCTCCTTACTGCCACATGGGGGTGGAAGTCCAGGTCCCACAGTTAGCCTTTGATGACACAGAGGTACAGGGTAGGAAGGCGCCTCCACCATACTGCTCCATGTGGGTAGAAGTTCCTGCTTTCACAGGGCCTTCACTGATAGTTCCCTCAAATGGAGGAGTCAGAGTGCCTCAATGACTATTGCTCACATGACCTCATTAACCCTGAGAGGTGGAGTGAGTCCTAGCTCCCCCAGGCCTCCTCTGATACCACCTGGGGGCGGGGGGGGGAAGGAGAGGAGAGTCCTGTTACTTCTGGGGGCATGGGAGGAAGCCCAGACCCCCAGATGGTCTCCACTTGTTACAGAACACACAAGGGGGGCCTGGGACGATATACTATTATTAAAAGAAGGCCCCGGTCCGTTATGTCCGCCGCCCTAGGAAAGACATCTCTCAATGCCAGAGATTCGTGAAAAGGAAAGAAAATGTTTATTTAATGCTATACTAACTTCAAGTAGTGACCTAATGTCTTTATCAAAAAAAAATCCTAAAGTCCCTAAAAACACCCACAAACACACAGTCCTTCCTTCCTTCCCCCTTTGCCCAGTCCAGAGTACCGTATCTCAGGAAAGGAAATAGAAGTCCATGGCTCAGGCAGTCCTCTGGTTCTTCTCAGTTAGAACTCCATCTCGACTGGGAGACCTCCCTGGATTCCCGGCACCCTCGGCTGAGTCACCAGGACCTCTGCTAAAACCAGGTGGTGGTTCCCCCTTCTAAAGCTGTGGGGGTCCCTACTCTGCCAGGCACGTGGTCCCCTCTCTCTCAGGGCTGCAGGAAGGGAGAGTCCCCACTCTGCCAAAACTGCATGGTTCTCTCCTCCAGGGCTGCCATGTGGTTCTCCCTCTCTCAGGGCTGCAGGAGTCTCCACTCCGTCAAGGCCACGTGGTTTCTCTCTCAATGGCTGCCGTGTCCGTGTTTAAATCCCCCACGCCAATCTTCTTCTGCAGCCCCATTTCCGACTCCTCCTACACTTGGGCATACTTGCCCTCAATCTGCTGTCTTCTCCAGCTTTTCTGGTCGCCATCGTGGGTCTGGGCAGGTGTCACCCCATGTCATGGAGCCAATCTTCTCCCAGCTCCCACGCAGGCGCTGTAACTCAGGGGACCTGCCTCCCAGGTCCCATCTTGGGGGGAAGGTCCCTTTCCATCCCCCTGGCCTTGAGCATGGCCATAGCTATTTAGCATATCTAAGTGACCAGCCAAAGGCTATAGGTATGCTAAATGACCATGCCATGGATCAGCTGCAAAGCTGCCCTGCATGTTCTTGCTCTGTGTGCCCCTTCCCCCAACTCATACCTGTGGGGGAAGGGGTGAAGACACCTTAAAATCTCCTGGACACCTTGAGTTCTGGACCCCATTTCAAATGCCTATTTGGGGTCCCCCCTCTTGGCTGCACCCTGTAACACACTGACACTGTGGAGGAGCTTCTTAACACTTGGGCACAAATGCAAGTCTTAGCTCCCTGCTCGGCTTTCTCAGGATGCCACCCTGGGTGGGAGAAGTCAGAAGATGGGGAAGGAGAGAAATTCGTGGTAGGACACCCAGCACATGTCCTCCTCACTGCATTTGTCACCACTCACCCTCACAAAGCTGCTCATGTGCACACACTGGCTGTTTCTGCTTCATCCCATTCACCTTTCACACCGCCCCGAGGGTGGGCATGGTGCTCCTGTTTTTACAGAATTCTCCCAGGGTCAGAGTGAGGCTGAAGCAGGATTCCAAGTGGGTCTGGCTGAAAATGCCCTTGCTTTTAGCCATCACAGTTTATTGTTTACTTGATTCTGCATAGAGGGAAAGAGTACCCTTTGGGGATGTGAGTTTGCAAAGGTCAGAAGGAAGGGAGAGGTGGGGTGCTAGGGGACCTACAGGGCTCTGAGAAGAAGCCTTGGGGGTCTCTGTGTGGGAGAGGGAGAATATCAGGGCTTGATGGGAAAGAGCTGGCAGGAGGATATTTGCAGGGACCTGGGTTTCCTCACGCGTAGGATGAGCAAGATGTCCGCGGTGCCTTTCAAACTGGAGAGGTCACTCCAAGTCTGTGCTACGGTAGCAGCAGTAGCACCAGCCTGGAGGGAGCAGCAGCTTCTGCTGGCTCTCAGACACTTTACCTCTTCTCTTTGGGAATGTGTTTATCCATTCACACTTAAGTGGAGGGTTGAGAAAGGAGGCAGGACGGGCTTTACAAACACTGCCTGTTAGCTCCAGTGTGCTTGCCATGGACACCAGGCCAAGGCCAGAGACTCACAGGCTATGGTGCTCTGCACACTCATTGCACCAACAAGATGGATTTTGCAAACTTATTATAAACAGATTACATTTCTTATCCTAATGTGGCTGTTGGCTACCAGCCCATGAATTTTAGCCTTCAGGAGAAAAACAATTGCACTACTCGGGGCTCCTTCCAGTTTTCCCTCACCCCAGCACACACATACACTCACTTTCACATGCATATGCCAGCTTTGGGCTCACTGACCCCCTTTCTGATGCTCTTTCTACTCACTTATGTATGCTGGGAGTGCAGAACCTGCTACTGTGACTGTGGCATTATTTTATCTTTTCAGAAAAAGTCCTCTGCATGCCACCATACAGTTCACATTTAACAAACTCACTCTGGATGCTGCTTCCAAACTCTCTTCCCCTCAGAAAAATACCTCAATAGTCCCCCTCATTGCCTCTTCCAAATCCCACCAGGCTCCCTTCCCCCTCCTGTCTGTTTACAGTCCCTCCTCCCTCCCTCTCTCACTCTTTCTTTAAGAAAGTCCTCCCCACTTTGTCCTTAACCAAAAATGCCGACAGCTGTGCTTCCTGCCCAGTATGGGCCTACAGAATTCTTCCTCTGAGCCAGGGATGTGGGCAGAGAAGGAATGCCCAAGCCAGGCCTCTCAGGGCCCAACATCAAAGGCACAGGAAACAGTTCTGTTTCCCTATCCACTGGCAGGTCAGCCCCATTTCCCATCTCCATGGGCAGTGTCTCTTCCCAAGGAGTCAGCCCTGTTTGCCACTCCAGGCACCAGCTGCTTTGATCTCACATGGCAGGGGGCCATTTTCTCTAGGTCTTTCCTTGGTAAAAACTCCAATAAGTGGTGAGTTTTGGAAAGAATTCTAGTCAGACCACAGAGCAGATGTGTACAGCTGGGGGGGGTGCCTACATGTGCCTGCACAGTCACACATAACCACAGCACATGTGCATGCATGTGTATGTGGTGCACACATGTGTCTGTACCATTGTGCACATACAACCACTGCACGTGTCCATAACCACACACAACATACATGCTCACATTCCTAATCACAGAGCCTTGCATACTTGCATGTGCAGAATCACCACGGTATGTGTGCCTGCATTCACACAGCACACATACTCACGTGCACAACCACAACATGAACACACACACACACACACACAGGTAAGCTCATCCACAGAGGAGTCCCTCCAGGCTTCTCACTCAGCACTTTGTTGGCCCATCTGAAAACAAATGGGCCAACAAAGTGCTGAGTGCTCAGTCTCTGCCCAGCTATTTGTAAGAGTAGCCAGTTTGTGGTCAAGTTCATGCAGGCCAGGGCCACCCCTCTGCTGGAAGCTATCTGACAGCCAGCCTCTGGTTGGACCTAAGGGGAGTCTAGCAGAGACCAAACCCTTCCAGAGGGACCAGGACAGTCTCCAGTGCCTGGACCCAGAGAACTTGCTCTTAACATCCATTGGCAGTCAGATGGCTCTTCAGTGCCAAGATGACTATATTTTGTTACATTAAGAGTAGCAAACTGTGCCATGGTTTATTTAACCAGTTTCAGAACGTTAGATATTTGTGTTGCACCCTGTCTTTGGCAAATACAAGTGATACTGCCTAAACATTTTTATACATCCCACTGCTCACACTTGTGTGAGACTCTAGACAAATTTTCAGAGGCAGAGTTCCCGGTTAAGGGATAAATGTATGTGTGGTTTTGATAGATGTTGTCAAATTGCCCTCCATCAGAATTGTACTATTCTACAAACACCTAGGGTGAATAAAAGTACCTGGTTCCAGATGTCTTGTTGAGCATGTCATGTGCTCACTCTCTGAAAGATGAGAAATGGCCCTCGGCATAAATGTGAATTGCCTTTTTCTTCTCATGAAGGGCGCTGAGTGTTTCCTCCAATGCTCAAGGGCTTCCTAATTCCATTCTGAATGTCTCTCCAGTTCACATCCTTTCCCATTTTCCATTTGATTGCTGGTCTTTCATTGATTTCTCAGTCTTTATATATTAGGGATATTTGCACCTTGTGATATTGATTAAAATAGTTTTTCTCAGTTTGGTATTTGCATTTTGACTTTGGTTATGGTAGTTTTGACTGTGCAGAGAAAACTTGGTTGTTATATAGTCATTTTTAACAATTGTTTTCCCCTTTTGGTTTGTATTTTGTGTTTATGCTAATAAAAGCATTCCTCCTTCTGAAGTGAGAAAGTAGTGATTATTTTCTTTTAGAACTTTTATGGTTTTGTTTTTACATTTAAATATTTGATCTATGTAGATTTTGTTCAGATATATAATTGAAGTACAGATTCACCTTTCTTTTTCCAGATGGCTGCCCTATTGTCCCAATACTATTTCCTGAATGGCCTTCTCTCCCTATTGATGAGGAATGCCACCTTGACCCTCTCCCCAGCGGCCTTGCTGGCACATGGCCTTCCCTGGGATTTTCACTCTGAGGAGCAAACGTGCTTTTTAATTTTTTTTTCAATTTAAAGATTTTATCATTTATTTTTAGAGAGTAGGGAAAGGAAGGAGAAAGAGAAGGAGAGAAACATCAGTGTGTGGTTGCCTCTTACGCACCCCACATTGGGGACCTCGCCTGCAACCCAGGCATGTGCCTTGACTGAGAATTGAACTGGTGACCCTTTGGTTTGTAGGCCCACACTCAATCCACTGAGCTACAGAAGCCAGGGCTCTTTTTTAAAAAAATTTTTTGAAATCCTCACCCAAGGATATGCTTATTGAGTTGAGAGAGAGAGAGAGAGAAACACTGATGTGAAAGAGAAACATTGATTAGTTGCCTGCTATAAACACCTTGCCTGGGGATCAAACCCACAACCTTTGGTGTATGGAAGGATGCTCCAACCAAGTGAGCCACCTGGCCAGAGCCAGATGTGCTTTTAAATGAGCCACACATATGCATTGCATGGAAGCTCAGACCAGGAAACATCCCCCAAACTTTTTATCTGTGGTTTAAATACAGAGAAAATGCTCCTTGCTTTAGAAATATAACTTTCCTGTTTGCTTAACTTCCCAATCCATCCCATTCCATCCTATTTCAACCTCCCACCATCACCCCCCTTCCCTTGCAGGTAGAAGCCCAGTGGTTTGGAGGTGAGCAGTAAAAAGTCCAGACATTTGAGCTGTGAGGGAAGGAAGCTAACTCGGAGTAGCTAAGACACATTCACTGGTCAACACCTGGACTGGCCAAATCAATGACACTAAAGGGCTGGGTCTCAGTCACCCCATCCCTCTGCCCTGTCTCCTTGTCTCCTTCAGTGCTCCTGAGGGGCCTCCCCTAGAGATGGTTGTGAGGTGTCTGCAAGCAGCTCAGCTCGCCCCCTCAGTAGCACGTGTGACAAATGTCCACACTTGCCCGCCTGTAATATTTTCCTCACAGGCACCTTGACTAGGTGCTATCCTCATCGATGAAGATTCGGCTCCTACTTAGAGACCCACCCTCCACTCAGATCTGATCTGTCACCAGGTTACCTGCTTCTTGGGAACCCAACTTTTACAGGGCTAGTCCACTGAGAAGTTATTCCAGTTTGACTGAGCTATAATGAAGCAACTTCTGAGTGTGTTTCTCTCTGCTACAGGATATCACAGAGCAGTAGGGTAGAAGGGCTCAGAAATAAACCCAATGTTCATTTTTCTGTGTAGGATAACCCTGAGGACGATGTTAACCCCCTTTTAAATCCTGAATCTGTTGATGGTTACACGGGCTTTTCCAATTGTTCCAGGATTCATCGATTTGCTGGTATTTATCTTAAAAAGAAAAAAAAAAGTGATCAAATCCAGACCCCCATACAGAGCCCCAGAGGGCTCCATGGGAACCCCAGAAAAGGGGGTATGTGCCTGTCCCTGGGCCCAGAGGCCCACCAGAAGCTGCAAATGTCTCCCCAAGTGCTCAAGTGCGGCCCCAAGTTCATTAGGACTTAAGAGTCCTACTCTTCTTCCCGACTTCCAGCCAATATGGAGGCGTAGGTAGACACACTGTGCCTCCTCACACAACCAAAATAAGGACAACAAATTTAAAAACAAAAAACAACAAAAACTTAAAAATAATCGAACTGTATGGAAGTCTGACAACCAAGGAGTTAAAGTAAACACATTCATCCAGACTGGTAAGAGGGGCGGAGTAGGGCAGTGGGGACTGAGAGGGCTCTCGGCAGGGTGGCTGGCGGAACCCAGGCATGCAAGGCAGCAGTGGGTGGACCCAGCGATGTGGCAGATTGTGGGGGGGGCGAGGCGCATCCGGTGCCACATTCATGTGCAGATAAACCAGGTGAAACTGGGGAGCAAGACAGACTGTGCAACCCCAGGTCCCAGCATGGGAAAATAAAGCCTCAAAACACCAATTGAAACCACCTGTGAGGGTTGAGGTGCCTGGAGAGACTCCCAGCCTCACAGGAGAGTTAGTTGGAGAGACCCACAGGGTTCTGGAACATACACAAGCCCACCCACCTTGGAATCAGCACCAGAAGGGCCCAGTTTGCTTGGGGGAATGTGGGAGAAGTGACTGAAATCTGGCAGAGAGCCGAGCAAGCGCCATTGTTCTTTCTCAGACCCCTGCCCCATATAGAGCATCACAACCCAGCCACCTGGGTTGCCCCGCCCTGGTGAACATCTAAGGCTCTGCTCCTCACTACATAAGAGGTGTGTCAGGACAAAGAAAAAATGGCCCAAATGATAGAACAGACCAAAGTTCCAGAACAAATATAACTAAGTGACTAAGAGATAGCCAGCCTATCAGATGCACAGTTCAAAACACTGGTAATCAGGATGCTCACAGAAATGGTTGAATTTGGTGGCAAATTAAATGAAAAAATAAAGGCTATGCTAAGTGAAATAAAGGAAAATGTACAGGGAACCAATAATGATGGGAAGGAAACTGGGACTCAAATCAATGGAGTGGACCAGAAGGAAGAAAGAAACATCCAATCAGAAAAGAATGAAGAAACAAGAATTAAAAAAAATGAGGAGAGGCTTAGGAACCTCCAGGACATCTTTAAATATTCCAACATCCAAATTATAGTGGTACCAGAAGGAGAAGAGGAAGAGCAACAAGTGGAAAAGTTATTTGAACAAATAATAAAGGAGAACTTCCTCCATCTGGCAAAGGAAATAAACTTCCAGGAAGTCCAGGAAGCTCAGAGAGTCCCAAAGAAGTTGGACCCAAGGAGGAACACACCAAGGCACATCATAAGTACATTAGCCAAGATTAAAGATAAGGAGAGAATCTTAAAAGCAGCAAGAAAAAATGAGACAGTTACCTACAAAGGAGTTCCCATCAGACTGTTAGCTGATTTCTCAAAAGGGACCTTACAGGCAAGAAGGGGCTAGAAAGAAATATTCCAAGTCATGAAAGACAAGGACCTATATCCCAGATTACTCTATCCAACAAAGCTTTCATTTAGAATAGAAGGGCAGATAAAGTGCTTCTCAGATAATGTCAAGTTAAAGGAGTTCATCATCCCCAAGCCCTTATTATATGAATTGTTAAAGGGACTTATCTAGGAAAAAGAAGAAAATAAACATGTACAGTAAAGTGATAGCAAACTCACAATAATTAACAACACACCTAAAACAAACAAACAAAAAAAACTAAGCAAACAAGTAGAACAGGAACAGAACCACAGAAGTGGAAATCCTATGGAGGGTTAGCAACAGGGGAGTGGGAGGAGGAGAGAGGGGGAAAAGGTACAGAGAATAAGTAGCATAGATGGTAGGTAGAAGGTAGACAGGGGGAGGGTAAGAATAGTATGGGAAATGTAGAAGCCAAGAACTTATAAGTATGACACATGGACATGAACTAAAGGGGGGGGAGTGTGGGTGGGAGAGGGTATGCAGGGTGGAGAGGAGTGAAGGGGGGAAATGAGACAACTGTAATAGCATAATCAATAAAATATATTTTAAAAAAAGAAATTAGAAAAAGAGTCCTATTCTTCTTCCATGAGAGGCAGGTGATGTGCTGTTCTAGATGGCAATATCAGGACATGCCCTGATGTGACATCTGTTGAATATGTGCAGACAGATGTCACAGCCCCCACAAAACCTATGTCTTCCAGGACACAGGTCATCATCTTCTTCAACTATTTCACGTAAGCTGAGTGTCCCAGCAATCAAATGTGCCAGTTCACACTCTCAGGACACAGTGTGGGACATTTTGCTCTATTGACTTGGGTAAGCCTCCGTATCATTTTTTACTTTTTTAGTCCTAATGGCTTTCATTTTTCTTTTTAAAAAAATCACCTGTCACCTGTAAGTTTATCACCTAGTGGTAACCACTAGAAAGAAAAACAAAATTTTAGCATTTTTTTGAATATGTGTTTATTTCCCTGTACAATATTGGCACCATAACATCTATAGCAGTTTTCATTAGGAAAATAGTCTTCTACACACTTTTAATGTCTGGGTAAGATTTCCTCTTACAAATGTATCATGATTTATTATTGGGCATGTCTTTCTGAAGACCTGATATCACCAGTGCCCACCCTTTACAGCCACGTTGGGTTTTCTCTAGGTATATTCTCTCTTTGTCCCTTATGGGGCTTCGTCACCCTTATATAAGCAGAGGTGGGGTTCCCCCATCACTTATCTCACTTGGGATCTGTGTGGACTTGAGCCCCAGTCCTTCAAGTTAACACCAGGAGACTGTGCCCAATCTTTCTGTGCCTCAGTTTCTTCTTGTGAAACTGGGCATGATAATAGCATTTACTTCCTGGAGTTGTTATCTAAGAAATGGTGCATAGTTGTGATGAATATTAGTATTATTATCTACCTATTATTGGAATCTTTTCTGGTGACAAGTGATAGAAACCCAACTCAAACTGGCTTAAACACAAAAAGAGAATCTCTTGGTTCAGAAATTTTCCCCAAAGGCTGGCCACCAAGCAAGATCCAAAGGTCAATCTTTTAGGCACAGACGTGTTCAGAGCTCTGTTAACGTCAGCAGGACTCGGGTCTCCATGTGGCTCCACTGCCACTTCACATGGAGGCAAAATGGTGGCAGCAGCACTGAGCCCGTCCCCTCTGCCCCAGCCTGGCAGAACCATGGTGAGGAGGCAGACCGCAGAGCATGGACTTGGCTCCTACCTCTGGGAGCTGGCGTCAGGACGAGAAAAGGGGGAGCCCTGCTGTGAATTTGGAAGATTTTCTTTCCTCAGCGGAAGAGCTCATGAGTCTTCCTGACAGCGAGTGGCATCACTGACACTCCTAGGCATGTCATCCACTTTGCAATGAAGGGCAGCTAGACCTTTGCATGCAGCTCTCTCCAGCAAGACACCCTTCACCAGTGTGGAGATGGATGACCCTGAGCCCCATCCTCAGGTCTGGACAGCCCCAGCCTTGACTCTTATCTGACATCCACCAGCACCTTCCTGTGCTCCACTCAGCGTGGTCCCGATAGCTGGTAGTTAGGTGTCTGTCTTTACCCTTTGACCCTACCAAGCCTCAGAGATGAGCTTTTCACACCTTGGTGTTACCCTTCCACCCTGTCCCACAGGCCTGCCAGATTGAATTTGATGTTTGCTTCTATTTCTGTGAGATAGACACTCACCC
This sequence comes from Phyllostomus discolor, assembly GCF_004126475.2. Classification (NCBI taxonomy): domain Eukaryota; kingdom Metazoa; phylum Chordata; class Mammalia; order Chiroptera; family Phyllostomidae; genus Phyllostomus; species Phyllostomus discolor. Next base: position 65,034,448 of record NC_040908.2, on the reverse strand, counting down.
TGTCCTACTACAGGTCTGATCACTCACTCGCTGTGGTTGTAGGGTGACCCTCCTGCCACATATGGTGACAGGAACTATATGGGTAGTGATCTAGGATCCACGGCCCCTTTCTTTTTGCAACTTGACGTCCCCTTGTGGCATGGCCTCGACCACTGTGCAGTCTCCATGGAACAGGAATCCAGGGGCTGTGCGCCTGAGTGGCAGTAGAAAGATGGCCACACTGTTGTCCACAACACCTCCTCCCTGGCCCAGAGCAGTCCCAGGCTGAGCTGAGTCCAGCAGCCTCAGAAGCAGCGAGGCAGCCCTTCCCTTCCCCAGAGAAGCACCTGACAGTCCAAGAGTTCCTGTTTGGGGGTGAGCCTGATTCTCCAGTTCCGAATCAAGCTCTCCTGTTGACTCCACGATCATCTCTGTAGCTGCCAGTACAGGCCCCCCCTTTCTGCTTGAGTCAGCAAAAGCCACTTCTTTTGCTGTCCAGAGCCCTAGCCAATATTCCTGTGCTGCGCCGCATCTTTCCTGGTTTTACAGATTTCCTTGGGCTTTTTCCTTTCTCCCTCTGAAGTTTCCATTTAAACCCTCTCGGGTCACACTGGCAAGCCTCCTGCAGCATGTTCTTCTTGGATTTGGTTAGTACATCCTGCTTTTTGCCAGGACCCCGCTGTTATGGGCGGATCTGGACTGTGGCCCAGGAGACACTACTCTCCACTCTGACACCATCCCCATGCCCAGATGTTCCCACTGCATGCTTCCTCTCCCCTTCTTTCTCTTCCAAAGTCACAAGCTCAAGTGAAAGAAGGATTGAAAGCACCACCTGTGACACAGGTTCCTTCCATTTCCTCCCCAGAATGTCAAAGTGAATAGAAATATATTGGATTTAGACTCATAGACTATCACACCCGGAAGAAAACTTAGAAACCATCCCAGGTCTTTGCTCAGTGCCATCTCTAATCCATTGGTTATGGCTGCCTGGGTTTCTCACCTGGGAGCTAGGAGAGGTGCTGTAGGGATTCGAAATGTCTGCGTGGATGCAGTAAGTGGGGAGGCAGCAGAGGAGCTGATGGCTGCCCGCCACAAACCACTCCATGTTTTACAAATGAGAAAACTGAGTCACACAAATTAAGTTGTGCAATGCTATTCAGAAAGACAGGGCAGATTTGGGGATAGAATCTAAGATGTCTAGAATCTAAGTTGTCACTCCTTTCCTATCAATGACAATGACCTCTCATTGGTGCTGGAATTCATAAAAGTCCACCTGCTGATGGCACACTTCCATTCCCGGTTGCAGATTCTGTGCCTACCCACCTGTATACATGACAGCAAGGCCAGAAAAGGAGTCCACCATGGGTGCCTGGGGACCAGGGTAACACTCCTGGGGGGACCTGCAGAATCAGTGCCTATGCTTCAGAGCAAGAGGTGGTGTGGAGCCCAAGAAAGGCATCCTGGGCAGTACTGGCCTGGAGCTCAGGCTTCAGATGGCACCCTGGGAGCTCGCCCAGGGTTTAGAATTCTTATTAGACTGCACTTGAAAAACTTCAGAAACCGCTTTCCCAAATGAAAACATTCCATCTCATTCTAAGTGGGGAGAAGACAAAACACCTAGGGACCCCCCCCCCCCCTCCGGACATGCTAAACTCATCACACTCAAGATGGCAAGTCAGGTGCAAATCCAGACCTGGCATGACTCCTTAGAACCTGCTGTGGGAAGTTGCGGACCCCATACTTTCATCCTGCCTGCAAAAGCCAGTTCCTTATTTCAGGATCCATCCTGTTTGACTCGTCAGGGCTGGAGCCTTCACAAAAGTTAGAGTGCACGTGTAGAATTAGCAAGGGAGCCACTCACTTCACAAATGGTGAGAACCCGGCAGAAGCAGCTCCAGGGACTGGGTGGCTGCCAGCAAACACTCACTCAGCAAGTCCCAGGTCAGGCAGGCCAGAGCAGCGTCCCAAAAGGAACAGACAACTACTGCGTTGGGGGAGGGGGTGCATATGGATCGGGACCCATTTTCAAGAGAGTAGTCAGTGGCCTTAGTAGTGGGACAGCGTCCTGTTTTATTAAAAGCCAGTTGCTGGCAAAGAAAGCTGTCTGCCTGCTGTGTGGGCAGGGGCCCAACAGTGCCGCGGGCAATTCCAAGCCAGCACTTCGAGCTGACATCAAACCAGGAAAGAACACGACTGCTTTTTAGCTGATGAAGCAGTACTTTTTCTTTCTTTCTTTTCTTTTTCATTTTTTTTTTAACAGCTCTCTTGCCTGGTTCCACTGTGGACATTTTGCGTGCGCGGCACGCATGTGCAATGCTCTACCCCTTGCTCTGCGGTTACCAGCCCTCCCCTCCCGACCCCTGCACCCCGCCCCCACTCCTGGCCCACTGGCCTTCCCAACTCTCGGGCCCCAGCCCAGCCCCCCTCCCCCACCTCCCACCCCATCCCAGCCGGGGGAGCAGAGGGAGCCCAGACTGTGGCCTGAGGTTATTTAATGGGTGGGGGTGGGGAGGGAAGAGAAATTGCTTTGTTTATCTTCTGAGTCTGGAAACTACAAAATTCATCTGTTTCCAAGGAAGCCTCCATTTGTAGGTTTCCAAAAATAAAAAATAAAAGGAGGCTCACTTCAAAGAAACGAGGGAAAAGCTGCTGTCTTTGTGAGCACATTGGCTTGTTATTGTTTTGTTTAAATTTTTTAACATTAGGTTTGTTGAAGGTAGGAAAAGGCTGTTACTTTTTTCCGTATGTGTGTTACATTCTCTATTTCGTCCTCTGTTGCCTTATCAGTGAAGAGGAAAAATATTTTAACAGAATATGTTCCTTGCTCTGTTCATTTCACAGATGTCTGGGAAATTGAGGTTTTCTGTATACTTTTATAATCGTGTTTTCTGCTGAGGTTCCAGCTAACTTTGGAAGTCTTACACTCAAATTGTCCCACTTTCAGAAATTAAAAACAAGTAAATGTGCTTCAACATGGAATTTTAAAATAATTTTAAAAGCAGTTTTAATAGGCTGGTGGATTGTCTGTTTCTCAATTTCTCTGGATCTTTTGAAAATTGGAGTGAACAGTGCCCATATCAAATATAACATGTTAATTCATTGGCTGCTTTCTAACCCCGTACTCACATAATAAACTTTTCATGGAGTGCCAGAAGACAGTATAAGTATTGCAAAAATTTTTTTTAAAGAGTCGGTGGAGATAAAGGGATTTCAGAAAAAAAAACATAAAAAGTACTTGAATGTGTGTTACTTCACATGTGAACATTCAATTTCATTGTCAGGATATAAATATTCCATTTTTCTAGTATTTGTTATTTACCACATTATATGAACCACTGTACTCACATAAGCTTAAAATTATGTAAATGAATTATTTTTATATGTTAATATTTTGTGCACTTATTTTATAGGAGTTTTCAAAATTTTGGAAAAAGATAATATGGCTCCAAATAAAAGCAACATAAATCAGTCTACTTTTTTTAAAACTGTTTTTAAGGTAAAAAATATGTAAACCACTTGATATTTTTTCTCTCCATGCTGTGTTTACTTAAGAAAAGACCAGAGGATTATCTTTATGGTGAAGGAAAGGTTGTGGAAGGCAGTATTTTTTTTTAAGTAGGTGTAGGGCTCTATCAGCTGGCACAGTGTTCTGCCTATTGTGTTTTTGCTGGTGAATTTAAAACATTAGCTGCAAGTTTTAATACCAAACTTTCCCGCGCGTCACTGGGCAAAATAAAGAAGTCCATCCTGTACTGCTGGGCAAAGGCCCAAGATGAGAAACAATTAACACAAAGTGGAAATCTTTACTCCTGCAGCTAAACATGTGTAATTACAAAAGCTCCAGAACTTCCATGGTAGACAGGTAGACAATCTATTTCTAGGTTAGGTCAGTGTAGTCTTTCAGTACCAAAGGAAAACCTGTCCATTCAAGACCCAGGGAGCAGTCCCTCACTGGTGTGGCTCAGCTGGTTGAAGCATCAGTTTGTGAACTGAAAGGTCACAGGTTCTGTTCCTGGTCAGAGCACACGCCGAAGCTGCAGGGGTCCCCAGCCTGGGTGTGTGTAAGGCAACCAACTGATGTTTTTCTTTCTCATCAGTGTTTCTCCCCCAGCCCCCACCCCATCCCCCTAAGGTCAATAAGCATGTCCATGGATGAAAACTAAAAAATAAAAATGAAAGACCCTGGGTGAGGGATGGGGAGAGCTCACCAAAACCAGTTTTTGTATTGCACTCATTTTTTAAAAAATAGTCTGTCCTGGCTTCTGGCTCTAGAACGAGATGCTGTACACTCACTTTTCCCTCCGTTTCTGTAACTGTAACAGAGTACAGCCAAGAGGGGAGCCCCAATTAGGGATTTGCAATGGGGTCCAGAACTCAAGGTACCCCGGAAATATTCGAAAAATATATATAGGGTGTCCTCACCCCCACAAGTCTGAGCTGGGGGTTGGGACACATGGAACAGGGCCATTCAGAACTGTGTTGAATAGCAACAGCTTTGCAGCTAACCTCTGTCATGGTCACTTAACATAGCTATAAGCTTTAACTGGTTTTGTGGATATGGTAAATAGCTGTGGCCATGCTTTGAGCCAGGGAGATGGGAGTGACTTCCACCCAAGATGTAACTGGGAGGTAGCTCCCCCTGGTTATAGCGCCTGTGTGAGAGCTTGGAGAGGATTGGCTCCATGCCATGGGGCCACAACTGTCCAGACTCACTATGGCAGCCCAGAAAAGCTGGAAGAATACAGGAATGTGGGCAGGTGTAACTGATTTGGGAGGAGTCAGAAATGGGGCTGCAGAGGAAGATTGGTGTGGGGATTTAAACCCAGGTGTGGCAGCCATTCAAGAGAGAGACACGCAGCTTTGGGTGCTCCCTTTTGCCACATGGCTTAGGAGGCAGGAGAGACTTTGCCTGGAAGAAAAGGGGTGAAAGGACTCTTGCTGGTGGGCCATGAGAAGGTGCCACATGGATTTGGATTAACTAGAGATCATACTGGCGACACAGCTGATGGTGCCAGGAGCCCAAATCACAGACTTCTACTTCTTTTCCTGAGATACAGTACCCTGGACTAGGGCAGAGGGAGAAGGAGAAACTGTGTGTTTCTGTGGGTATTCTAAAGGACTTTAGTATTTTAATGAAGACATTTAGTCACCATTCTAAGTCTGTATAGCTTTTAAATAAATATTTCCTTTCCTTTTCACGAATCTCTGGCATTGAGAGTTGTCTTTCCTCTGGCAGCAGGCATAGCCAACCTAGTGGGGGGGTCCTTTCGGCAATAGTATATCATACACCCCTCTTGGCTCTGTTCTGTAGCATAACTACAACTAAATACCCTGGACACCATCCAACAGACAATGATAAAAGAACCCTGAGAGTTGGCCAAAAGAAGGAAGACTGGCAAGAGACCTCAAGATTTTAGAAAAAGCAATTTATTGAGTTTTCTGAGTGTTCTGGAATCTCCCATGTACCCTGACCTAGGCACAGGAGAAGATTGCAACCTAGAAGCACCAAAAAGCACAGACAGACAAAAACAAAAAAGGACAAAAACCCCAAACTCAAGAATATCCAGCTCTCTGTACAAAGTCTGGGAAAGGGGAAACCCAGCAAAGACAGAAGTTCTGCCCTCACTTTATAACCCAAACAACCTGACCCACTGACAGCAGCAAAGCCAGAGGCAGCTCTGGCTCCTGACCCAAACTGATATAGTAGTGGGCCATCTGGTCCACCCAGAGCTGCCGCAGCAGTGAAGCCCAGTGTCTCCTTGGCCTCTACACAGTGGGATAAGGAGACCCAGGCCCACCCACTTCTTCCCCACTCCCAAAGTTTGCCTAGGAACAGAGTCTCTGAATATAATGATAATAATTAACAAAACACTACAAACTGACATACTGCTATGTTGAGGTCCACCCTGCCTGGTCTCAGGAAAACTGTAACCACCTGTAGCTAAGGCTGAGTAAAAGGCCTCAGGACCAGGAGCCACTAAGGAGACAAAACTTATTTCCCTGGCATGAACGCTGCCTGTTCATGCCAACCCCCAATGCTTGATTGGTTAGCCAATGACAGGTAAGACTTCCTACGGGGGGAATTGCCTAAGACAGGAATGATCACGTGGAGGCCTCAGGGAAGGACTTGGGGGGCTGTGGAAATGAAGGGGTGACTGACATCGATGCCTGCCCCCTCGTATTTGCCAAAGCCTGAGTCCTTGAGAAATCCAAGTCTCCCGGCTGCCTTTGTCTCCTCTGCCCAACTCAGGCCTGTGGAAATAACAGGGGTGGTGCAGTCCAGGCCAGAGTCTGCGGACCCCCGGGGTAATCAGGCCTGAGACATAGAATATGAAAGATCCTGTAAGACCTGCTTGCTGGAGGATGCTCTTTAATTAGAATATGAAGGCACAGACAGGAAATGAAACTAAGCTTTTAGGTTCTGTAGTCTTTTTACATGATAAAACCCCCAAATCTCAGAATCCCAACAGGAGATCTGCAGCGCCTTTCAAAGCTAACTACTTGTAATTTGCAAACAATATCTGTATTCAAGAATAAAAGCCCACTCAGGTGGAAGAATGGGGAGCTCTCCCCTAGAGAGGGTGACCAAGGCACTCTCCACTATAGAGAGTGACTGTTTTTGTACCTATTTCCCCACAGGACTTGGTTGTCTGTGCATGTTTTTTCTCATGTTTTGACGAGCATCCACAGCCACGATGGATACTGCTGGCCAGTGTCCTCCACACTACTAAACAATTAAATAAAGATGGAACTCTAAAAAATGTTCAATTCATCCATAGGAGGTCAATAAAAAAGAAACAGAAGAATGATAAACAGAAGGAACAAACAGAAAAAAATGTCAGACTTTGCCTAATAAATCAATAATTACCTTAAATGTAAGTGGTCTAAATACACAAATTAAAAGGTAGAGATTGGAAGAGTGGTTTAAAACACATGACCCCAAACTCACTTCAAATTCAATGACACAGTTGACTGAAAGCAAAAGAAAGAAACATGATACCATATGAGCATTAATCAAAAGGAAACTTGAGTGGCTATGTTAATATCAGACAAAGTAGAATTCAGAGCAAGAAGGTTACTGTGGGCAAAGAGGGAAAATGCATAATGGCAAAAAGGATTAATCCACTAAACAATGCTCCACAGTATATGAAGCAAAAAGCACGCAAAAAGAATTAGATAAATCCACAACTGTGATTGGGAGCTTAAATTCTGACCTTTGCCCACTTAGGACTTCCAGGACTGCTAAAGAGAAAATCAGCTAGAATAAAGAACTTATAACAGGGTGCAGCCAAAAGGGGAGCCCCAATTAGGGATTTGCAATGGGGTCCAGAACTCAAGGTACCCTGGAAATATTAGAAAAATATATATAGGATGTCCTCACCCCCACAAGTCTGAGCTGGGGGTTGGGACACATGGAACAGGGCCATTCAGAACTGTGTTGAATAGCAACAGCTTTGCAGCTAACCTCTGTCATGGTCACTTAACATAGCTATAAGCTTTAACTGGTTTTGTGGATATGGTAAATAGCTGTGGCCATGCTTTGAGCCAGGGAGATGGGAGTGACTTCCACCCAAGATGTAACTGGGAGGTAGCTCCCCCTGGTTATAGCGCCTGTGTGAGAGCTTGGAGAGGATTGGCTCCATGCCATGGGGCCACAACTGTCCAGACTCATTATGGCAGCCCAGAAAACCTGGAAGAATACAGGAATGCTGGCAGGTATAACTGATTTTAGGAGGATTTGGAAATGGGGTTGCAGAGGAAGATTGGTATGGGGATGTAATCCTAGGCACAGCAGCCATGCCAGAGAGGAGCGTGTGGCTGTGGAAGTAGAAAGGAGAACCATGCAGCTTTGGCAGGGTAGGGACCCTGAGACTTTGGCAAGAATTAGGACCAAACAACTTTGGGGTGCTCCCTTTTGCCATGTGGCTTAGGAAGCAGAAAAGACTTTGCCTGGAAGAAAGGGGGTGAAAGGACTCTTGCTGGTGGGCCATGAGAAGGTACCACATGGTTTTGAATTAACTGGACATCATACTGGCGACACAGTTGATGGTGCCAGGAGCCTGAATCATGGGCTTCTACTTCATTTCCTGAGATACGGTACCCTTGACTGGACAAAGGGGAGAAGGAAGGACTGTGTGCATTTGTGGGTATTCTAAAGGACTTTAGTGTTTTAATGAAGGCATTAAGTTAGTACTCTAAGTCTGTATGGCTTTTAAATAAATGATTCCTTTCCTTTTCACAAATCTCTGGCACTGAGTGACGTCTTTCCTCTGGCAGCAGGCATAGTGAACCTAGTGGGGAGTGGGGACCCCTGGAGAAAAGAGGGGGTCCTAGTATATCGTTCACCCCCCCTTGCTTCTGTTTTGTAACAAACTCAGCACCACAACTAAAAGCATCTAACTGACACACAGAGAACACTGTCTGACAACAACAGGATGCACAATCTTTTAAAGGTCCCTTGGAACACTCACCAAGATAGACTGTATCCTCGGCCACAAAACAAACCTAACAAACCTGCAAGAACCGAAATCACATAAAGCATGCTGTCTGACCATAACGGACTTGAATTAGAAGTCAAAACTAAAGATCAACAGGAAAATCTCCAAATACTTGAAAACTAAAAATTAAACTTCTAAATAATTCATGGCTCAAAATGGCAATCACAAAGAAATTTTTTAAAAATACATAGAACTAACAAAAATGAAAATGAACATTTAAAACGTGTGATGGCCTTCGCTAAGTAGCTCAGTTGGTTAGAGTGTTGCCCCGATACACTAAGGCTGTAGGTTCAACCCCCCAGTCAGGACACATACAAGAACCTACCAATGCTTCTCTCTCTATCTCGCTCTCTCCCCCTACAACTTCTCTAAAATCAGTAAATAAAAATTTTAAAATAAATAAATAAAATAAAATGTGTGAGATACAGCTAAAGCAATGTTGAATGGGAAATCTATGGCACTAATGCTTACATTAGAAAGAGGAAAATCTCAAATAACTAATCTAAGTTCTTCAGGAAATTTAAAAAGATACAAAATAAACTAAAAGCAAGCAGAAAAAGGAAATAATAAAGGATAGAAATCACTAAAATTGGAAAACGGAAAGCAATGGAAATTACTGAAACAGAAACATCAGTAAAAATAATAACTTCTAGTAAGATTGGCACAGATAAGAAGAGAGAAAACAGAAATCACCAATATCAGAAATGAAACAGGAGATACCACATTAAAAAGACAATAGGAAGCCCTGACTGGTGTGGCTCAGTGGGTTGGGCATCCTCCCACAAACTGACAGGTCCCTGGTTTGATTCCCAGTCAGGGCACATGCATAGATCCCCAGTTGGGGGCGTGCGAGAGGCAATCAATTGATATTTCTCACATTGATGTTTCTCTTCCTCTCTTCCTCCCCCACTTCCCCTCTTTCTAAAAATAAATAAATAAAATATTAAAAGCTAAAATAAATACTACAAACAACTTTATGCTCATAAATTCAACACCTTAGAAGAAATTAACCATTTCCTTAATACCACAAACTACCAAAACTCAGCCAAGATTGAATAATCTATTCAATGCCATGACTATTAAAAAAATTGAATCTGTAATTTAAATTCACCCCCAAATAATCTTCAAGTCTAGATGTTTTCACTAGAAACTTTTACCAAATAGTCAAAGAATAACTTATGCTAATTGTACACAATCTCTTCCAGATAACAAGAGAGGAGAGACCACTTCCCAATTCTTTTTATGAGGCCATCACTATTCTGGCACCAAAACCAACCAAACACAGTACAAAAACAAAACAAAACAAAACAGCTATAGGCCAGTATCTCTCATGAGCCTAGATGTTTGAAAATCAATCAATATGATCTATCATATCGACAAGCTAAAGAAAAAATATCATGTGTTCATATCAGCTGATGCAGAGAAATCATTTGACAGAATTAAACACCCATTAATGGTGGGGAAAAAATACTTCCAGTCCACTAGGAATACAGGGGAGATCCTCAGCCTCATGAAGATCATCTGCTAAAGCTGCATTAATCACTGTGTGTAATGGTGGAAGACTGAATGCATCAGCTCTAAATTCTGGAACAAGAAGGGACGTCTACTCTCGTCACTCTTGTTCAACACAGTACTGGAAGTTCTTGCCACTTTACTAAGTCAGAGAAAGGAAATCAAAATTATACAGGGTGGAAAAGAAGAAATAAAACTAGCTCTTGTTGCAGAAAACACGCTTGTCTGTGTAGGAAACCTCAAGGAATCTAGGAAAACCAGGTTGTCTTACTTCCACTGGTGGCACTGACAGGCAGGTGTGTGGTTTCCTCAGGGGTTTGCTGCCATCAACAGCGGCAGTGGGGCTGAGGGTGCAGCTTAGGTGTGGGAGGCCAAGTGGACACTCCAACTCTACCACTTTCAGCTGTGACCATCCCTCATCTCTCTGAAGTTTGGTCCCCTCATATCAAACGATAGTGAGTGTGTAGACCGCTGATTCCTACACTGTTGCAGGTCCTTGTTACCACTGTCGTACGTGATGACGCACTGTCTGTCATGTGGCCCCCCAGCTACCACCACTGGGGCCAAGAGACCTGAATTCCCCTGTGACTCATCAACTCTCCCAACTATTCTGAGCCTCACTGCTCTCATTTATAAGGTGGGACAGTAACCCCTGACTTATGAGATTCTTGTTAAGACCCAATGAAACAACACATACAAGTGCTTTGAGCCCTCTGACGACAACAACAACAACAACGATAATAATAATAATAAATAACAACTACAATTTATTGGGCATCCCCTACTGCCAACACCATGGCCTCATTTTTACCTACAGCCTTTTGCTTAATCCTTGTAGCCATGAGCTATTAATGTCATTTATGCTGACTTGGAAACTTAGGTCCCAAGAAATAGTTTGCCTAAAGACTCAGCTTATAAACAAAAGAATCCAGATTTGGGCTCCCAGGATCTGTCTGTGTTCTCGTGCTTTCCAGAGAAAGTAAATTAGTGAGGGCAGGAATAGCCTGGCATGGGCCTACTTCCACTGGCAAGGTGGTTATAATCTGGTGTGACAGGCAGTGGGGAGCCAAGAATCACCCTTGGCAGTGCCAACTGGCTTCAAACTATCAAGCTGTCTAAGAAATAAGGTTCCCTCTGGTAGGACATCAGGTGGAGTATTAATCGGAGTCATCCCCCCATTTCCTTGAAGGATCCAGTGATTAAGCTGAGGCACACCACATGCCCAGGCCTAAAAATAACTCTGTCACTTCTAATGAGGACTCAGTCTGGACTGAAGTCATCCTTTCAGGTGCAGAAAAGGAAAGCGTCATGGACTTAAAATAGGAGCAGGGTCAGAGGGCCAACTGGGCTTGTGGGTGCCAAGTGGGCAGTTTCTCGGTTGCTGTTTCCTAATAGTTCGTGCTTTGGACAGCAACTCTCTGCCTCCTTTTCTGAGTTGAGAGGGAATGAAATGTATGTTTAAAAAACCCATGTCCTCTGCTTCCTCTCTTCTCCATGTGTGTTTTTTTTCATCCATAGTTTGCAGTCATCTTTACTGGCTGTTCATGTTTTGTCCTGAAATACACTAGTTACAGAAATGGTAATAAGCAATGCCGCCTCTTTCTCCCTAGGTCTGTACAATGGATCCACAAAGGTTTCCTTAAGTATCCCTGCCCAGAGTGCAATAAGGAAGCCGTTTGGGCAGTTCCCATGATCCCATGGGAGGAAGTAGCCTGTCCTATGTTGGTTACATCTACGAAAAGGGGTCTCCTTTGTGAAAGAGGGTGAACTAGAGTCTAAGATCTTATCAATTCCAAGTCTGTGACTTACTGACTTTTTTTATAATCTGGCTTTATTTAGGTCAAGGAATTGTATTGGAGATGGACTCATCATTGATCCATTCAATGAATTCTTTCATTTAAAAGTTATTGGAATGGCTTCTGATCCAGACAAGATCACATAAACATGTTTCTCCCATCTCTCTTCCTGGCTAGATGAGATGATAAACTGGAAATAATCCAAGAGGCAACCAAAGGAAAACTCTGAGAGAGGGAAGAGAAAAGAGCACTGGTTGAGGGTCCTGGGACTGGAGGAACAGCAGAGCAGCGGGGCGTCTTCTGCCCCACACCCGTCAGGAGAAGGTGATATAAGCCTGACACTTCCTGCTGCCTTGTCTGGCACCGGAAGACAGCCAAAGTAGATTCATTCCTGCCCCTTCCTGGTGGGCTTGAGGTTTTCCTCCCTCACTGACAAACACCCGGAGTGACTGGGTGGCATCGACAAAGGGGATTATGCCACAACAAGCAGCCCCACCTGCAAAGAGGCACTCTTGGTCTCCATAGACCTGAGATGCTCTCCCTCCATCAAGGGGCACCAGGAGGACCAGCTAAGGCATTTCCTTCAGCCATTCGAGCATCAGCCAGAAGGACCAGTGAGAGCCCCTGGAGACTGGAATAGTAGTGTAGACAAAGGACCTGAAATGAAATTGGACCCACAGCCCACTGAACTGCACTAGGACATGCTTGCTAAACCTAAACAGGGTAACAGCCTGCTTAAAAAATAAAAATTAGAATAGGACCCAGAGTCTCCTAACATAAAAACCAAGACGGTATCCAGGTACAATAAAAAAAAATACACATCATACCGGAAAATAACTTAAATGTGAAAAGATAAGCTGACATGATACCAATATCTATCAGGGGGTGGAAGTATCTGGAAAAGACTTTAAAGCAGCCGTCATAAAATGCATCAGAAAACAATTCAAATTCTCCTGCAACAAGTGAAAAAACTAGAAAAATCTTAGGAAAGAAATAGAGATTACAAGAAAAGAATTAAATGGCAAATACACAACTGACAAATACAACAGCAGAAAACAACCTCACTGGACAAGCCCAGTAGTACAATGGACATGACAGTAGACAGAATTAGTGAAATTAAGGAAAGAACAATAGGAATCACTGAGGCTGCATAACAGAGAAAATGGACTGAAAAAATCCTCTACTATGAATGAGGACTTTGAATAACAAATTAGTGGCATTAACCACACTGCAGAGGTTACTTAATCAACTTAAGAGAGTTAATAGCTTTAAATAGTGACAAGTAATTGAAAAATAAAAATTTTTACATGACACCATATATAATAGTATCGAAAAATGTAGGGAATGAGTGGGCACAGATTTTCAGGGCCGTGAAAACACTCTGTATGATGCTGTCATGGTGGACACGCGCCATTATACACAGAACGGACACCACCAAGAGTGAACCTTAATGTAGCCGTGGACTTTGGGTGATTACAATGTGTCAGTGCAGCTCCATCGGTTGTACCCAGTGTGTCACTTTGGTGGGGGGTGGCGATGGCGGAGAAGGCTGTGTGTGGGGGGCAGACAAGGGAGTACAAGGGAAACCTCTGTTCCTTCCTCTCCGTGTTGCTGTGAACCTCTACCTGCCTTCAAAAGGGTCTTTAAAAAAATACAGAGAAATAAATCCAATGAAATTTAATTGAAAACTGTAAGGGTGTTATTGAGAGAAATTCTCTCCAAATTAATCCATAGAACCAGTGTAATTTCAATACAAATTTCAGTAGGATTTTGTGTTATTTTTATTTATTTATTTTTAAAAGATTTTATTTATTTATTTTTAGAGAGAGGAAGGGAGGGAGAAAGAGAAGGAGAGAAACATCAGTGTGTGGTTGCCTCTCGCTGGGGGCCAGGCCTGCAACCCAGGCATGAGCCCTGACTGGGAATTGAACCAGCGACCCTTTGGTTTGTAGGCCAGCACTCAATCCACTGAGCCACCCCAACTAGGACAGATTTTGCTTTATTTTATAATTTATTTGGAAAACTAAAGGACTGAAACAATGTTGAATAAGAATAATTGTCAGCACTTATTCTGAAGCTGTAGTGAACAAGACAGTGTGAAATTTCTGTAAGCCAAGACAAACTGATTGATGGAACAGGAAAGAAAGGCCTAGAGAAGAGGCCCCTCGTGTTCAGTTACCTGACATGTGATAAGGACTCCGCTGTGCAGCGAGGACAGGGTGGACGGGCTCTTGTGAGCTCTGCCGGGTCAGCTGGATATTCCTATTTAAAAAACAAACCTTGACCCTACCTCACACCAGACACAAAAATCAAATCAGGTAGCTAGTACATGTAAATGTGAAAGGTAAAATAACAAAAATTCTAAACAATAGCATAAGAGAATAGTTTCATGATCTTGGACATGAAAAAATATTCTCAAATATAGTACAAAAAGCACTAAGCCCAAAGGAAAAGATCAATAAACTGGACTTCATTAAAACTAAAAACTTCTGTTAATCAAGAGATACCATTAAAAAATTGAAAAGGTAAGCCACAGTTGAAGAAAATATTTGCAAATCATAAACCTAATAAAAGACTGACATCCAGAATATACATAAAATTTCATAAATCATTAATAGCCTATAGGGAATATGAACAAAGGACCTGACCAGGCCCCTCACAACAGAGGTGACATGATTCCCCAGTGAATGTGAGGGGGGTGCAGAGTGAAGCCAGGGAGACACGCCCACACGCCCACCAAGTAGCCCGCAGTAAAAGGACTAATCACACCATGTGCTGGAGAGGATGTGGGGCCACTGCAACTGCCATCCACAGGCTGGGAGGGTGGGAATCGGCGCAGTCACCTCGGAGAATTGTTTGGCAGTATTTCCTACGGCTGAGCATTGTGTGTCCTGACTCGGCAATTCCATGCCCAGTTAGAGCACATAAATGCGCACGCTGAAGACTATGTACAGCTGCTCATAGTTATCTAGTTACTTTAGCCGAACACCAGAAACAACCTAAATCTCTATCAACGGTGGAATAGATAAATACATTGTGGAGTAATTAGCAGTGACACTGGACAATCTAACACAACACACAGTGACACAGAACTAAAATCTTCTTGTTCAGCGAAAGGAGCCAGACAACCAAGTGGTACACTGGACAGTTCTATTTGCATGAAGTTCAAGAACAGACCAAGCTCACCAACGAGGACAGGAGTCCAGATGTAGTTATTGGGGAAGGTTATTTGGAAGGAGATGCGAGAGGCTGCTGGGGAGCTGGTAAGGTCCTGTTTCATGGCCTGGTCAGCGATTTCATACATTCGGACCTTTTGTGAAAATCTGTCAAGTTCTCATGCTTCTCATTTGTGCACTTTTCTCTGTGTGTTTTACTTCAACAGTTTACTTAAAAGAACATACTTGGGTTTGTAAAGTTGAAAATAGCCACAAAATCCCCATTGTGTCACAAAGAGTATATTATAGGATGTTCAAAACCATTAAAAACCAAGATATCCTCTCACTCTGAGTCAAAAAACAAACAAATAGAAAGGAGGTGGGTTCACAAAGGCCTTCCTGGTAGACAGCCTGCACTGAGTGTCCTGGCCGCATCTCTCCAAGGGCAGGCCAGCCTTCCTCCCGCAGAGTGGCCTGCTCACCTGTCAGCCACCAGCTTCACTGAGCTCTAGGAGTTGTGTTCCCCTGCCTCCAGGCCTTTCACTGGTGGTCCCAGCTGTTCACCGCGTGCCATGACCAAGGGACAAGGGAGGCAGGGCATGGTCAGCCTTCCTTTGTCAGGATATGGCTCACGGGGGATCTGTGTTTTCATTCCATGCTTATTTCCCCGACATATAGGATTGGGTGTAGAACACTGTGGGGGCTTCCCCTCTCTCCGAAATAGCTAGAGAGTGTTTACCGAGATGCCAAAGACACTATGGAGTCTCTGTTGAGCAACTTGGCTGAAATCGTACTGGCCTTTTTTATGAGAAAGGGGCTCTAATCTGGAAGGTATCTCTGGTGAAAGAAAGGGTCCTTAAACTCAGAAGGGTGGATTTACTCCCTTATGAGAGGCCTAGGGCTCTTCAGTCCCAGCTCTTATTAACCAGTAGTATGAGAAGTATTGGTATGACCAGCTGGACATTTTTACAAGCCCTCTTTGTGAAGCTGGTCAAGATGCAGTTGCTCCCTCCTGAGTAGTAGCTGGAGTTACATGAGGGTAGGTGAGGGCCTTCAAGAATACCCAGCATAGCCCCTGGTTGCAGGGAGGACACTGAGGCCAGGGAAAAAAGGATTTGCAAGTTGAGCAGGAAGGATGCAGAGACACCTGGCCATGACCCACACCTGGGCTTTGAGGACAGAGCAAGGTCTGTTGATCCAAAGTTAGCTGTCACCCTCTCCCTTTGCTTCCCACCATTAACCAGGTTTCACAGCCTCCTGAGGAGAGGTAGGTGTTATGTGCACCTCCTGATGAAGCAAATGGTTCAAGCCCCATCTGGAGTGGGCAGAGGAGAGAGACGATTGTGTGGAAGGGCAAGCCCAGAAAAACACACATCCTTGTGCCAGCTTGCAGAGGGTATAGGGAAGAGGAAGGGCCTTGGCCTCTGGAAGTACATGGTTTGAGTCCCACCTACACCTCTTAACCTTTCCTGACCTTAGTTGCCACACCTGTGAAGCAGGGTTGATGATTGTATCCACTGTGTGAGGCAGCTATGAGCAGTGAATAGCAAGAGGATTGCTTAGAATGGTGCCCATATTGCTGAGGCACTGCAAGTGGTGAGGGTGGGTGACCACCCAAAAAGGCAAGGGGCCATTCTCCCAATTCCTTGGGTGAGAAAAAAGGGAAAGACAGCTCTTGGTACTTGAGTATAAGGTAGAGCCTGTCTATTGCCCAAGTTAAACATTACCGGCCTCAGTGAAACCCTAGCCTCAGAAAAGGACCACTTAGGTAGATAGAAACATGAAAGGAGAACCTGATAAGTGGAGTTCTGGTTGGGGCTGGGAGAGGTGCTAAAGGCAGACCAATGTCATCCCCTTCACTGTCACCCTCTAGGTGACGATTCTGATTAGCACCTCCCCCTGGGGTGGGAGGTGACAGCCTCTCTGTAGAATGGGCAGCCTGAGGTGCTCTGACAGTCATGAAATCTTCCCCTGGAAACCATTCCCCTGGGACCTGTCAGTGGATGGTGAAATGTCCACTGTTAGAGAGCCATTTCTGTGGCTTAAAGTTGGATCACTGTTAAAAGGCAGAGCCCTAGCTCACAGAGCAAAAAAGCAATTTGCCTCGATCCCCAACTGTGTGAGTTGCATGCAAGTGGGTTTTAAAGAAGGTAGCAGAGAAAGCTTTAAGGTTGCCTCATGTCTGAAAGGAAATAGCAATGAAAACACAATTATAGAGACCACTTGGTGTTTACGGGCCAACACAATTTCACATGCGCTGTGCTAGGTGATTCATCATTTTCCACAGTGCCTCCTCTCTTTGTCTCCTATGTATCTCTGAATACTTCTGTGAAGCAGGGATCACCCCCATTTTACAGATGGGGAAATAGAGACCACTCCCATTCCAGGGAGCAGAGCAGCCAATGTCAGATGGGGGCTCCTGGACCCACAGGCATGGGGATGGGGAAAGGGGAGACCCATAGGGGGAAGTGAAGGGTCCCCAGAAGGCCAGGCTCATAGATGCAGGAAGGGTCTACCTACCAGCAGAGCTGAGAGGGGTGAGCTGCATTCAGGCTGGCAACTTTCAGCCTGGTTTGTTAATAATGGGACCCGTGTTAGAGAATGAAGAGCTCCTGCCCCAGGGCCTTGTCTTTGCCCCTCCTTCCACCTGGAGTTCTCGGCCAGGTGTCTCCAACATCTCAGGTTTCAGCAGTCTCTCCCCAGAGAGACCTCCAGCAACACACAATCGCCCTCTGCCTTGCACTCTGCCTAATTTTCATCAGCGTTTCTGATGGGTTCTGTCTGCTGTCTGCCCCATCACTAGCAAGCCAGCTCTGTCTTTGTCTCGATGTCACAGTATCCCAGCACCTGAAACAATACCTGGTGTAAGGCAGGTGTTCAGTCGATGACTGCAGAATGAATGAATGAATGAATGAATAGATGATGAATGAACTGAGAAGTTTCTCCTGTCACACCCCATACTGACACTGTAGGAAATGTCGGAGGGACACACACCGCTCAGTTCCAGCCACTCAGTCCTTAGTAACAGGTCACATGGGCCCTTCTATAAAGGCTTTGGTGGAACCTAAAGTATTTAAAAGACACAGATGTAGGGAACAAACTCATTTGTGCAGACAACAAGCTATTCTGGGATGATGTTGTGCTGTGCTTCAATGAAGTGAAATTTCAAGCTTGTGATTAGCCTTCATCAGCACCATTTCTGCTTTTGCGTCTAGGGTTTAGCGTGGTTTGTTGTTTAAAGAGACTGAAGGTAGGGGAGCAGCTCCTGACCTCTCCCAGTAAAGCTAGCGCCAAGGGCAGTAACCTCTGGAGCACCTGCAGTGTGCTGAGCGCCCCCCAGGGCCCTGACGTGCGTTGTCTCACTCAGTCCTCACAACAGCCCCAGGTAGGGAAGAGACAACTAAGGCCTCGCCCAGCTGCCTTTCCGTCCTTACAGCCTCCTTCCCTTTCCAGGTGTCGGGTTGCTCGGAGTAGGCAGTCAGGCTGGCCCAGGACCACCCTCCCCCCCAAACCTCCCACCCCTGCAACCCTTTGGCAATGTGCCAAGTCAGTTACCTATTTTCGAGTTTTTTTTTTAAGACGGGAGGGTTGTCCTGCAAAATGTGAGTCAGGGGACCTCCCACTCTTGGAAAATTAGTCTTGTTCCCTAGCAGCTTGGGAGTTGGCCCAGGCTGCGTGGATCCCGTTCTGGCTTGGTGTGCTCAGCAAACCAAACGCAAAGAGGCCTGGCCACCATGCCCCTGAGTCCCCACTTGGTCACATCCCCTCCCCCAGTGAAGCCTGCCCAGGCACAGAAGCATTTCCACACCTGTCAGGTGGGGTCCTGCCAGAGGATTCTGTGAGATGTCCCAGGATCAGAAAATGATGGTCAACTAGGTCCCACCTCCAGTTCATGGAAGACTTATTTTCTTCCCACTTGAGAACAGTTGTTCAGGAGTTGGAGCTCTCAGCCTTCTTCTGCTAGTAGTTTGTTCTGTGACTTTATGAAAGTCATGTGTAAACCAAGGCTTTTCGCAAGTTTTAAGAATCACTGAGAGTCTGCCATTGCCAGACTCTGTAAGGGGCATGAGGAACGTATCAATGGCTCAGACCGACTCAGCCTCTGCCCGGGGGAAGACCCATAAGGTGCGTGTGGTAATGCAGTGGTGGGGGTGGGGGAGCTCAGAGGAGACCCTAACTAGCCCTGGGGGGACAGGAGAAGACCCCCAGGCTGCGGTAGCAGGATAAAGGAGCAGGCAGACCATGGTGGTTCATTTTATGCTTCAACTTGACTGGGCTAAAGAACCCCCAGAATGTTGGCAAAACATTATTTCTGGGTGTGTCTGTCAGAGTGTTCCTGGAAGAGATTAGATTTGAATTAATGACTGGGTGAGCATCATCCACCTGACCCCCAGTGGGCAACCAACTAGAACAAAAAAGCAGAAGAAGGACAAGTCCACTCTCTGCTTGAGCCAAGATATCCATCCTCTCCGTCCTCAGATGTAGCTCCTAGTTCTGGGCTTTTTGAACTCAGATGGGGACTTTATACCATATGCCTCTTGATTCTCAGTGCTGTGGACTTGGGCTGAATTTCACCATGGGTTTTTCTGAGTCTCCAGCAGGCAGGCAGCAGCTCATGGGACTTCTCAGCCTCTATGACCATGTGACACAATTACTAGAATAAATCACCTCATATATTCCAATATGTGTCTGGTTGGTTCTGTTCCTCTGGGAACCCTGACTAACACACAGGCCACAGTGGAGCAAAGCAAGTCCCAGCTTCAGCAAAGGGCCAGAGCAAGCGAGTCCTGGCCTCTGCAGGGATTGGAAGGAAATTCAGCGCAGGGACCAAAGGAGTAAGGACAGAAGCTGTCCGGGAAAGGCAGGCCTCCTCCCAAATGCTGTTCTTGATTTGGGGGCAGAAGTGTCCCTGCAAAGGCAGGCAAACCAAGATGGATCACAAGCCAATCCTCAGTCTATCCTGTTTGTGGACTTCTCCCTTGGCAGGGGTCGGGGGGAGGGTGGGGTTAAAGAAGGCAGGGAATCCATGCTGGGTGGCCTGTTACTCCTTTCAAATCTCTCCAGCCACCCATGGGGGCCTGGGCAGAGAGAGTGCTCCGCAAATGTGTGTGCACAGACCCTACACCCGTGTTTATTTGAAAGGCCGGTTCAGACACTGGTGCATTTGGTGGCCAGACACCTAGCCTGCCCTTTGGTGTAGCTGACAGTGGGCCAATGGACCGGTGCTGCGCCAGAGGCTTGGGGCTGCAGACAATGCAGGCTTTGATGCCAAGTCTGGAATCAGAGGAAGACTCTTTACCCAACTCATTCTCTTACCTAACAAGCCAGTGAGACACGTGATGTCTGGAGGTCAAATGCCTTGATGTCTGTTCCCTCTCGTATTTAACTGAGCTCATGAAGGCCACAGACTCAGGCTGTCAACTTTGTACTTCATTTGAAGCACTCTTCTGGCTATGTTAGTGGCTCCAATGCTGTACTCACACTGACTTTATTTTTTCATAATAATAATTTTATTATTTTTAATTTTATTTTAAACGTTGTTCAAGGACAGTTTTCTGTCCTTTACTCACATTCCAGCCCACCCACCCATCCCTCCCCACGTCCATCACACTGACTTTAAAATGATGTTTACACCTCTATCTTCCTTGGGGTGTGCATATGAATGAGAAAAGATAGGGAGATTTTAATCTCTGGTGGTTTTAGTCTCCAACCATAACTACTGAGTAAGATAATTGGAGCTTACTGGGAGCAGCCTTTGTCCCCAGGACATGAGCCCTCGGTCTGCAGTGGGCGTGGGGAAAGGCAGGGCAGCCACACTCACGGTGTCCTGCCCACTGCAAGTTTCTCTCTTGTTTATTGTTCTGTTTAGAAGTCTGGGAAGACAGGAGGAAGTTGCAGAGAGACCTCCAAACCCTAGGTTCTCGGGCCTGGTGACAGGAAATTGTCGGCATCGGTTGCTAACTGCACCTTGACCTGCTGGAGTGCAGACCCATTCTGATGGGATGGAACCTCCTGCAGGGTGGCTGTGCTCACGGACCTGGATTCGACAACTACTGAATCTCCTCGTCCTCACTTCTCCCTGTGACGGGATGGGACATGGGAGTTGGCAGAGGAGGGTACAAGTTTGGTGCACTGGTGGGGACCATCTGTAGGCATCCATTTCTAGGCAAACACTTTCTCTTTCTTTGGAAAGCTCCCATTTCAAGGGGCAGGGAACCAAGAATTGCTCTGGATGGTGCCATGATCCCAAAGCCAGAGCCTGGGGAGAGCAGGACCCCAAACCAAATCTGTAGAGGGGCCTGCAGGCAGTGTGAATGCTGGAAGAGCCTCCAGAAAAGAGGTGAGGGGGTAGGGGAAGGGCAGGGTGTAGATGCAGCCACCCTGGACAGCCACCACAGTCACCCAGCTTGCCCTCTTGCCTGGGCTCACATTGACCACATGGGGACACTTAGAGCAAAACCAGGCAAATGGCAGTAGGAAGGAAACAGACAAGGGGGCTAGTGACTGCATCAGTAACGGGCACTAGTGTGGCTCTGAGCTTCCTGGTAAGAATGGAAGACAGAGAAGCAGCAGCAGTTCCTATTGTCACTGAGAGAAAATATACCAATTCTTCAGGGAAACGTTTTTTTCCCCCTGGCAACAATTCTGGAAAGAATTTATGTGACAGAACACCCCAGGGGAACATCCGTGTGTTGGGAAGGAGGCCACCAGGTCTGCAGGACCTCGGAAATTCCAGCAGTGCTCTGGGAAGAAGGCCAGGCCAGGACACCATGCTGGTCCAGGCCCAGGAGGAAGGTGCTGTGAGGTGATCGGAGGCTGTCCTCTGTGTGAGGGAGGGAGCTGGGAAGGTGCCCCCAGACTCGAAGCGGAGGCCAGGGGCGCTGACACTCCACGTACCTGTCATTTCACCATTTGTATGTTTTGTCTCAGTGAGGGAGCCTACATCAGTCTTTAGGGACAACAGCCCAAGGCAGTGCCAGGAAAACAGGGCTTGCTCCTGGCCTGGGCCAGGTAGAGGGGGGATTGTAAAGGTCAGAATAAGAGGTCAACATTTCACCAAAGCGAAGAAAGCAGCCCTGGGCCCCTGAGAGAAAGGAAGGAGTCTGGGAAGCTGGTGAGGCTTGAGGACTGAGGTCTTGGGCCTCTGTAGGCTTTGGGTCTTATCTGTGTCAAAGCTGTGTCAACCAATGATCGCTGCCACCAATTCAAATGCCAACAGGAATCCCCAATTTGGGGGATGGTGAAGAAGGAAACTTCGTTTAGTACAAACAGCTCCAAAACAAATAACACAGCATGGCTGTGAAAACAGCACTCCTGTGGAATGACTCTGGCAGCATGAGGCTGCCCCAGGGCCAGGCCCCATTTCAGCTAGGCAGTTCTGCTGGCAATGATCCCTTCCAAGAAGGTCTGCTCCACTCCGCTCTGCCCTGCAGTCTGTGCAGCTTCCACACTGGAGAGACTTAGGGTCTCGGCTGCACATAGGGAAAGGCAACCTGTAGTGCTCACTGGAAAGTACACTGCCCATGCCAGTGGAGACCTGACTTATGTAGACAAAATTCCCCACCCTGGTCCCTGATTGGTCAGAATAGAGCTGCTTTGAGTGGGCAGAGCTGTCCAGCTCTGATTGGATGGGGAAAGCCTCAGTCCTATTGGTTAAAACAGGACTCAGGAACTCAGATGGCAGAAACACAGTGCAGGCAGGCAGTTCCTTGTGGAGGCAGGGTGTTTAGTGCTGCTAGGCTCTGCATTTTTTTTTTCCTGGCCCAGTTAGCCACCAGAAGACCTTCTTATATTCTTAATCCCCAAGGTTCACAGCTACAAAAGTGATGTCTCACAGGAAGAAGGAGAGAAGGAGGGGAAGAGAAGGGAAGGGTGGAAAGGGGAAGGGGGGGAGGAGAAGAGGAAGGGAAGGAGAAAGAGAGGGGAGAGGAGGGAGCCAAGAAGGGAAGGAGGGGGGAGGGGAAGGGAGGAGGAGAGAAAGAAGAGCTGGAGTGGGGGTAGGGGAGAAGGGAAGAGAGAGAGGGTGAGAGGAAGGGAAAGGAGAGGAGGGGGAGGGGAGGTGGAAAGAAACAAAAGCTGAGAGGACAGAGAGGACAGGAGGCAAATGAGATGGAGGTCAGGAAGAGGGTGAAGGTCAAGACTGTGATTGGGAGTTCTTTGTTCTGCTATCTGGTTAGAGCCATCTCATGAGCCCCCCAAAATAAAAACTTATCAGTAAAGAGGGGTTGTGGAAACCTGTCCAATGGGAAGCCTCAGGAACTGGCTTCCCTGACCCTCAGGTCTCAGAATGGTCTGAACTAAGTTGCCACGTTGGTGGCGAGGGAAGCCCCCTGTGAAGGGGTCTGTGAAGACTCTAGGAGACTGGTAGAAGTTGTGGGTTACTCTGGCACTTGGACATCCCTTGACCCCCTAAACGGACCCACCAGAACTGGGGAAGGAGGGGAGAGAGATAGCAAACCAAAAGGTTAAGTTGGTGACTGGGAGATGGAAGACTGGGATGTATCATCTGGAGGAGGGGGCCGTGCCCCTAATGAAGCTCCCACTGTCCGGGAGGTCTGAGGGCAGACTGGCTCTACCCCAAGCCATACACACTGTATCAAGGCCCTTGTAGACATTAAAAGAATCGATACCTTGATCACGGTTTGAGTGTGTTGTGAAATCTCTCACCTGGCCTTCCCTGTTCTCCAGTACCTTCCTCACTTCTGTACCAAATTTACAACAAGCTGTAATTTTGGAAGTTGACTTAAATTTTTGAATGTATGAACCACTGTTTATTATTTTAGGCTGAGTAAGAAATTAATCTTTTTACATTTTGATTCATAAGATTTTATAGAAAATCACAAGTCTTCAACAAGAAAAAAATGATCTAGGTCTTCTGGGACTAATATTTTATACAAAATTCAGAATTCTCACCCAAGTGCCCCAGGCTTGGGGTTTGCTGTTTGTGTCTCCCGGCTAAGTGTTGTCCTGAAGCAGCCATGACTCAGCTGCTTCAGGATAAACCTGGGTGTGAGTTCTCCTTAAAGATTCAAACCTCCCCCTCGGCACATGCCTTTCAGTGGCTACGTCACCTCCGTCACATCTGCTCAGTGATGTCCCAGTTCTACTGAGTCACAGGGGAACCGCAGGCTGCAAGTGGCTGAGGAGCTCTCCTGCAGGGTGGGCTGAGCGTGGCTGGCAGTGTGACTCAGCAGCCAACAGATGCCATCATGGAAGATCAGAAAAAAAAAAACAAAAACAAAAGGGCAACTTGTCCACAAGAAAATATGATGAGCTGCTTTGTATGGTTTCAGTGGTATGCTGCTGGTCAGGTGTCAACTGTCCTACTCTCCAAATAAATTGGTCAAAATGGAAACTGTTGTTTCCTTGGGCAGGCTGAAGTCGAGGTCAAGGCTGTTCTGGAAAAAGCAGAACTCTTGGGCCTTCAGTGAGGGCCAGTGCACTGTCCAGGGGCCTCTTCAGCCCACAGAAAACGCTCCCCTGTGTGGGTGCTGAGTGGCACCCTGCTCAGGTCCGATCTGCTCCCGCCCACTGTAGTTTTTTCTGCCACAAGTGTCGACTTACTTGAAACTGTGCAAAAAGGGAAGTCTCAGCCAGGAAACTAACCCTCTCAGGTCTTCCCACACCCTTGCTCCCAACAGTCCTGCCCCCCTGCTTTGGAAACAGCATGTGGGGTGAGTGCTGGGGAGCCCGCCACCCAGGCCCATTGTACAGCAGAGCTGGAGCAGCAGGAATTGGAGCTTCTGGAAGGTCAGTGATTCCAGCTCCAGAGAACTCTGCCTGTGTGTTATGGTAACCAGTTAGGAAAGGAAGACCGTTGGTATAGCTCATCATTCGAAAACACACAGAGAGGGTCAGCATGATCACCATGCTGATGTGCCTGATGTGGCACCAGTCTTCCAAGGGTCACCCTCTGAGAAGGAAGAGTCCTTGGCCTTTGGGGAGGGCTGGGGAGCTAGGCACAGCCACTCAAGACAGATGCTGTGGGCCTGGGTGCGAAACTGGCCTAGTGCGATCCTGGTCCAAGGGGGCCCAAGAAGGGGAGGCTGGCACTCTGTCAGCCCCCAGAAGAGCCTCCCCAGGGGAGGCCTGAGTGTCGTGAACACTGGGGTTCAGGTGAGGCCCGCTAGAAGGGAGCCTTTACACTGAGCTTTGACAGCCAAATCTGAAGGTCCCTTGTTGAATTATTTTTCTTCTGTCCTGGTCTCAAATTCTGAATTCTCTCCCTGTCCATCAGCAGCCCAGGGATGGGACCCAGCACTGTTTTCTGGCATGAAGCCTCTTGTCCCCATGCGGCCCTGGCCTCCTTTGCACCGTCTCTCCCTTTCCACAGTTACCTCCAGGCTCTTCTCACTAGGGGAGCTTGGCTTATAGTTCTTTATTTTATTTTATTTTATTTTACTTTATTTTATTTTTCAGAATAAATAGTTTATTTGCTCATATGTAATTAAAAGATCAGAAAAATAACATGAACTGCTTTTGTAAAATTTTTAATATTTCATAAAATTCCTAATATTGCCAAGAAACAGGCCCATTAAGAGACACACACACACACCTTTTCTGACATGCCACAGAAAAGAGCATGCCAGCATTGCTGTTGATTTGTAGATGAATAAATAGGCAATGATTTTAACATATGCTCATCAGCGTGAGGTGCGGAAATCGGCCACTGTGGTGCAGGCCCAACTGTGTGTGTTGTATAGAAGGCAAGTGTTCGGTGATTGGGATCGTGACCTCTGAGAATCCAATGAAAGCAACTCACCATTTCAAAAAAGTGCATGAAGATAGAGCCAATAAACAATACACAACTTTAGGGTGCTGATGGCAACCTGAATCTAGGCCAAGAGCCTGTGACCCACATGCACATAAGAATCCTCCATGTCCACAGGGAGATTTTAGGCTGCAAGTGTAAAGTGAGCCCTCTGATCAACCCTACTTTTTTTTTAATAATCCTCACTCGAGGATATGTTTATTGATTTTAAAGAAAGAGGAAGGGGAGGCAGACAGACAGACAGAAAAATATTAATGTGAGAGGGAAACTGATCGATCTCTCATGCGCCCCGACTAGGGATGGAACCTGCAATCTAGGTATGTGCCCTGAGATCGAACCCCAAACTTTTGGCATACGAGATGTTGCTCTTACCTACAGAGCCATCTGGCCAGGGCTCAGCCCCTACTTTTGAGAATTTAATAAAAGTCATGGATTTCTTTCCCCATAAAATCCACATTAGGATATGTGCATTTCCTAATTCATCTAAAACTTAGCATTAATTTTCAGAAGTTTCAGACTGCTCCTAAAGCCCTTTCATGAAGACTCAACTCTGTTTTCTGATGATGACATTTAATTAACTGTGAGTGTAAGCCATCCCTAGTTTGGGGGTCTCTCCTGTCTCCCCCAATACCGTCTCTGCTGGAAATCCTCTCCCCTTCCTTGGGTTGCCTCACTCACTCTGTGGCTCCTCACTATGACTCCCAGCGGTCAAGGCCATGGGTTCAGAGATGTGGTCAATGTTCCAGTTTTGAATGTGGCTCATAGAATAAAGGATTCTGGGTCTCTTTTTCCATACATTGAACATTTGGGTCTCCCTCACACACAGGTTGAAACAGGTTGAGCAGTACAAAATTTGTTTGGATCAAAGTTTACTTATTGGATTAGAAACATAACAGAATTGGGAGAATTGAATTGGCAACTGATAAAACCCTGTGTGAGGAAACACCAAAAAGAGTGAGAAATCTTCATCTGTGAAGACGGTGGCTGAGAGAGCATACCTATAATATCAAGGAAATCATGAAGGCTGTCGGTAGCTCACACCGGGGTTTGCTTACCAAAACTGAAAATACTGAAATTAAGGGGGCTTGCAAAAGAGGAGAAAGATAGTATCTTCCATTGGCTTTAACGCTAATTTGTATAGTAGGTAAAGGAAACATATGGGCCTCATTATCCTGAGATATTATGTAAGTCACAGACACAAATAGGTTCAAGAAAGTTTAGGAATTACTGAAGGAAATTAAAGAAGACCTAAATGAAAAGAAAGACATCCTGTGTTCATCAGTAGGAATATTTAATATTGCTAAGATGTCAATTCTACCCAAAGCAATCTACAGATTCAATACAATACAGAAATGAAAAAGCCTATTCTCAAATTCATGTGAAGCTCAAGGGGCCCCAAACACCCAAAACCATCTTGAAAAACAAAAGCAAAGTCACAGAACTTACACTTCTCTATTTTAAAACTTACTATCCACCTACGGTAATCCAAACACTGTGACACTGCGTAAGAACAGACGTGAGGATCAAAGGGGGAGAAACGAGAGTCTGGAAATAATCTCGTACATCTGTGGCCAACTGATTTTGACAAGGGTGCGAAGTCCATTCAGTGGGGACAGACAGTCTCTTCTACAAACGGTGCTGGGACAACTGGAAAACCACATGCAAAAGAGTGACGTTGAACCTCTACCTCAAACCACATACAAAATTAACTCAAAATGGATAAATGACCGTAATATAAAAGCTAAAACCAGCCCAGACCAGGTGGCTCAGCTGACTGGAGCACCGTTCTCTACACAGAAAGGTTGTGGGTTCCACCCCCTATCAGGGCACACACAGGAGGCAACTGGTCAATGTTTCTCTCGCTCTCCCCTTTTCCCTTCCTCTTTCTTGGAATCAATAAACATATCCTTGGGTGAGAATTAAAAAACAACAACATTCTAACAAGCTACAACCATGTAACTCTTAGAAGGAAACAGGCCTAAAACTTCATGACCTCATATTTGACAATGGATTCTTAAATTTGGCATCAAAGGCATAAGCAACAAGAGAAAAAATAGATAAATTGGACATCAAAATTAAAAACTTAAGTACCAAAGGATTTTATCAAGAAAGTTAAAAAAAATCTATGGTATGACAGAAAATATTTGCATATTTTTATCTGATATCCAGAATACATAAACTACTACTTACAACTTAACAACAGAAAGACGAGCAACTCGATTTTAAAAATGTGCAAAGGATTTAAATAGACATTTCTCTAAAGAAGACACACAGCTAGCCAACAAACAAAAAAGATGTTCAAAGTCACTAGTTATTGGGGACATGCAAATCAAAACCACAATGATGAACCACTTTGAACCCACTGGGATGGCAATAACATCATTACAAAGTGGAAAGTAACGAGCGTTGGAAAAGACGTGGTGAAGTGCCATGTGACCAGGGCTGGTGGGGATGTAACACGGTGCAGCTGCTGTGGAAGAGAACTCAGCATCTCCTTGAAAAGCCAAACACAGAGTTCCCATATGACTCAGCGATCCCACCCCTAGGGGCGCACCCGAAAGAACTGAACACTCAGATAGGTGGTTGGACATCAGTGTTCACTGCAGCATTATTCACAATGGCTAAAAGATGGAAGCAATTCAAGTGTCCATCAGCAGATGACAAAATAAACAGAATGTAGGAATCTATACAATGGGAAATTATTCCGCCTTTTAAAGGAGTAAAGCGCTGACACATGCTACAACAGAGATGAAGCTCGAAAACATTGTGCTCATTGGAATGAGCCAGACGCCAAAGGACAAAGTTGATTGATGCCACTTAGATGAGGTCCCCGAAAAAGGAAATTTCATGGGGACAAAAAGCAGAATGCTGGTTACCCGGGGCTGGGGACAGAAGTGAGGGTTAGTGTTTAACGGGGACAGGGTTTCTGTTTGAAGTGAAGAGACAGTTTTCGAAATAAGGTGCTGATTTCACAACACTGTGAATGTACTTAATGCCACTGAGTAGCAAACATTTTTAAAAAAGAAAGATGTAGAGAAATGTGTAGATTATACATACCATCATACGAGTCATAGAGACCATGGTGGGATGAACCACTGCCTTTGTCCCTAGAACTTCATTCCACACCAGTACAAGTGTCAGCATTGCAGATGGGACGGCCTTGTCCCAGACATGGAGATGTCCCTGGAATTAGTGTGACTGGGTCAGCATGAGCCTTTGGTTCTGTGGGGACCTGTCCTCAGTGCCAGCAGGTGTGGTGACTTGGCACACTCCTCAGGCAAAATGGAGCAGCCCTGGAATCTGCCACTGCCCTTCTGGCCGATCCGGAGCCGCAGGCCACGCTGTTCCTTGAGCATCAGAGGGCGCTCAAGTAGGGCACATCCCCTAGGCACAAAATAGTCCCTCTTTTAGAGGAATGGCAACAAAGGAAACTGCGTTCCATTAATGTACTGGTAAGAAAGAAAAACTTCTACACACACTAACACGCACACACACTAGTTTCACGCACTGGCAATGACTCTCCTCTCCATCTGGCGTGCCTGCAGGCCAGCTTCCCAGCTGGCTCCTTGACGGCATGGACAGCCAGGCTCCACCACGGACCCCACAGCAGCTCGACGGCCGCTCCCTGTCAGCTAGGCAGCATCCCGGGCACGATCCGCTAGTACTCCGTCATTGCAAGAAAGAGACTCAGCTAGCTCAGGCGGAATACAGTGGGCGGTGACGAGGGGCTCGGGGAATTGGGGAGGGGGGCTGGGCTGCTCCGGAAGGCTGGGAAACACAAAGCACAACCCTCTCTAATGGCAGAGGCTGTCTGCCCCAGGTCCCACCGGGACCTGCTGAGTCTCTGTTCCTGCTTCATTCACTGTAGATGTCACACTCCAAGCCAGGGTAGGTCACTTGCCCCTCTGTGAGGGCCCAGGCCAAGGAGAGAAAGGATTTTGCTCCCTAGACTCCCATGGTGGAGGGTGGCTCTGGAGACTTATCCCCACCTGCCCAGAACACAGACGGAGAAGCCACCCCCAGAAGGACACTAAGGGGTCAACAGGAAGCAGCATGAATGATGGACAGCCAACCCCCAGTCATATATTACATTAAATCATGCCCTTCCTGAAGAAATATGAGATCCCACTGGACTGAGAACAAGGGTCAGGACTCATACAAGGCTCTATAAATATCACCTCTCTAGGAATCTTCGGGTGTGTTTGTGCATCTGGAGTAGCTGGTGCCTGATGGAAAATTCATGGGTTTTTAACTTTGGGAGAACAGCCCACGCTCCCTCTGCTTTCCCACAAAAAGATGACAACCCGCTCGCTGCCTACTCTCACAGCCTTGGCGGCGGCAGCTGCAGGTCCTCCTGGCTGAGGCTCAGTGGTGGAGGGGCGTTGCTTTCCCAGGGTAAATCCAGAAGGACTCCCCTGGGCAGAGACTGTGGAAGCCTGGTGAAGTCGCTCCCTTCTCCTCATGTAGCTGATCAGGACATAAAATGACTCTCTCCTGACAAACACAACCTGTTCCTTGTCCCAGGATCCTGCATATGAGTGCCTGTGCCAGGTCAAAGGAAGGAAGGAAAGCAAGGGGGCCCAGCTGGCAGAAGAGGCATTCCAGGAGGGGCTGGGGGTGTGGGGGCAGGTCAGGGTTGGGCGCACGTACCCACAGCAGGGCCGCAGGAACAGGGCTGAGGCCAGTCCCAGAGGGAGAGTCCCAGAGGAGGGGTTAGGCCAGGCGGTGATCGAGAGAGAGAGAAAGGAGACAACCGACTCTGTGGCCAGGCCTGTCACCCTCGGACACATGCCAGTCCCTGGACAGGCCTGGTCAGTATGAGAAAGTGAGCATAGCACTCCCCTCCGCAGGGTGGCTGTGGTAGCAGGGCCAGGAATTGGACCCAGGCCCCTCAGTCAGAGGAACCAGCAAAGAGGACATGAGTGGGGACAAGTGAGGATGTGGGACAGGGGATAGGCCTTCCTGGGAATTAGGAATTGAGGGCTGGGCATTGCTGTCCCAGGGGCAGGGGACACCACTTTCAGCTGAGTCTTTCTTGGTCCCTTCCCAGTGACTCCTGCAATGGCTGACTGACAGTAACCTTGAACTTTGACTCCAAGTCAAAGCTAGGTTTTACCTCTGCAGAGGTGGCTGGAATTCAAGGCCAGGTCACAGCCCAGCATGTGCACATCCAGCAGGAGGGCAGCTCCACAGCGCTGTCACTGGGGGGAGAGTTTGTGCGCCCGTGGAAGGCGTGGCCCACAGTGCCCGATGGTGGATGCCCCCCACCAGGGCAGAGGGTGCCCCTGCCGCCCTCTGGATCAGGGTCAGGCCATCAGGCTTGTTGTCTAGGGTGGCACGAGCCCCAGTTTGCAGACAACATTTACATGGTCTCCACGACTCACGTTTTCCTTCTTATACCGATGTTCTCTTTCCCTCCATATTTGAAATCATGCAGAGATGAGGCCACACCAAAAGTTCCCAGCATCTCTTAAAGTTCACTTGACATTCCCTCTCCTGCCTGTTCAATCCGTGACCTGAAACAGGATCTTGCATTAGAACACAAACGTGGATACAGTAGCTGCTAATAAGATTCTGCACAGATGCTGACCTGGGAACAAGCCAGCTTCAGAGAAGGTTCAGTGACTGGTCCTATCTAACAGATGAGAAAACTGAGGCTCGGAAAGGGGAGGAGCCCAACCCAGATCACGTGGCTGAGACAGCAGCTCGGGGCTGTGGACCCGCAGTGCTGGACTGCACGCAGCACACCCTCTGGCCTCTCAGACGCTGCGCTGCACCCCCGCTGCGCCCACACCTCACCCCTGCGGCCTTGCTAATTGGAAAGGATTTTCAAGTAAGAATGATCAATATTTCTGAGGATACACTTAACTGTCACACTCCACCCTGCCCATGATACCTGAATTACATCCTGTTGTCCCCAAAGCTCCTGCATTGCGACCCAGAGCTCTGTTGAAATTAAAGAAACGTGTGTGGCAGCTATGGCCTTCGGGCCAAGCCTCAAAAGACGGTGAGGGTTAGCTCACCTGGTTCTCCACTGGTTCATTGGTTAACAAATGCTAACACCAAATGCCTACTTGCTGTGTGTTTGCTGAGCAGTCCCATTTGGAATAGGATGGGGAGAGAGAGAAACACTTAGAAAGTTAAGAAAGTTAAGTGAGACCCAGTGCCACACTGTTGATTTCAAGATGAGGGAAGAGAGAAACATCACGTGGGGAAATTCCCCCGCTCTCCGCTGATATCCGGACGGAGCCTGGCACCGTGTTTAACTCCCCGGTTAACATCGGGAAGTGCTGGTCTGTCCTCAGGTTGAGGGCACTGCCTAAGACCTGCAGCGGTCTGGTTGCGGCCAGCTTGGGGTTTTAACCACTAATTAAGCTAGCTCAGCTTGTTGAGAACAGACTCCCCTCTTGACCAGGCGAAGTGAATTCCACACCTCTGGTGAAAGAGGCCGTTCCTGGCATGTCCAAGACCCTCGTCTTTGCAGGCACGGAGCTGGGGCTACACTCTGTCTTGGTGCTCAGCCCTTCTGAACAAGCCAGTCTCTAACCAACTAAACCCCAACCAGGTCAGATACGGGGATTAAAGTTTCTAAATGTTTGCACTACTAGCAAGATTAAGTAATAATGATAATAATAAACAAACCAATATCAAAAAACCTAGGTGTGAACTACGCTAATCCTAGCAGCCAAAAGGAAGCAGGCAGGCCTGTCTTTGAGAACTAGGTGGGCAGAGTGAGGACCATGGATTGAGCTCTGGGTCTCTGGAGAGAGACCCTGGTTCTTGTTATCACATCTACTGTACCTCAGCATCTGGCGGTGATTTCAAGGCCTTCTTCACATGTGGCTCGGAGGACCCAGGCTCAAATGCCCCCCACACCACCTCAGTAGTCCCCAGGCTTCCCTGAGTTGGGACAGGGGCATTCCCAAGCTGCTCTGGGGGGAGACGGCCCAGCACAGTGCCCCTGGGCACCCAGCAGCAGAGCCCAGCTTGGTGGAAGCAGGAGGGGCAGCCAGCAGGCCCGAAAGAACCACCCACACTCCAGCTCAAAAGGAGAAAGAGAGTTGTTCTTCAGAGTTCCTTATGGGCCCCATGTCATGCCACATCACTTCTGTTAAAACCCAAACCTGGCTGCCACCCCTCTCAGGCTGGAAGTAAAATCTACTACAGTCCCCAAGGACCCTGGGAAAGCTTGTGCACACCTCCCTCGACCTTGGGAAGGGGACCGCCTTGCCCACCCTCACCTGCAGTGCCCCCTGCCCTGAAGCGTCCTCTGCCTGCTGGGCCTTCATCGAACCCTGCCCCAGGGACCTGGAGTAGAAAGCTCACTTTTTTTCCTGCCTGTCTGGGTGCAATTGGGATAATTTTAATACATTTCTTTTTGCTCTTCATCAACTTCAAATGTATTAAGATGTCCTGAGGGCAAAAGAACCGATTTAGCTCTCTGATTAGAAGGACTACTCTGGGCCTGAAGCCTCACTCATTCTGAAACACTGATATTAACAGGAAAATCACTCAAGCTCTCTCCTTACTTCCTGTGCTTAATTAAGTGGCTCGGCAGGTGACTCAACCCTTTTATTTCTCAGAATGACATCAGACTTATTTTCCATTTTAATAGCTTGGTTACTTCACTGATTTTTAAAAATCCAATTTCACTTTCTAGTGCAACTTTTGTCTGCTTTTCCCCGCCTGCACCCCAGAAAATGCTAACTCCCATAGTAGCTAAACTCCATCTGTTATGAATGCCTCGATTTATTTTATGTCCAAGGTCCAAAATCAGAATTTGAAGAAGGAATTAGAAGTGTAATCCATATTTACTAATTATCTAAGCAATTTCACAAAGAGTTGGCATTTTTAACGTAATCAAAGCCTCCATGACACTCCTGAGTCCTGGAGGTGGCGTTCAGGTCCCTGAAAGAAGCCTCATCTGGCCCAGAGACCCCTCCTGCCACCAGACCTGTCCCGTGCCACTTTGCCCTGTCGATTCTCGGAGGATGCGTCCCACCTCACGAGCTTGTTTGAAGTGTGTTGCACATTTGAACTTCATCTGGAAGTTCACTGTCATTGCTGTGAGGCAAATCCCATCGTCTGAGGCGGCACAGGGGAAGTGCTCACCATGGTGTGACACCGCTGGACTCTCAGCCCCCAGAGAAGCAGACTCCAGCGATCACATGCCTGAGACACTGCCGTTTGCTGGTTTGTCTTTCGTTGGGGTTTTGTGTGGCGCTTGGGTGAGCTGGGTGCCCTGGACGTCCTGCCCGGCTGAGGGGTTTCCTGCAGCACCGAGTCCTCCCGTGCCACTCCAGCTTCCCAGGAGGAAAGGTCCTGGTGAGGGCAGGGGCGCTGCGGGTCCTGCTCATTCTCCAGTGTTGTATGGGGGAGGGGCGGCAGAGACCTGCACAGACCCTCGGACAGGGACCCCGCCCTCTCCCAGCCGGAAGGGGCCTGGACACTGGCAGAGGGGAAGCCGCGCAGCCTGCGCTCCGCCCAGGCTGTAACACGGAGCAGCCCCGAGGGCAGCCACCGCGGGGTTTCCTTCAGTGACGCTTTTTAAAAATCCAGCAGGAGTCAAAGATACAATGCATACACTAGGCGCCCCCATCACATTACTTTCTTCCTTCTGTAATATTTGAGTAACGATAATCTGTGGAGGTCATCCTGGAAGAATACACTCTCCAGTGGTAATATTCCCCATGACCACATGGCAAGTGCCTGCTGTCTGCCTTCTTGGTCTCAGAACGTCCTGCTTTGTCTAAAGAACAAGGGGGCTAGTTCTAAAGCCCCCTCTGGCGAAAAGTGCATCATGATGAAATATGTCCTGGTTGTCCCTTCAAAAAGTTCTTTCTGACCCCTCGGCTGTGACCAAAACTTGTACTAGGCACCAGGCAGAAACACACATGAGCTGGGTCCCTGCACCGTCACCGACAAGATCCGACGGACAGTGGTGGGAATGCGAGGGAGGCACCAGGTAGGTGCTCGCAGCCCCTTAGATCAGATCACCCCAAATTGCTGTGGGCTTCACAGATTCCACAGCCCATAAGGTTTGCTTCCGCTGGGTCAGTTCCACGCACGGTCTCCCGTACAGCCTGGTCCTCAGCCCAGAGACAAGCCTAGCCCCTCACCTAGCCCCTGCAAAGCTCAGTCTGTGAAGACATTTGTGTGTGTGTGACAGGCGTTATGGAGTGGTGGGCAGGCATGACTGGCTCACAAGAGGTGGTCAATAGATATTCACAGGAGGAATGGGTCGAAGGGCTTCGAATTGAACGTGGACGAGGCATCTTGTTCTGAGATGTCTTCAGCCCGCACCCCTGTGGGTCTTACCCTGGCCCCTCCATGCCGCGTCACCGCCCTCCCTTGTGGTGCCAGCGCCCTGGGCTGAGCCCTCACACGGTTGCTTCATCCTCAACTCTCCCCGTGCACTCAGTCGTCCCAGGCTCCACCCTACAGGCTCTGGGTGTGTCTGTCGGGGTCGCCTCTGCCGAGATGCACCAGTACACCGTCACCAGGAGACAAGGAGATGGAAGGGGCTGGACAGGAAGGAGGTGGGGTTCTCCAAATGCAAGCTGCTTCCCACTGGCCCCATTGCACCGGTTCTCTGCAGGCGTTGATGTTCTGGCAGAGCGGCCTAACCGCTGGCCCCACTCCCAGGACACCCGACACTCGTTATCGAGGAGCCGGAGCAGCCTCTATGGCAGGCACTGCCCCAGCTGGCCTGCCCGGGGCCTCTGTCCGCGGGGCTGTGCTGTCCTTTCTCTGCACTCTGGGTTTGTGCTCGTTGCTCGCTTTCTTGAAACTGTCTCAGAACCGAGCAGCATATTGTTCAGACGGCATTCATAAGCAGTACAAGTTATAAAGAAAAGCAAAGAGTGGCTGACGTAAAAGTCAGGGGGTCACTCCTCTGGTGGAGGGGCGGAGGAAGACGTCAGGGGACACTGGGCTCCTGCGGCCATGTTCTTGTTCCGCCCTTGGGTGCGGGCACTCAGAGATGCTCTACGGTCTTCCCGGCTGAGGCCCATTTCACAGCATGTGTATTTCATGACAAAAACCACTTCGAAGAGTCACGGGGCCAGGCCCATCTCCCCCGGGCAGTGCCCCACGACCAGCCAGGCCAGTGTGTGTCTGAGGCGGACCCACAGCCGCGCTGCTGCCACCTTCCTGCCAGGCACACCACCCCTACCCCCTCCCGTCCTGGCCCACGCCACCTGTCTCCCACCCTCCCCACCTGCTCAGCACAGCACAGGAACTGAGTAAGTGTATGCTGCTGGGAGCTCTGCTTCCGAGTGTGGCACCCACCTCCACCCTAAGTTCTGTTGCAGGCTGGCGGGTCTTTTCAGAAAGGCAGGGGCACGTTCCGATGTCGACATTGTTACTTGAGCACTCAGCCCGATCTTTAATGGGTGGCACAAGTGATTCTTCCCCCCTCTTTCCTGGCTTGGATCAACACTCCCCCATGATCCTTGTTGTCCTTGTCCCAACCTCTCGGGCCTTCCCTCCACCCCGCCAGCTCTGGCTTCCCCAGGCCACCCGCCCCAGCATGCGTCTGCTCTGGCCCATGCTGGCCTTGCCTTCCCCTGCATGTTGACTTGGTGACTTCTCCTTGACAGTCCGTGGAGTTTTCTTTGCAAACAGACCGACACTGAGGAAGTCTCGGTAGATGCACATCCAACCCTCTAGCTCCACCTCCGAAGAGCAGGCCCAGGCCTGGGGGACAGACTTTGGGCCCTTTGGACCCTGACGATGATTCTATTGACCCCATGACCAGACACCACTTTCCCTTTGAAGTGCTTGTCTGTGAGGTAGACACGCTGAGCCCAATCTGCCTTGTAGGCCATCAGGAGGGCACACAAATATTTGCTTATTACAACAAATGCTTAGTCTGGTGTGAGGATGTCCGACTGCATCAGCTTTTCCTATATTTCTCTGCAGGTCTGCGATAGGGATCCAAACTCAGTAAGGACAGGCAGGGGCCATCGGTCACAGTCGCTCTCCCCACTGTCCTTATCCCTCCCTGTACTCGAGGCTGCGTATCCAGGCCCTGCCACTTCCTGCCTGTGTACTCTTGGAAAAGTTGCTCAGCTTCTCTGAGCTTAGTTCTCTCAAGCATCCAATGGGAGTGACAGCTTCTTCTTCTCAGGATTGATGCAGGCTTAACTGAGACACGGTGATAACCCACTAGCCGGGGACCTGGCAAGTCCTATGTGCTGGCTCTCCTCCCTGCTCCTTCTCCTCCCTTCAGCTTCAGGGAGCACGGACCTCTGTGAAGGAACATTACAACCTCAAAGAACAGCCAGAATTGTCCCGTGTCTCCCCAGTTCCCAAGAACCACATAGTCCCTAGACCAGGACCCATTCCAGCCCCACCCAGTGGCCTTAGTGGCCTCTCAAGGGACTCCCCAGCCCTCAGGGGCCCTGTCACAGTGAAGCGCTCTGCCCAGCACCCTGGCCAGGGGCCTTTTATTTTGCAGAAGCAGAAGCAGACCAAAGACAGCAGCAAATCGGCCCACGTTGCCCAGCTTGTCAGCGTCAGAACCCAGGATGGAGTCCACATGGCTTGGCCTTTTTGCCACACTGCCCTGTCCTTTGCTTCCAAATACCCTTAGAGTTGGTATTTTGTTATTTCTGTTGGGCTGCATATTGAAGTAATGAAAGAGAAGCCATATAAATTTTAGAACTTTAGTTAACAAACAAAATGCCACACTGTGGAGGAAAGACTGTGGAGAGAGCCCGTGGTGGGAAAGCAAAGGGTTCCCATTGACGTGCTGGCGCAAGCTTGTTCTGCTGGCCCCCACACTGGCCGCTGCCCTCACCCGCACAGATAGAAAGTGGACCTGGGCGGGCCCGAGCCCCACCAAGACAGAGCCATAGGTTTTATTATTGGGTCACAGTTTGGACACTTTGAGAGCAGAGGACAGCTTACTTAGCTTACTTTCCTCGAAGAGTCTTTAAGTAGACAGACAGAACTTAGGCAAGAATGACCTCACAGAGAGTGTGCCAGGGGCAAGGCGGAAATGCTGGGGTGTCCTGTTTGTCAGCCACAGTGGGGAGGGGGGGCTCACTCTGATGGCTCCATCCTTGGACTGGCCACCCACTGCGACTGTGTCACTACCTCTGCCTTTGGCACACCCTCCTGGACTCTGGAACTCATCTCCTGAAAAGACCTTCATAGCCAGAGGCCACCCAGCCAAATAGGCCAGTGTGTGGGGAGGACAGCCCGCTCCAAGGAAGCTGGAAACCAGGAGAACCATGTGAGTTCAGACTTCCACCACATGCTGCCTGCCCTGGCCTGTGTGGGTACTGCATCCCCAGTGCCTGGCACCGCAGCTGGTACACAGTAGGGCTGTTTTTCTTGGAGTAGCTGGTGAGCATATGTCAGCACTGGAAGGCACTGTGGCTTGCAGGACATTATCAGGCTAAGAGAGCAGCACTGAGCTGTCTGAGGTCACACAGCTCATCAGGGACTGTGCTCGAGCACTTCTGGTTGGATTTGCCATTCAGCCAACACATTTTTACTGAGCAACACGATGTGCCAGGCACTGTGGGAGCTAAGGTGCAGTCGAGAGTAACTGCCTATCCTTTGCCCTTTTAAAGTTCAGTCCATCCTAGCAGATAAACATTGAACAAATAAGTACAAATTAAATTATTACATTGGTAAGAGAAAGTGTGCCAAGGTCAGAGGAGGGTTCCCCCAAGAAGTGATGTCTAAGGCCCTGCTGGGAAGTGGGAAGGAGGTCTCTGGTGAGCGAACAGCTTGTGCAAAGGCCCTGAGGAGACCCTGTGGCCAGAGCAAGGGAGAAGGGCCTAGTGGTAAGAGGCAGTGAGAAGTTTGGGGCCTGGTCACCAAGGGCCTCACAGGCATCAGGACTCCCTTGAAGGGTCTGATGGTGGGGTAGCATGGTCCAACCTGCATTTTGCAAAAGGCACTCCGCTGCCACACCGACTGGGGAGAGAGGGAAGCTGGCAGGTAAATGGGAGGGAGAGGGGTGTTTGCACAGAAGGTTCCACGTGGTATGCCGTTGGTCAGCAGATGTGTCACCGTGACAGGCTGCTGGCATCTCTGGCCTCAGTTTCCTCTGTATGACAGGGACACACACACCTCACAGCACTGTAGTGGGGGTTGTGTGTTTGCAAGAGGCCCACCCCCTGGCCCCTGCCTGGCACCAAGAGAACACCACTGCTATGCCGTGGGACCGGCCCACTTCTTTAGGAGGGGTCACCGAGGACCCAGGAAACAACTCCAATTTAGACTGGCTTTTCCTTTTGTTTTAAGATGGAGAGAAGTTCTTAATTTTAATGTGGTCGAGTCTAACAGTCTTTTGTTCCTTGGTGTGTGCTTTTTGTATCTTGCTTAAGGAGTCCTTCCTTCCCCACCATGAGGTCATAAATCTATTTATCTTATGGTTAGAAAGTTACGTTTTTATGTTTAGGCTTTTAATCTGTCTGGAATGTGTGTCTGTGTGAAGCCAGCTCCCTACTGCTTGGCTGAGTGACTTGGACAAAATCAAGTCCCTGGGTCCCCATGACCCCACCTGACAAATGAGAAGTCAGATGAAGTCACCCGGAGGCTCCCCGCAACCCACAGCGGAGAGCATCTGGTCGTCCTTGCCGCAGCCTGAGACCAGAGCGCTGCTACAGTCAGCGAGAAGTCGGTGCAATGGGGAAATCACTCCACTGAGCTCCCTGAGGCAGGTTTCCCAAGGCCTACTTCCTGGCCAGAACTTTGCTTTAAATCATTACTCCTCAGCCTTTGAGTGCTAACTCTACTGCATGCACCCTGCTAAGGAAGGGAGGAGAAGCCTCAGCAACTAGGATTATTATTGAAACAATACGTCCAACTATCCTTGCCTTCTGGAAGTGCCAGCCTGCTGGAGGTTCAGGTTTGTCCCTTAAACTTGTCCAAACTTACCTTAAAGGGGGCTCCAGGAGGTGCCCCCGCTTCGCAGGTCAGGGACAACCTTCCTGGAAACATGTCTTTGGAAGGAGTGACTGGTGATAAAACAATGTGCGTGCAAATAAAAACCCACTCTCAGCGTTCACGCTGGTTGTCACAGCAAGGCGGAGGGTGGGAGACCCTGCCGGGACAGTGCGGAGACAGCCCGGTGAGGGGTGGTGTTCACCCGGGGTGGCCCAGGTCAAAAGAAAAAAAATCAGCCCATGCTCCTTTAAGGATGAAAGAGAGCACATGACCAAGATTCGGGCAGGAAGGGGGAAGGAGCGGTGTCTCATGGGACTCCAGGGTTGAGAAGGAGCTTGGGAGGGAGTCAGGAAAGGAAGCCTTCTATCCACTGGGTCTCAGGTCCTGCCAAGGCAGAGACCAGCTGGCCTCTGCGTCCCAGCAGAACATTCCTCTGGATGGGAAATCTGATTGGCTTGAAGTCTGCAGTTGTTCATTTTTTTGTCAACTGGGCTGGGCCACGGGGTGCCCAGGTGTTTGGTCAAACATTATTCTGCACAGATATTTATGCAAGGGTGGCTGTGGGGTTTTTGTTTGTTTGCTTGTTTTTTTGACAGGTTTAATATTGTTCTTCCTAAGGTAGATGGGCCTCGCCCAGTCAGTTGAAGGTCTTAGTAGAACAGAAGGGCACTCCTCCTGTTTGACTGCCTTTAACTGGGACCTTGGTTTTTTCTGGCCTTTAGACTTTAGCTGAAACTTCGGGGCTTCCTGGAACCTGTGCCTGCCGGCTTTGGCACTGGGACTCACACCATCGACCCTCCTGGTTCTCAGACTTTCGAACTGGGACTGGATATACCTCCAGCTCTCCTGGGTCTGCAGCTTGCCAACTGCAGTCCTTGGGACTTCTCAATTTCCATCATCATGTGAACAGACTCCTTATAATATGTTATTGTGTGTGCATGTACATCTCCTATTGGCCTGTTTTTCTGGAGAAGCTGACAAAATTCAAGGTCCCATGCAGTTCCCAGACAGGGTGACATTGTGAGCGGAGCAGACACCCAGAAGGTCTACAATGGCCCTTTCACACCGGGAGCAGCCAGATACCCCGTCCTCTGTGTTCCAGAGACATGTTGGCCACACATCCATATAACATGGATGCATGCATGTCTGTCTGTGTGGGGGTCCAGTCTCTGCTCTCCACGGGGCCAATGGCTCAGCCATGGATGTCTTTGTATGTTAAGGCCTAGCTCAAGGCTGGCACATGGATGATGCTCAAGTGTGGCTTTTGAATGAATTGGCCCTGAGAGGGCAGTCAGCTGTCAGGGCCATAAGATCCTCAGCTACCTCGACAAGTGGGGACAGAACGGGCCTGCACTCCAGGTACTTCCCTTCCCCAGCACACACCGTCAGCCCTCGCTCTCAGGCAAAGCACTGTGGGATCCCAGGGCCTCCAGGCAGGGCAGGGCTCTGGGGCAGTCCTCCTCCAAGGCCAGCGCCTGGACGTGCTGCTCCTCTTTCCAAATGGTGGTAAACCTTGTAGAAACCGAAGGGCCAAGCTGGGACTGTGATGTTCCCTTTCATGCAAGACTGACCTGCAGGGTGAGTGGCATGGGCAGAGCCCATCAGCTGTGGGGGACCCAGTGAGCTACTTGTCTTGCACGCTCCCTTGACCGTAGCATACACTCTGCTTCCTTGTTTTTAGAGCTCTGTGACCGGAGCCCAGAACCTTCCTAACCACAGTGGGAGGAGGGGTCAGCAGGAACAGTGCAGAACACTCAGAGCTCTCCCGTCTCACCTGCCCCTCTAAGGGCAGCAAAAAGGCCCCACCTCGGCCCCAGTGAACCCCTCGGACCAGTGCCTGCCTGTTCCGTGGCCTTCCCACCTTCTGTTTGTTCTTAATGGGGGTCCGATCTCTTTCTCCACCAATGTCTGTCCACTTTCAGTGAACGGCTGAATTGTGTCAGCTATGGCTAGATGTGTTCGCTGTCTCTGATCTGATGGTTCCTGATGACCTTGGACTCCATCCTCCAGAGTCTCATAGTCACAGAACTTTCAAGCCTGAACTTTAAAGTCACCTGGTGATGTCTGAGCTCCTCTCTTGACACAGGTATAAAGAGGAACACACACAGGGCCAGCGGTGAGGGGGACAGAGACCCTAAGGGTGTTCCCATACCTCTTTGCCATGTCGTTTCTTCCAGCTCTGGTCTGGGTTCTTCCTCGGGTTTAAGAAGTCTTCTAGGGGGAGGGGCACCTATTTGTGACCCAGGCCTTAATGGATATTGTGCAGATCTGACAGCTGCACTCACACCAGCTTCCAGAGCTCAGTCTAGGGGTCCTTCAACTGTAAGTCATCCCTCACAGACACAAGACTGGCTAGGGGCTCCTGTAAATGTAAGGCCCAGGGAGGAGCTGAACTAAAGGAGAAAGGAGGTAAAAGACGATGTTCAGAACTGAGGTGGGGGAGGATCATCTTGTTGTGATCTGCATGCTTTCCGTGTGCTGACTCACTTCATCTTCACAGCACTCCTGTGTAGTGTCTACTAGTACAGTCTCTCTTTTACGGATGAGAAACCTGGGCCCAGGGAGACCCCAGAACTTTGTCAAGGTGGCACAGCAAGTAAGTAGTGAACCGGGAGACGTGAACTTAGGCGATCTGTCTCCACTCTTCCCGCCCTCCCAGTGAAGCCTTGCTGGGCAGCTGGCCTTTCTCTTCAGGGCCCCACCCCAGCCTCCTCTAGTCAGTTGACTCAGTGGGACGGCCTTTATCAAACTGCTGCTTCACCT
This sequence comes from Phyllostomus discolor, assembly GCF_004126475.2. NCBI lineage: Eukaryota > Metazoa > Chordata > Mammalia > Chiroptera > Phyllostomidae > Phyllostomus > Phyllostomus discolor. The sequence continues at coordinate 64,992,066 of NC_040908.2, read as the reverse complement.
CTCGTCTATAATTCTGGTCCATGAAAGTCATTACTTGCCAAGGGACAGAGAGCAGCAGTGCAGGGACACACATGTACATGCATGTACACATATGATGGATGGTATGTGGTGAGCGGCAGTTCATGCCAATGAAGAGAGTTCAGCGCACATGTTGGAGAGCAGACCCAGTCCCTGGCATGTCCTTCACATCATAGAGGGACAACACCCGTGGTTGGTGCCACATTATTGGTCTGCAGTTGAATAATAGGATTTTATCCCGACATGAAGGCCATGGGTGCCAGCTGTGTAAAGTCCTTGTAGGCACCATACAACACAGAGAATGACCACACTGTCTCAGCCCAGGATGCCATGTGGAAAAGCCTCACCAGCTGGAAAGCAGACTAAGGTGTCACCAAGAGCCCAGGAAACCTCTTCAAGAAAAAATAGCAACCTGTTGACTTTTCCCCCAAACAAACAAATTTGACTGGTCAGATGCAAGTTCAACTTGTGGACAACGCACTCACAGCTGATAATCTCTATGGTAACTGCCGAGTCACGTGACAACACAGAAAGAGTAGTGTCGGAGAGAGCCGTGTTCCTTCTGGTAGGTTCCACGAAGCCAGCCTGGTTATCAGGAGCAGAACTGAGGCCTCCGTGTAAGCTGTCATTGGACATTCTTAGGAAAGAATGGAGGTATTTTAGCGCTTTCCCATTCCTGGGCCTGGCCTGTGCCAGGCTGGGGGCTCCAGCGTGGTGCCTCCTGGCCCTCCCTCCTGTTCAGCTGAACTCCAAGCACCATTCTCAATGCAGCTCCTGCTGGGGTTTGGTACAAAACAAAACAAAACAAAACTATTCTCTTGAAGCCTTTAAAATACCAAAGACTGGTGAAAGAGGGAGCCAGGAATTCGTTTCAGAGCAACCCCAGCTCCTCATTTTAATTAGTATTATAAATTTCTACTTCTTTCATTTCCAACTGCTTCTCCCTCAAAAATACATGTAAAGCTCATCAAACCATGACATCTTGTTTCTGTACAGAAACACACTGTCGCCTCCCCAGGTGTCCCTCTTTGTCAGGCTTAGTGGAGGTCATGTAACTCGATGAAAGTGGAAAGTTTGTTCATTTTCATTGATTCAAAGAATGAGATACCTCTTGCCTTCAAAAATATGTGTGACTCACTCCCGTGAGGAGGGGACAAGGCTGCTGCCCCTGTGGATCGTGAACAGCTGCTGATAGCCCCTTCCCTGGGTCCTGGGGGCTGCCCCTTCACTGCTACGTTGGCCTGTGGTGTCCGTGCCCAGGACACTCCACCTGCCTGAGCCTGCCGCATTTTGCACTGCCTGT